>NW_012136080.1:6640141-6647990 GCF_000956105.1 Propithecus coquereli
AAAAAAAAAAAAAAAACATTACTTGATTGTACATTTTACCAGTTCTAAATATAGAACCTTAAAATATGTGAGATGTCTTATACGGAAGAATACTTCCTTCTTGTTTACATCCCCTGTATATTATTTGCTAATCAAGAAAATGAACAGTTTTAGGGCCGGGCGCGGTGGCTTACGCCTATACTCCTAGCACTCTGGGAGGCTGAGGCAGGAGGATCGCTCAAGGTCAGGAGTTCGAGACCAGCCTGAGCAAGAGCGAGACCCTGTCTCTACTAAAATAGAAATAAATTATCTGGACAACTAAAAATATAGAGAAAAAATTAGCCAGGCATGGTGGCGCATGCCTGTAGTCCCAGCTACTCAGGAGGCCGAGGCAGAAGGATTGCTTGAGCCCAGGAGTTTGAGGTTACTGTGAGCTAGGATGACGCCACAGCGCTTCTAGCCGGGGTAACAGAGCCAGACTCTGGCTAAAAAAAAAAAAAAAAGAAAGAAAGAAAAAGAAAATGAACAGTTTTAGAGAATGTCCATTATTGCAAGTATTTTTATATTTTTCATATCTTCTAATCCTACACTTGATCTTAGCCAAAAGGCCGAGAAGCGATCTCTTCTAATCCTAATGGCATCTTTATAGGATAGATGAAACAGTGTAATGATTCACCAGAAACTACTCAACTTGAATAGAGATAGAATAAAAACCTGGACCTTCTTTTTTTCTGTCATTTTACTGTCTTTATAATATATATTGGGTGCTTTTCTAAAATACTGTGTCCAAAGCACCCCTCTAACCTACCTTATTATAGTTAGTACTTGTTGCAAATTTTAAAAAATTAAAATATAAAAGTATGTGATGGTATAAGTTAATGTTAGTCCATTGTTTCTTCAATTATCAAATTGTGAGAGACAAGAAAGGAATTCCCAAGTGTTGCTACTGCTCCTTCTCCCATCATGGGACTAGGTAGTTCTGGAAAAGGAACAGGAGCTCTAACTAGTGCCTCAGGAGAAACTAGGGGAGCTTCTGCCTCTTTATCATTCTTTGTATTCTTCATTGTGAACTACGTCTTGAACCTAGAACATGAGCTGGGCAAGTGAAGAGACAGAGGGGAAAAGTGGTTGGGAAAGATTATAATCCCTATGATGTGAGAGAGGCAATCTGTTAGCTGTAGCCTCATAATTAGGAGGAGGATGAGTACACCTGAGCACACAATCCCTGGGTCCTTAATGTCCTATAGCTGATAAACTTGAGAATTTAGATTTGGAGACACTAGCTTCGGTTAGCACCTGCAACTTTTTAGCTATGTGGTGTTGGACAAATCTGGGAGTTATCGTGAAAACTAAGACATACTTGCCAGAGCACTTTGAACTCTGAAATTCCATGGTAATGCTATTAATTTTGTGATTAGCTCTCCATAAAGATGTATCTTTAAATAAAAGCAGCTAGCTGATTGCAGTGGCTCGGGCCTATAATCCCAGCAGTTTGGGAGGCTGAGACAGGAGGATCACCTGAGGCTAGGAATTCAAGACCAGCCTGGGCAAAACATAGTGAGAGTCCATCTCAAAAAATAAGAAAAATGAGCTAGGCATGGTGGTGCATACCTGTAGTCCCAGCTATTCAGGAGCCTGAAGCAGGAAGAAGACAGCTTGAGCCCAAGAGTTCGAGCCTTCAGGGAGCTGTGATCACATCACTGTACTCCAGCCTGGGTGACAGAGCAAGACCTCATCTCTTAAAAAAATAAATACATACATACAGTTAAAGAAGATAAACATTACTATTTTTGGAACCTATTAATATTAGTCATACCTACCCATTTTTCAGTATGATTCTTGGAAATACGACTCTTAAAATTAATGAAATGTTACTGGATTAAATC
Source organism: Propithecus coquereli (assembly GCF_000956105.1). Classification (NCBI taxonomy): domain Eukaryota; kingdom Metazoa; phylum Chordata; class Mammalia; order Primates; family Indriidae; genus Propithecus; species Propithecus coquereli. The sequence goes on from NW_012136080.1 coordinate 6,642,007, forward strand.
ATTAGAGGGTACATTTTAGATATGTAGAGGTTGTAAAACAGACCAAAAATTCTTAAGGAAAAATTGTTAGAAGAAGATGGCAAGTTTCACCAGACACGTGACTCCTGATTTTTAAAAACTGTGTACTGAGCCTGAACTTAAGGGCAAGCTGTAGGTTAGAAAGCAGTGATACTAGTAAGGTTCTTAAGTCTGCTCTTCAGCCTAAATTTCTAGGTTATATAGTGTTGATACTCTCTTGCAATATTATGGGGAACAGCTATAAAATATGGCTGTTCCATGCAAATATAACTTGTATAAACTGGGTATCATTTGTCTTTTAGAAAGAAAATCTCATAATTAGCAAAACTACTGGAAAACCTAGACAAGATTATCAGTTTTACTGGTGTTCTTTTGATTGTTTTCATTACATCCTGGCAGCAAAGGTAGCTATACTTATTTCATTTAATAGAAAACATAGCTGAGGCCACAGAGAAATATGTAAAGAGGTGGGTCTTTCAAAGGCAAAATTTTAGGTAGCTTTTGGTTTATATTTTTGAGATATCATGGGAGAAGTAAACCCTATACAAGTTAATTGAAGTGACTATTTTCTAAATTCTCCTAAGGACGTGATAGCTAACACAGTGGTAGTATATAGGAGAGAAGTTAATTTATCACACGCAGTAATGCCTTAGGGCTTAATTCCCTCAGTGAACCTGGGTTGAAAAAGACTGCTTCAGGTTAAATATCCCAGACTCATTTCCCAACTCTCCTTCAGTGACATGGTTTACACACACCACATCCTACTAGTCACCTGCCTTAATCTATCTACACCACTCTGATTTGTGACTTACCATTCTTTAAAAGCAGTATACTGGCAGGGCACAGTGGCTCACACCTGTAATCCTAGCACTCTGGGAGCTCGAGGTGGGAGGATTGCTTGAGCTCAGGAGTTCGAGACCAGCCTGAGCAAGAGCGAGACCCTGTCTCTATTGAAAATAGAAAAAATTAGCCGGGTGTGGTGGCACACGTCTGTAGTCCCAGCTACTCAGGAGGCTGAGGCAGGAGGATGGCTTGAGCCCAGGAGTTTGAGGTTGCTGTGAGCTAGCCTGACGGCATGGCACTCTACTCAGGGCAACAGAGTGAGATTCTGTCTCAAAAAAAAAAAAAGAGTAATATACAGAAATTATATTATCATGTGAGATGTTAGTGGTCCATCCAAACTTTATTTATTTGCAAATACATTAGCCCTTCTTTTTCCTGTGCCTTGAGAGAGAGCTGGTGCTGTGGAGTTTCTTTTAGATTGACCATAAGATATTATTAAATATTCTTTCAATATAAAATTGTTCAATCTTTTGTCATCACCCCATATTTTATAATCTCATTTACATTGGTGTCATGGAGTGTTTACTTAGCTTTTTTTCTTTTAATCAAAGCACACCAGCATTTTATTACACTCATCCTCTAATAACTGAAAAATTGGAATTAAGGTTATTATGGTAACATTTACTGTTAGTGAAACCATCTATGCCATTGGTTATCCCCACATTTTCTGTATACTTAGAATGTGCTGATAATATGATCTAGAATTAGACTAGGACATGACATCAGGATCTTTGGTTTGTAGTTCTAGAAATTCACCTGTTCTTTTTAAATGTCTGCAGCCTTTAGAGATTTTCTTTAGTTTTCTCTGAATTTTCAGAGATCACTGCTGTTATTATCTGATATGTATTAATATTACTCTGACTAGGAAATAGAACCCAGGGTTCAAACTGTGATCTCTCTTGATATTCCAGAGTCTTAGTTGCTATTTTTACTGCCTTTACTTACCATGAACTGGATTTATTCTTGCTTTTTAGTAAAATGAAAGAATAGTCTTGATTTTCTTACTCTTCCTAATGGAACATAAATATTTCCCAGACTTTTCAGAAACTTCAATGTTTGCATTGTGAATTCCAGAGCGGGAATGAATAAGGCAAAGGCTGGCATCTTATTCCTGAGTAGTGTCATTGCACAGATATACCACTGTTTGTTTATCCATTTTCCTATTGATGGACATTTGCATTTCTGGTTTTTGGCTATTAGGAATAAAACCGCTATGAGCATTCATGGATGAATTTTTAAATTTTTTTTGGGTAACTGACTGGAGTGGAATTGTGGGGTCATACGCCTCCATATATCTTTGATTAGATGGGTTACTTCATTAGCAGGTTGATAGATTACTGGACATCTCCCTAGTCTTTTGCCAAACCTATTAAATACTTGTGCTATTTCCCATATTTCAAACAGTTCTGATTACTTTTTAGTTCAAAGGCTTAAAAAGCTGTGGATGATTCATGGCTAATAGTATTTTGTTTAATCTATAAACGTACTCTGCATATTTATAGCTATTTTTACTTTCTAACACTTTTCACATATGTTAGTTTATCGTGCCTTATAGCATACTTCAGAAGAGTGGTGGGCAGGTAGTATTCCCCACCCCTTTTACAGATAAGAACACTGAGGATATTTTTTATAAGAGTTGAATAGTATGCCTTAAAAGTAATGCTACAGAACTGAGATGGAAACCCAGATTTTGTTCTCATCCTGGTCCTTTTCATTTTCATATGTAGGTTGTCATTCATCTACCAAAAATTAGGATTATCACTGTAAGGGGAAAATTTTACTACATTTAGCTCTGATTGTATTACTTAATGTTGTTGACATACTGAATTCCTTAGAATCCTTGCATGAGTCCAATTTATAGACATCATAATGTGAGGTTTTCATCCTTCTGGGAGATAAATCCCTTTGGACAGTAAAACTCTTTTTCTTCCTCCCCTCCCCCTTCCACAAATTGGACAGTAAAACTTTTCAATTGCCTTCACTTTCCCACTAAGCAGCATTACAATAAATACTTTGTATATGTCTTTTTTTTTTCAGTGAACTAGATCCTAGTGATTTTTCGTTTTGTAAAATATATCATGTATAATACTTTTGGAATTAGTATGTTTTTAATTTGTATATATTCAATCTTTAAAACTGTTAAAGTATAAATTGTATCTTGCTATCTCAAAAAACAAAATAAGAGATGAATATATTGAAAGAATATTTCTCAGTATTTCTTCTTACACATTTTGATAGGAATTGCTTTTATTGGGAGGGTAGGGAAAAGGAATATTTTATCTTGATGCATCTTATATGGCTCTGAGTACTGCCTTTACATTCAAAATATTTTGTTTTCTTAGGTAAATTCCTGCGTGTTTGTAGTAGGTTCTATCAGAACTTTTTATTTCCTTCATATATATATTTTTTTTACATAGTATATAAATAATTTCTAAATCTTTTATCTCATTTGTCTTGTATAACTTTTGTCTTCATATGTTTTAGGAAGCAGTTCAGGTACTTCTGAAGCATTCTGCAGATGTTAATGCTCGAGACAAAAACTGGCAAACCCCTTTACACATAGCTGCTGCTAATAAAGCTGTAAAGTGTGCCGAAGCTTTGGTACCTCTTCTGAGTAATGTAAATGTATCTGATCGAGCAGGGAGAACTGCGTTACATCATGCAGCTTTCAGTGGACATGGTGAGGTAGGTGGCATTTAATTACTGATTTTTCTCTTCTGACATCCCTAGTTATTAATGAACTTGCCCTTTTTAGCCATTCATCAGTTCATGGTAAAAGCAAACAAATATCTATTACATCTTGCTAATTTTGTCTTTAGCAAACCCTCAGGCATGTTTTCATGATTTAACTTTCTTAAATTCAGAAATTTGGAAATTTACTTAGTAGATGACTGCCCGTGCACTTAAAATTCATAGCCAACCTAGAGTGACAAAGGAGAACACTGCCTACTCTAACACAACATAAAAAGTATTTTCTATCATTGTGGAAAAAAATTATCTGGGAAAAGAGAGCAATCTCACTCTTCTCCCAGAAGAATAGTAGCAAAGGAAGGCAGAGTTTAGAAAACATATTTTCTTATTGTTTATTATCAACATTTAATCAAGAGAATTCTTCGATGACAGAACCATCAAAGAAAACAATTTAAGAAAATTAGTATTTAGTTATTTTATACAACGAGCATTGCCTATGCTAGGTGTTGTCATAATAAAGGTTGGGGTTCACGTATACATAGAAGACTTAGGGAAGAACAAAGCAAAAGAACCTTTGAAGCCAACTTGTCTAGACCTTCATTTTTTTTGCAGACACAAAAACTCAAAGAGATGAAGTGACATTCCCAAGATTATGTGGCCGGGAGCTAGTGTTTTTTTCATGGTATAGTAGTGTACCCCCTTATCTACAGAGATACATCCCAAGACCCACAATGGGTGCCTGAAATATCAGATAGTACCAAACCCTATATACATTATTTTTTTTTCTATACATACATATGATAAAGTTTAACTTTAGGCATAGTAAGAGATAGACAACAACAATGATAAAATGGAACAATTATGGCAATATACTGTAATAAAAGTTAAGTGACTGTGGTATGTCTTTGTGTGTCTCTCTCTCTCAAAATATCTTATTGTAACTGTGCTGTACTCACCTATTTTCACACCACAGTTGACCGTGGGTAATTGAAACCACAGAAAGTGAAACTGCAGATAAGGGGAGACTCTGTACTTCTTTGACTTTGCATCATAAGGAATCCTTGCCTCCACTGCAGTTAAGATCACAGATATCCTTATTTAAAATCTGTAATGCCTTTTCCAATGGAAAAACTATTGTAAATATGGTTAGGCATAATTATTATTCTTGGTACATTATGAGGTAAGTAGACTATTCAGTGACCTTCAGGTCTAAATCATATTTTAGATACTGTATTGGTGCTTGAATTAAGTTTAAGACATTTTGAGATGAGAACATACTTTGCATTTTAATAACATTTTGGGCTACAAATAGGAATAAAACCTCTTATTAAATATTCCTGCTTTAGACTTTCCAGATTTGTACTTAGTTCATAAAATATCAGGACACAGTGGCATCTTAAAAAGATACCAGTGGTGCCTAACTTCAATAATACCCACAGTTAACCCTTTTTTTCATATTTCGTCCTGTTATTATGTTAAATGGCCTTCAATATTTAGTCTAGCTGCTTTGTTTCTACAAATGCAGACATTCAGTCCAGAGATATTAAGATGAGTAATTGTCACAAGTGGTATTAATAAACAGTTATACTTCAGAATTTTGGTGAAACTGTATTTACTTTTATTCCAGATGGTCAAACTACTCTTGTCGAGAGGCGCCAATATTAATGCTTTTGACAAGAAAGATAGGCGTGCTATCCATTGGGCAGCATATATGGGTATGTACTTTTTTAATTTACTTTTTGACATTACGTATTTAGGAAAAATTGTTTTAGTTCTTGCTGTTTGCATAACATTTGTCTTTCAGGGTAGTGTAAAATTACACAGTAGCTGAGTTTGCTACCCAGGTGGAACCAGCCCGATGGTGGGGGAGCTTTGGAGTGCACTGGATCCAGTTCATCTAAAAGCTGTTTGAAGTTAATTCTGTTTACCTATAAAGGGAAGAGACATCCCAGACACAGGCCTAGGGTACATAATTTACGATTGGTGTTTACTAAAAGCCATTCTCATACCCATCCTTGTTTTTATGGAAATATTAAGGTAGAAGTTATAAAGATATATTAAGGAGCCTTACAGTAATTTTATGGAAAGAATTTGAGGGTTGGAAAACAGACTCTTCTGCTGTAACATGATATACATGTTCTTTAAAAATCTTGTAGTCTGCAAAATTGCACTCTAAAACTAATAGAGGCCGGGCGCAGTGGCTCACGCCTGTAATCCTAGCTCTCTGGGAGGCCGAGGCAGGCGGATCGTTTGAGCTCAGGAGTTTGAGACCAGCCTGAGCAAGAGCGACACCTCGTCTCTACTAAAAAAAAAAATAGAAAGAAATTAGCTGGACAACTAAAAATACATATATATATAAAAAAGAAAAATTAGCCGGGCATGGTGGCACATGCCTGTAGTCCCAGCTACTCAGGAGGCTGAGGCAGGAGGAT
>NW_012136080.1:6648040-6655039 GCF_000956105.1 Propithecus coquereli
TAGTCCCAGCTACTCGGGAGGCTGAGGCAGAAGGATTGCTTGAGCCCAGGAGTTTGAGGTTGCTGTGAGCTACGCTGACGCCACGGCACTCACTCTAGCCTGGGCAACAAAGTGAGACTCTGTCTCAGAAAAAATAAATAAATAAATAAATAAAACTAATAGAGCTCGTGGTGATAATAGGACTATGGTAGACTACCCCAAACTTATGCAACTGTGTGACAGGAGCACTAATAAAAACATTAATTGCTTCTTGAGATAACTTGGGGAGCCAGGGAGGCAGATCAACCTATCAGGATATTTTAAAATGCACAAAAGCAGCAGAGTAGAAATGCTGGCTTCTGGATGCTGGGACCAAGCAGATGAAAGTAGATCTCTAAACATAAAGGAAATACAACCTACCATGAATCTTGGAAGTCCTATGTGGCTGAGGTTGTGCCTCTGGGAGGTAGCCATGGATGTAGACATCGTTTTTCAAGGTTCTTAAAGCAAAGCTGAAAAGAACTCTTCCCTTTGCGCCATGGAGATTAGAGCATTTTCTGCCAAAGGTTATAATTCTGCTTCTGCTGTTTTGACTCCTCTGGCTGGAAAAATCTCATATGAACCAACATATTTTCTGTATAATACTGGTATAATTCTATGATTTACCAGTCACTTTATCTGATTACAGAGACATCTGACTAGCCACTTGTCTTACAGGCGTATCCTCATTACTTACCCTGCTCTAGGTTTTGTATTTTCTTGTCTCTCATTTAAACATAAAGGATTAACAAAAGATTGAATGGAAAATAGGGTCTTGCTGTGCTAAGATTTCCGTCTGTAAATCCTAGAGACATTTCTGAATATTCTGGTGTAGCTATCAAGACAGCTTAGGAACAGCTAGTCTGTGTGTTTTAAAACTGTACACCTTATAGTAAAAGGTTTACATGTTAAGCAGAATGCATCAGGCATTGTATGTCCAAAAACTTAAACTTGACTAAATAGCTGTTTTCATGAAATTGAAGGGGAGGGGGATTTTGTGGATCTCCTCTAGTTGAGCTCCCAGAATCATTGAGTGTGTGTATCTCAGGGGGCCTAGAAAGGTTGTGTTGTCCCTGATCCACTAAGTGTCACTTTTCAGGCCTCTCGATTGTGGTTGAAAAAAGCATTCTGTGTGTCTTGGACCTCACTACATATTTTCCTCCGTTTTGTGCTGCTATGACAGAATACTTGAGACTGGGTAATTTATAAAGAACAGGAGTTTATTTCCTCGCAGTTCAAGAGGCTGGGAAGTCCAAGATTAATGCACCAGCATCTGGTGAGGGCCTTCGTGCTGCATCATAACATGGCAGAAGGCATCACATGGGGGGCAAGAGGGAGCCAAACTCATCCTTTGTAAGGAGCCCACTCCTGAGATAATGGCATTAGTCTGTTCTTGAGGGCAGAGTCCTTATGGCCTAATCACCTCTTAAAGGTCCCAACTCTTAACATTGTTGCCTTGAGGATTAAGTTTCCAACACATGAACTTTAGGTGACGTATTTAAACCATAGCACTGCCCATTTAATTTTTGAGCATAACCATTCAGAGATTCGTAATTGTCCTTTTCCTTCCCTTTAGCATAGAACAAGGTGAGTATTGACACACAGCTTTTAAAAACTGTTCGTTCAAGGGATACAGGATTAAGGAGTTAAACCTATGAAAGTAGAAAGATATTGATGGTCACTGATCTTACAGACAAGCCTGAAGTCTAGGCCATTGTCACCTCTATGTTTTATTCAGAGAATTCACAGTATTAGTGTAAGAGACATTAGGGATTACATGTAGTCTCGTAATCTGTTTCTCACAGTCTTTCTTAATAGCCCTGGCCTTTTTCCATCACCTAGTTGAGGCCCTTAATTTTCTCTTAGGCCCTAACCTTTTAAGGCTTGAATTCTCTGTCAGTGTTCCTTAGTCCCACCCCCTCCCCAAATGAATTGATCATTTTCTTCTCCCTACCCTGTGCTTGCTCCTGCCATTAGCCTTCATCAAAATCTCTTTACATCTTCATCTTTTCTGCTGCTCTCAATACTTTTAGCAATATCCATCCAAGTTCTGCCTCAAATTACCTTACCGTGATGAATAGGACATAGAAGTACTGAATAAATATTAATTACCGTGATTAACAATTCATTATATTATGTCTTGAAGGAGTGCATAATTTGAATGAATGTGAGATGGTGTTTTTTTCCCTCCTCCTTTCCTTGAAAACTTATAAATTCTAAACATAGCTCATTTTACTTTTCTTACACATTCATGAACAAAAGAAAAATGTAGGGAGTTTTCCAGATTTCTAAAGGATAGTGATTACATTTATCCAGTTCACATTGCATAGACATAATTTTTAAGAGGATGTTATCATTGACTACTGAATAATGTATGCCATACATGTCTGATAGATGCCATGCTAAAAATAGACCTAAATGAATTAAATGAAATCTATTCCCCTTGGTCACATCATTCTGTAAATTGCTGAAGAAGACACATACTTGTTTCTGCCAGGGTTTACCTAGCTGGAATGATACCATTTATTTTACTCTAGAACTTTCTTACCTTTTTTCTTTTAAATAAATCACCTCCAAACTGGGTATGGGAAGGCCCCTTCTTCATGTTTTCAATGGTCATTTAAAGGGATTTATCCATATTTTTTGAAATGTACTCAAATATTTGTCACATAGCCCCTTTTAAAATAGGGCTTTTTCAATATTAGGAAACATTATTCTGCCTGGAATCTGCTAGTTTGTACAAACAATTAACATGATCTGCATTTTTTACTTAGAATGATGTATTGGTTTTAAACAGTTAATCTAATATGTTTGTATATATGCTTTCTAGTCTTAAACATCAAGAGAACTTAGTTTCTTTTTGGCTATTAGTGAATAATATGCATTTGCCCCGTTTAAAAAGCTATATTTGTATATGAGCCCCTTGGGTTTATAAGTCCTAATTGTCACTGCATTACTCTAAATCCAAATAGCTGTCCTTTTTGAAGCCATATATAGTTATGTGTAGTGAGAGATCTTTTGTACCAGTTAATACTGTTATACTATAGTCACATTTAATTTGGCACCTTATGATTTGATAAATAGCCTTTTTGGTTTTTTTCCTAGAAACATAGTAGATGTTTCTTTATCATATCGAGATGGAAAGAAGCTGAAAATATCCATTTTAATTGATAATTTGTATATAAACAACTAAATCTGTCTGAATCTTTATGCATCTTGCAGTATCCAGGCTTAATTTTTTTCAAGGGAGGGGTCGTCTGTTTGAAAGTTTCGTTTTATAGTTTATTAACTTTATATACTCATTCTCTTTGAAGGGATTTTAAAAAATAGCATCACAAGCAATTTATTTAATGAAACAAATATATATTGGGTATCTGTTTTGTATGTAGCGCTGCTCTTGGCCCTATGGAACATACCAAGAAGTAGAATATACAACCTTTTGAAGGTATATAATATATTTGAGAAGTTAATACATAAAGAGTAATTAAAGGGTTAGTAACTTATGATTCAATTCAAGAAACATCACAAGGTTTATATAGAGCTTCTAGGGAAGAGAGATGACTGGGTTGCTCTGGGAAGATGGAGGTCTAACATTAGCCTTCTAACATTAGCAGCAGTGTTTGGGAGGAGACATCCAAGGAGAATGTTTCCACATAAAGAAGGAAATCTCATGAACAAAGGGGTAGAAAGGACTGGGAGAGGGAGAAAGCACTATATAATCTAATCTGTTAAAAAGTGAGGAATCATAAAAGGAGAATTTTGGTTCTCTCACCTTCTGGATACAGGGCTCCCTTCCTGGCCTCTTTGTGGGGTTGGGTGGGGCCTGAGACTAGTCCTAGCTAAGTGAATTGAAAGTAACATCACTTCCAAGTCAGACCATTTAATTACTCATATGAGACTTTGCAGTCTGTTCTTCCTTACAACACAGGGATCACCTACATTCAAGATAATGTCAGCAGCATGAGCCCAGATTCTTGAATGACTGAGCAGAGCCCTCTTGTTCACCAGTTACAGTGTGAGTGAGAAATAGAAACGTTAATTGTTTAAGCCATTGAGATTTGGGAGTTAATTGTTAACCACAGCACAGTATAATAACCTAGCCTATCCTGATTATTACAAGAGTGAGTAGCAAACAAAGTGGTTAAGGAGACCTAGTAGAAATAATAAGGAAAAAGAGGTTTTCAGCTGCATGTTTTAAAGACCTAATATTCTTAAGAAACAGGTCCAAGCCATTGCCAGATTTACAAGTAGAAGATTCCAATAAGGTGAGAAATATAAACTGATGTCTTATACAGACATACTTCGAAAATATTGTGGGTTTAAATCTAGATCACCACAATAAAGTGAATTTCGCAATGAAGTGAATCACACAAATTTTTGGGTTTCCCAGTACATACAAATATTTATACTATACACTAGTCTATTTAGTGTTCAATAGCAGTATGTCTAAAAAACTGTGTACATTTTAATTAAAAAGTACTTTATTGCTAAAAAATACTAACGATCATCTGAACGTTCAACAAGTCATAATCTTTTTGCTGGTGGAGGGTCTTGCCTCAGTGTGGATGGCCACTGACTAATCAGGGTGGTGGTTGCTGAATCTTAGATGGCTATAGCAATTTCTTAAAATAAGACAACAGTGAAGTTTGCTGCATCAATTGACTCTCCTTTCACAGACGGTTTCTCTGCAGTGTGCAATTATTATTGATAGTATTTTACCCACAGTAGAACATCTTTCAAAATCGAAGTCAGTCCTCTCAAACCCTGCCATTGCTTTATCAACTAAGTTTATGTAATAGTCTAAATCCTTTGCTGTCATTTCAACAATGTTCACAGTATCTTCACCAGGAGTACATTCTGTCTCAAAAAACCACTTTCCTTGCTCATCCAACCAAAACAACTCCTCATCCATGAAAGTTTTATCATGATATTGCAGCAATTCTGACACATCTTAAAGTTATACTTCTAGTTGTCTTGCTCTTTCCACCATATCTGCAGTTACTTCCTTCACTAAAGTCTTGCAACCCCTCAAAATCATCCATAACAGTTGTAATCACCTTCCAAATTCCTGTTAATATTGATCTTTTGCTTCCTCCCATGAATCATCAGTATTCTTAATGACATCTAGAATGGTGAATCCTTTTCAAAAGATTTTGAATTTACTTGGCCTCGCTCCATCAGAGGAATCACTATCTATGGCAGCAATAGCCTTACGAAATATATTTCTTAAATAATAAGACTTGAAAGTTGATATTGCTTCTTGATCCATAGGCTTCAGAATGAATGTTTTGTTAGCATGCATGAAAACAACATTAATCTCCTTGTTCATCCCCATCAGCGCCCTTGGATGACCAGGTGCATTGTCAATGAAACAAATATTTTGAAAAGAATCTTTTATTCTGAGCAGTAAGTCTCAACAGTGGGCTTAAAATGTTCAGTGAACCATGCTGTAAACAGATGTGCTGTTATCCAGGCTTTGTTGCAATTTAGAATACCGGCAGAGTAGATTCCGCATGATTCTTAAGGGCTCTAGGATTTTCAGAATGGTAAATGAGCATTGGCTTCAACCTAAAGTTGCCAGTTGCATTAGCCCCTAACAAGAGAGTCCTCCTGTTCTTTGAAGCCAGGCATTGACTTCTACTCTCTAGTTGTGAAAGTCCTAGATGGCATCTTCTTCCAATAGAAGGCTGTTTTGTCTACATTGAAAATCTATCGTTTAGTGTAGTCACCTTCATCAGTAATCTTAGATCTTCTGGATAGCTTGCTGTAGCTTCTACATCAGCACTTGCTGCTTCACCTTATACTTTTGTGAGGACAGCTTTTTTTCTTAAATCTCATCAATGAACCTCTCCTAGCTTCTAACTTTTCTTCTGCAGGCTCATTACCTCTCTTTGGCTTTATAGAATTGAAGAGAGTTAGGGCCTTGCTGTGAATTAGGTTTTGGCTTAAGGAAATGTTGTGGCTGGTTTGACCTTCTACTCAGACCACTCATACTTTCCCAGCAATAAGGCTCTTTCGCTTTCTTATCATGCATATGTTCACTGGAGTAGCACTTTTAATTCTCTTCAAGAACTTTTCCTTTGAATTCATAACTTAGCGAACTATGTCTTCCTCACTAAACTTTTTAAACTTTCCTCACGAAATAATTGTTTCTAGCATTTGATTTAAAGTTAGAGACATGCAACTTTTTTCACTTGAACACTTCAAGGCCACTGTAGCGTTATTAATTGGCCTAATTTCAATATTATTCTCAGTGAATAGGAAGGCCCAAGAGGAGAGAGACAGATGGAGGAACAGAGCAGTTATAACACCCAACATTTATTAAGTTCACCATCTCATATGTGCCTCAAAATAATTACAATAGTAACATCAAAGATCACTGATCACAGATCACCAGAGCACATACAATAATAATGAAAAGGTTTGATATTGTAAGAATTATCAAAATGTGAGACAGAAACATGAAGTGAGCACATGCTGATGGAAGAATAGTGCCAATAGACTTGCTCAACACAGGGCTGCCACAAACCTTCAGTTTGTGTTTTAAAAAAAACAAAAATCATGCAATATTTGTGAAGCACAACAAAACAAAGTATGCCTGAATTAGACATAAAAAGCTAACTTCAGAACTTAATGTTAAATGTTGAGGAACTTAAAGTAACCTTGGAGGAAAAACCCAAAAAGATCTAGGCAAAAGAAATATTACGGATTGCAAGCTTATCACTGAAAAAAAAAATCAAATATATTACAGTTGTCCCTTGGTATCCTCAGGGGATTGGTTTTAGGACCCCCAATCCCCTAGTACCAAAATCTGCAGATGCTCAAGTCCCTTATATAAAATTGTGTATTGGCCAGGTGCAGTGGCTCACGCCTGTAATCCTAGCTCTCTCTCTGGGAGGCCGAGGCAGGCGGATTGTTTGAGCTCAGGAGTTCAAGACCAGCCTGAGCAAGAGCGAGACCCTGTCTCTACCAAAAATAGAA
>NW_012136080.1:6655412-6681048 GCF_000956105.1 Propithecus coquereli
ATCTGCAGTTGGTCAAATCTGCAGATGTGGAACCAGTGCATACGGAGGGCCAACTTTATCTTTAATATTAATTATTTCTACCAACGTTTATCAAAATTATCCAGAATTCTTATGTTTTCCTTCTGTCCTTTCTCAAGTTACAATGTGATTTATTGGTGACTTGTGCATCATCTAGTTAATTTGCATTTTTAAATTTCTTTAAAGATTTTCTGTATTTAATATTTTTCATATGCTTATTTCTTAATTTTTTCTTCAAAAACACGTTTTTAGGTCACATTGAAGTAGTGAAATTACTCGTGGCACATGGAGCTGAAGTGACATGCAAGGATAAGAAGTCTTACACACCTCTTCATGCGGCAGCCTCTAGTGGAATGATCAGCGTAGTCAAGTACCTTTTAGATCTTGGAGTTGATGTAGGTGTATAGATTGAACAGTGTAAAATAATGGAGCGTTTTATGTAATTCTGTTGGGAGAAGTTATTTCAGGTTTAAAAGATGATTTATGCAATAATTTTTTTGTCTTTTAACTGGATATCTATAGTCCTTTACTTATTCTCTAGTGTACTGATTAATGATCAAGACATATATAGTCAAATTTTATTGAGGTAAAATAACTTTCAAGGGTGAATGATTAATTGCCATTTTTCCTTCTCCATCACATTCCAGGCCCTGTAGTTCCATTTCACCTGAGGGAACCAGCAGATCAGATACACATGGATTAGACAGCCAGGCTATTATTGTTTGCCTAGTTAGTCTAATATTCTCTTTAAATGACTGTATTAGTTCACATTGCAAGAGATTGGCAAAAACTAGGCAGGAAAATAAGGCTTTTTGTCTACCAAGTGAAAGTGTTCCTTACCATAAAATTCTCTTTGGTTAAAAAGAAATGCTGCTTTATCTGGATATATTTGATTTCTAAATTGAGATAGCTAAGAATACCTGGAGCTTTCACAGGACATTCCTTAAACACATGTACTTTACTCCCACTCTTAGTATATTTACTCTTATTTTAGGTATAGTTCTAACAAACTCATTGGTTCTTCAAAACAGCAAATTAGAACAGAATGGGTAAGGTTGTGCTAGAAGAAAAGAGCTGCAAAAAAACTAAGAAAAAGTAGGTGATGGCCTAGTTGGACACGGAATACATGACAGAACTGTAGAGGTGGACAGGCTCTTAATTTAAGAACCATGTGAAACGCTCTGCCTAAAACAAGCTAGTAATTATTGAACATGTGGGGTTCACAAGAAGTTAGAAAAATCCACGCATATTGTTATGTAGGATTTTGTAGAGTGCAAAACAGATAAAAGTTTCATTTCAACTCTGTAATTCCTATATCTGTTTCAACAAGAGTAACATAATACCTTGAAAAACCCCTGATCTAAATAAATGAGGCAATCTTGTTTCTGATCACTTATTCAAGTTCATTCTAGTGCAATTCTTAAGATTTATTGACAGTAAAATAACATTTGTAAACTCTGGTGACAGTATATTCTTTGAAATAAGTGATCATTCTTAAGAGTCTTTTAATGACATGTGGCCTCCAGTTGTGAGGGTTTTTTAGTTTCCTAGGGATCTCATAACAAATTACTACCAACTGGGCAGTTTGTGGGGCTTAAAACAACAGAAATTTAATCTCTCAAAGTTCTGTAGTATGGAACTTCTCATTCAAGGTGTCATCTAGGTTGGTTCCTTCTGGAGGCTCTGAGAGAGAATCTATTCCCGTGTCTCTCTTCTAGCTTCTGGTGACAAAATCTAGGTACTTTGATTAAAGTTAAGTGTTATTACTTTCTTACTTCCTCAGATGTCTGTTACCAGTGATCACAGAAAAGAAAATGTTAAAGTTGTGATACATTGGGGCCAACTATGAGGTTATGGGGCAGAGTCTCTACACAAGGCTTATGACCAACTACTTTCAGATTTGATAATTCATTGGAAGGACTCACTAAGCTCACTAAAAGCTATATATCACAATTACAGTTTATTGCAGGGAAAAGATACAAATTAAAATCAGCCAAGGGAAGAGAGACATGTAGGGTAGAGTCTGGGAATGTTCTAAAGGTGAAGTTCCCTTTGTCCCCTTCTCATGGATTCAGGACACATTACTTTCCTAACATCAATGTGTGACAATATGCACAATGTATTTCTAACTAGGAATGCTCACCTGAGCTCATTGTTAGTTTTATTGGGGTTCCACTACATGATTGACTGATTTCCTATGTGGTTGATTAGTCTCCAAATACACTGATACCTCATGACCCAAAACCCTTACCCTGTGTCACATAGTTGGTTTCTATCTGGCATGGTCAACTCCCATCTTAAACAAGGACACTTCTATCAGGTATAACACAAATTACTTCTCTGAAGCCAAGGGCAAAGTCCAGACCTCTTTTTGGATCATAATTCTTTTTTTTTTTTTTTTTTTTGAGGCAGCATCTCACTCTGTCACCCTGGATAGAGTACCATAGTGTCAGCCTAGCTCACAGGAACCTCAAACTCCTGGGCTTAAGTGATCCTCCTGCCTCAGCCTCCTGAGTAGATGGGACTACAGGCATATACCACCATGCCTGGCTAATTTTTTCTGTTTTAGTTGCCTGGCTAATTTCTTTCCATTTTTAGTAGAGACAGGATCTCACTCTTGCTGAGGCTGGTCTCGGACTTCTGACTTCAAGCAATCCTCCCACCTTGGCCTCCCTGAGTGTTAGGATTATAGGCATGAGCCACCACGCCTAGGCAGATCATATTCTTGACTACAGAGAAATCATGTAAACTTTAAAGTATTCCCTTATTTTATTTATTAGAAACAGAAAAAAAAACTGAGTTGCATGAATTATTTCCCATTCTTGAGCACATTCTTTTGCCTTGTGATAAAATAACACCATGTGAAGCTGGAACATATTTACAGCCCAAGTTTGCAGCAAAAATGAATTAAATAAGTAGAAGAACATGCCCTTCATTTTTAAAATCCTGATCTGTACTTCATTACTAACTTAGTGTTATCATTGCAAAGTGAAAAGGCTGAAAATATGCATGCTGTTGAATATACTTCAGAATCTTCACTTTGTGTTTATTTCTTATGAGTCTTAGAATTAATTCTACAGTAAATCCCTAATGTAAAAATACATTAGTTTACATTTTCCTAAAATATTTCTTTTGGTATTATTCAGTTTTGCCATGAGGTAGACATTGTATATGTGAATTATATTCCTTGAATGTACAAAATCTATATAGCACCAAAATGCCTGTTAATGTTCATTTTTTTAAATGAACTTCAGAATTATAAGCCTCAACTGTGTATTTATCCCTGTTACTGTTTCTCACTTTAATAATTTGATTGCGGCCACAAGATTGCTAAAATAGCTGATGATAATTAGCAAGACTTTAACATTCACTATTTTTTCCTTCCAATAGATGAATGAACCAAATGCTTATGGAAATACACCTCTTCATGTAGCCTGCTATAATGGACAAGACGTTGTAGTGAATGAACTTATAGACTGTGGTGCTATTGTAAATCAAAAGAATGAAAAAGGATTTACTCCTTTGCACTTTGCTGCTGCATCAACACATGGAGCATTATGTTTAGAGCTTCTGGTTGGCAACGGGGCCGATGTCAATATGAAGGTATGAAACAAAATCAGAATCCATACTTTATTTAGGATTTTACTGTTTAAAAGAATATCAGTAGTGAATACTCTTTAGCAATAAAAAGGAACTACTAATTAACTCAACACAGATGAATCTTAAAAATATGCTGAGTAAAAGCTTTACACAAAAGTATGTATGCTCTTTCCATTTATATAAGGTTCTAGAACAGATGAAATTCAACTTGTATGGGGTTTCAGAATCTATAGTTGAGAAAAATAAAAGTAGTGGTTGCCTCTGCAAGGAGGGATCAACTGAGAAAGAGGCATGAGGAAACTTTATGGGGTAATGGTAATGTTTTGTATTAGATTATTAAATATGAAATGTCCAATTTCCTTAAGTACTAAGTTTCACAGTTGATATCTCTGACATTTCACTTTGACACTTCTTGTTTTATTTGTGTTGTGAAGGTACATTCTTATTCTTTCAAACACACAGTTTGGCTTGTGATTATCTGTCAAATTTTTTTAAGAGCAATTTTTGTGAAACCATACATAAGTCAGAAATTCATGTTATTTTCAAATATGAGTTCCGTTGTGGCACCAGTGCAGCACCGACAGCTCGAAATAACAATGAAGTGTTTGGGAAGAATGTGGCTCATGAATGCACAGTATGTAGTTGGTTTGAGAAGTTCTATTCTGGTGATTTTATTCTCAAAAATGAGGCATGTGGGTGACTTGAGACCAAGGTGGAAAATGATGAGCTGAAAGCTATAGTGGAAGCAAATCCATTTCAACCTAGGCGTGAATTAGCAGCAAGGTTTGACGTTACTATTCCAACAATATTGGACCATTTGAAACAAATGGGCAAGGTAAAGAAGCTAGATAGATGGGTTCTGCATGAATTAAACAAGCATCAGAAGAGAAATTGTCTCCAAGGTTGACTTTCTTTGCTGTCATGACATAAAAGCGAACCATTTCTACACCATATTGTTACCTGTGATGAAAAATGTATAGTTTTTGACAGTTGCAAGCGCTTGGCACAATGTTGGATAAAGATGAACTGCCAAAATAGCCCAGAACCAAATATCCATCCAAAAAAGCTAGTGGTATCCATTTGGTGATCCAGTGCTGGTGTTATCCACTGCAGTTTCATGAAACCTGGTCAGTCGATTACAGTGGATGTCTACTGCAACCAGTTGGACGAAATGATGACGATGTTTGCGATGAAGCAGCTGAGATTGGTCAATACAGACAGTCCAATCCTCTTGCAAAACAACACTCGACCACATGTCACAGAAACAACACTGCTCAAACTATAGCCGCTGGACTTAGAAACACTCTGTCATCCAGCGTATTCACCAGACCTTGCACCAACTGACTACCACTTCTTCCAGGCTTTGGACCACTTCTTGCAAGGAGAAATATTCAATTCTCAACAAGCTGTGGAAAATGCCTTTTGTGATTTCATCACCACTCGCTCTCTAGGCTTCTTCACTGCTGGAATAAATAAGCTACCATTAAGATGGCAAAACTATGTCAAGAGTTTAGGTGCATACGTTGATTAATTGTGCTGTTTCTTGTTTGAGATATAATAAACTAAACTTTTAATTCAAAATCTGACATTTCGTATTTAATGAATATTTTGGCAGGCTTTGTATTATATAGATAAGCATTTGTCAAAATTCATAAGGGACTACATTTAAGATTGGTGGCCGGGTATGGTGGCTCACACCTGTAATCCCAGCACTTTCCAAGGCAGAGAGGGAAGGATCACTTGAGCCCAGGAGTTGGAGACCAGCCTTGGCAACATAGTGAGACCCTGTCTCTACAAAAAATTTTTTTAAATTAGCCAGACATGGTGGTGCATGTCCTAGCTACTGGGGAGGCTAAGGTGGGATGATTGCTTGAGCCTGGGAGTTGGAGGCTACAATGAGCTATCATGGTGCTACTGCACTGCCTGGGCAACAGAGCAAGACCCTGTCTTAAAAAAAGAATCTTTTTTTTTTTGCTGAGTTGCCCAGGCTGGTCTTCAATTCCTCACCTCAAGCAATCCTCTTACCTCGGCCTCCCAAAATGCTAGGATTACAGGTATGATCCACCTCACCAGACCTCAAAATCTTAATTGCTTATGCTTTCTCACAGAATTATACAGTAAAAGCACACTTATTTTAGCTCCAGAATTTTCGTGTATTTCTAAAATCCAAATGCTTACTCCTAAAAGTGTGACCAAAAACCAAAAGGCAACTATTCCTTATGTATAACTCACTGATATTGTGTTTTTTCCTAAAATTTCAAAAAAGACTTGTAGAGTGAACACCTATACACATACCACCTAGATTCTACCACTAATATTTTACCATTGGTCATTTTGTTTGTTTGTTTGTTTTTATTTCAGGGTATTATGAGGGTACAAACATTATGGTTACATTTTATGTCTTTGCCTCACCCAAGCGAGGGTTAGAGGCATGCCCTTCCCCCCTACAATGCTCTCCATGTCCTTTAGTTGCGGGTTTACCCCCCGCCCATCCCCCTAATCCCTGGAGAGTATTACTGCTATGTGAGCACCCTAGTGTTCATCAGTTAGTACCAGTTAGATGGTGAGTACAAGTGAAGCCCGTTCTTCTGATCTTGCGATACCTCACTTCGGATGATGGGCTCAAGTTCAATCCAGGAAAATATAAGAGGTGCTAGATCACTGTCATTTCTTATAATTGAATAATATTCCATTGTATACATATACCAAATTTTAATAATCCACTCATGAATTGATGGGCATTTGGGTTGTTTCCACATCCTTGCAATAGTGAATTGTGCTGCCATAAACATTTGGGTGTAAATGTCTTTATTATAGAATATTTTTTGCTCTTTTGGGTAGATGCCTAATAGTGCTATTGCTGGATCAAATGGTATTTCTATTTTTAGCTCTTCGAGGTATTTCCAAATTCTTTTCCACAGAGGTTGCACTAATTTGCAGTCCCACCAGCAGTGTAAGAGTGTTCCTATCTCTCCACATCCTCACCAGCATTCGTTATTTTGGGATTTTTTGATAGAGGCCAATCTCACCAGGGTTAGGTGATGTCTCATTGTGGTTTTGATTTGCATTTCTCTAATGATTAGAGATGTTGAGCATTTTTTTATATGTTTGCTGGCATTGGTTGTTTTTATCGTATATTGATCCATCCATCCATCCACCAACTCATTTGCCCAATTATTTGATGCTTTTTTATTAGCTGGACCCCGATGATTGGATTGGTGCTTTTTAAAGTTAGTCACAGACATCACTACATGTCACATCTAAACACTTCAGTATGCATACCATTAAAGACAGCACCAAATTAACTGAAAGATATATAATAGCTAATGATATAGGTAAGCCTTCAGCATTTTTATGATACCTAATATTTAACACACAAAGATGATTTTAACTATAGCAATTTTATTATAAACAGGTCTCATAGAGACTGAAAAAATTTGGTTGTGATCTTTGCTTTTGAAGAATGTTGAGATAAATTCAAAATGCTTATTTTTTTAATTTTAATTTTATTTTTATTCTTTATTTTTTGAGACAGAGTCCTGTTCTTTTGCCCTGGCTAGAATGCAGTAGTATCAACATAGCATAGAAATTAGGCTTCCTATTTTATACACTGCCATTTAGGCATGAATATTTAATATAATTTGATGATAATGAGTCACTTGATTCATGTCAGTGTCTACGTAGTTGACACTGTGATTATATTTTCAGTCTGTGTTTCAAGAGGTACTCCTTTAAGAGGCTCACTTAAAGTAAAATGCTCAGACCAATGAATGGTCCTATTTGAAGTTACCGCCTTAATTTGTAAAATTCATTGGTAGATTTCATACATAACAAGGGAAATTTTTAGCAAAGTGGTTAAGATATGGTTAAGTACATTTGAAGGCAACAGCCTATGATGTTCGTTTCAAAACAGATTTCATGAAAGTTGCCTTAATCTCACCTAAGGATGTATGACATCTCATTTATATGCAGTTGTCCAATTATTTTATTGCTGAGTTCTACTGAAACATGTTTCCCATGTTGCTGACTTCTAAGGTCCCTCCCAGCTCTGAAATTACACAAAAATTGTTAATAGCTGAGTTTTCAACCAGCAAGACTCTGTGCTCATGCATTCCTAACACCTATATTTCCTATATTTATCAAACAGGTATTTATTATTTGGCTGATTGACTAAGGGACCTAAGTCCTTGACACTTGCCCTATGTTATAAAAATTTAAATTTACTAACTTTCATGTTCTCCTTATCAAATTATCTCTGTTTCTCACTACTTAATCTTTTCCTCTTATCACATTCTCCATTTTGTTGTTTCTGACTTTAAGTTATAGATGACTAGGAATTGGGATGTGAATTTGTAATACTTCAGTTTCTAAGATTTTAGTTATCCTACGGAATGGTAGAGATAAAATGAATAGGGTTTAAAAGGCAGTATAGGTCTGGTTTAACATGAGCCTTACTAATTGATTTCTTCACTTACATGGATCACAATAGGGTTGTGAGGATTAAATGACTAATATTTATGAAGTGTTTTAAACTGTACCTGAAACATAGTGCTATATATATATATGTTAACTGTAGTTATATCTTCCACATTTCATCATTTTATGAATTCACATTGGGGGAGTGGAAGTGGAGGGAACAAGGGGTCTCAGGCTGTCACCCAGGCTAGAAGGCAGTGGTGTCATCATAGCCCACTACAACCACAAACTCCTGGGCTGAAACAATCCTCCTGCCTTAGCCTCCTGAATAGCTAGGACTACAGTTGCACACCACCATGACCAGCTAGTTTTTCTATTTTTGTAGAGATGAGATCTCCCTCTTTTTCAGGCTGGTCTTGAACTCCTGGCCTCAAGTGATCCTCCAGCCTCGGCCTCCCAGAGTGGTAGGATTACAAGCATGAGCCACCGCACCTGGCCTCAAATTTTTATTACAAGTTTCTCTTTGTTTTGGTTTTTTTGTCTGTAAAAAATGGCTGTAGGCAAAAGATTAACATTAAAAATCAGGATTTGTCGTATAGGGAACATTTTGAAAACATGAAACCAGAATCTTTTTGTTAAAAATGTTTTTGTGTGTTTTGTTTTTCCGGTTGAAAGAATAACAACTAGCATATTAAAAAAAACAATGATTAAAATTAAAATGATGTAACAAGTACTGGTATGTCACATGAGTGTTTTACACCGAAAGTTTATTGTATTTACTCTGTACAGCAGACCTATGAGGTGTAGATAATATAATTCTCATTTTCTGTTGAGGAAATGAAAGCACAGAGAAGTTAGGCAACTTGTCCAAAATATTGCTTGGACAGAACTGAGAATCTACACTCAAATTATTCTGACTCCAGAGCCCACACATGCATGCATTCTCTTTCTCTCTTCTTCCCTTCCTTTTTTACAGGGTCTCCAAAAAATTGGAAATTCTTCAAGATTACTTGCCAATTGTATAGTTTGCTTGAAAAATTCATATAAAATTATGGAATCAAATACCTAAGTAGGTATTTACGATACTGCTCTAATACTCTAATATCATAATGGCTTAAGGATTTCTTAAGGATATCTACATTGTATAGTGTTAGTATAGGCTTAGAAAAATTGTCACATTTCAATGTTAGTACAGACACAGAAACCATGCTGAATGTTGCTATGACATTAGGAGCTCCAAAACAGTTTCTTTCCTTTGCATTGGTCACATGTATGATTAACTAAAAGATTTTAAGGAAGAAAAGACATTACCTAACTCAGAAGAAAACATAGCACCTAATTCAGGGATTGTTTTTCTTCATATTTGGAACTCCTTTAGAATTCTATATGAAATATACACATGTCCAGCCGATCTGATTTATTACTTTAAGAGATTTGAGAAAATAGCTAACAATGTTTATTACAAATAATTACAGATAATATACACAGTTTTTTTTAATGAACTGTAGTGGCCGATGTTAATTCTGATACTTTCCTTGGTAGAGGAGGGATTCAGGGTTTCCTAAAACATTGGAGCAATGTGAAATTTTGAGTCTTAAATTTGGGAAGCACATCCTGACTATATCACTCCTGATTTATAAACTGTGGGCATAGAGTTTTTGTATATTTGTGCTTTATGATAAACATTCTAAAAAAATGAGTTCATAATTTTAAACAGCTCTTTTACCTCCATAGGCTTTAATTAAATTTAGTGTTCGTAATAGCTATAAAAAATAAAGATGCAAGAGGATATTCAGAGCAAAACTAAGGATTACATATTATGGATATAACAGTAATTTAAAGTTTTTTTTGTGTATTTCAGAGTAAAGATGGAAAAACCCCACTGCATATGACTGCCCTCCACGGTAGATTCTCCAGATCACAAACTATTATCCAGAGTGGTAAAAAGTATTTCTGTTTGCTTTTTTTTCCGTAAATGTAGTAAAAAAAAAAAAAAAAAATCCACCAAATGAATGGTATTGAGGATTGTCATAGCAGTCTGTATACTTTTAATATATGATTTCATATTTTATGAAAATCAAATATTAAAGAGTATAAAATGCCATGTATATGTATCTTTCATAATTTGTTTTTCATTTATTTTTGTTTTGTTTCCCCAAATTATAAATATTATTTCTTCAGCAGTTAGTGTTGACTTTGTTCAATACTGCTAAATAAAAAACTGCCTTTCTACCACAATTTGTATTATATATTAATGTATATTCTGTATATACATTATACATTTATCATTTTCCACTTTTGAATATTTTGAACTAATTCTATGATTTTAATTTTCTGAACTTGTATTCTTTTGTGTTTGAATTAGTACTAAGAAAGCTACACTTTTAACTCAAAAGAACTTTTAGGTGTATTACTTTAAATCAATGTTTCCCAAGCCATAGTCCAAGAAACTATTTTTTTATTAGCCCTCTAGATAGTAGGTGCTAACATTTCGCAGGTGAAAAGTACAAATAGGCTCATGATCAAATAATTTTTGAAGCACTGCATGCAGTCTTGATGACATAGAGTATGTACGTTAAAGCTCTGAAAAGTCTTACCCTGAAGAAATGTATTTAATTTTGTTTTAATGCATTGGTTTCCAAATTTATTGGACCCCAGAACCCTTTTATCAGTTTAAAATCTATTAAAATCTTATGCTTAATTCACAAAATTAAGTATAAAATCTAACTCTAATTCCAGGCCCAATAAATATGCTATGGATGCAATCTAGTTAGAATTGGTGTATTCATTAGTTTGTGCTTGAACAGCATTTTTTATATTACTTTCCATGTAATGGGTTTGACTTTATATAGTCCAGTGTCTGACAGTCCTTTGTCACAGGAGCTGTAATCGACTGTGAGGATAAGAATGGAAACACCCCTTTGCACATAGCAGCACGATATGGCCATGAGCTGCTAATCAACACTCTTATTACAAGTGGTGCTGACACTGCAAAGTAAGTAGTACTTACCAAGGTGTTGATAGTCGTCACAGGGAAGCACAAAAGGAAGTGAACTGCCCTTTTTTAAGTATTTCATATGGAAATGTGGATTATGATCTCTTTATTTTTAATATAGAAGTACTTAAAAGACTCAAAAGTTTACGTACCAAATCCTTTTTTTTTTTTTCTCATCCAAATGCTATCTTTAGATAATGGTTTTTCAGACTGTGCTATACAGGGTCCAGGGATTCCTTGATTACTGCTACAAAGGATTTCTTGCCCCCCACTTTGGTCAGAACAAGTTCACTTTTATTTATTTTATATATTAAAGTTTCCATGTAAAATTTTGTTTGAAAAATGGGTTCTTCTGCATATGTTCTGCAAAAGTAAACACCCTACTTAAATTGGGAGTTTATCATTCCTATATGTTTTTATAGTTGTACCACATTTCTGTGTATTCGTTAACAAGTTTTAAACCTTTTTAACTTTCTGTAAATGGTATACTACTGTACCTATCCTTTTGCAACTTCAAAAAAATTTTTTAAACTTGTTGATTTAACCATGTAGATACAAAATTTGGTCCTTTTTCATATCTCTACAAGTGGCTCCTAATTCATTTTATAGACTAATTAATTAATAAATTGATGTATAAAGATTTCACAATTCGTTCTTTTTATTTGCAAACATAAGTTGCTTCCAATTTTTCACTACTATGGAATTACTACAATAAACATCCTTAAACATATGGCCCTATGGAAATGATTTACAATGGCTGGGCAATGTGGTAGTGAATTTCTCTCCCTAAGCAAAGTCCAGAGACATTTTTGGTTGTCACAATTTGGGGAGAAAGGCATTACTGACATCTAGTATGGGTAGAGCCTGGGGTTGCTGCTGAACAGCCTGCATGCACAGGAGAGCCCCTTCCTCCTCCTCCCACCTCCCCCCTCTTCCCCCCAACAAAGCCCATAATAACAATGGTGCTAAGGTTTTAAAACTCTATTCTGGGAGAATAGCTGGGTAATAAGTTATGCCCACCTTCAACTTTTGGCCAAATGATTCTCCAAAATGTTAGTGATTTTGACTCATCTAGTTAATCTTTCACTTAAGTGTCTCTTTTTGATTTGTTTAAATGATTATATTTTTCTTGTGTTGTAATGAAGGCGTGGCATACATGGAATGTTTCCTCTCCATTTGGCAGCCTTAAGTGGTTTTTCAGATTGCTGCAGGAAACTTCTCTCTTCAGGTGAGTGGAGCCTTTGCAGACCAGTTCTGTGGGTTTGTTTGTTTGTGTCTCCCCAAACCCCCCAAAATTTTAAGACGATCTCTTTATCCTGCTTTTTCACAATTACATAAAGATGGGTCCAAGTATGGATCATTCATTAAGATGTTGAGTTCTTTAATTCTAAGACTCTATTTTCTCTTTAGCTCTGGAAAATGTTTTCTTTTTCTAGTGATTTCCTCCCCTCTGTTCTGTTTGTTGGATGTTATTCTTCTTGGATTGTCCTTTGTATATGGAAGCACCATATGTTCATTTGCATTTCTTATTGGTCTTAGCTTCCATTTTAAGAGCCAAGAGGCATTCTGCAATTTCTTCTAGGTTTGTGAAATTATTTATACAGTATCTAATTACTAGTTTAAAATGCTGTAATCATAGTTGGTTTGAAACAACAGGATTAATGGTTTTCTGTAAATATTACTACAAAACTGATCCTTATTAAATGTATAAAATTACTAAACATATAATAAGACTAATTGATTTTAAATGATATTCTATTTCTCACACTGTTAAGAAAGTTGAACCAATTTTGTATATTAACATTCATGTGTTTACTGAAAAAATTATGAGAAAGTTCCAGTGAAAATTAACATTATACAGTGAGACGGGCTGGGTGTGCTGCCTCACACCTGTAATCCTCGCACTTTGGGAGGCCAAGGCAGGAGGATTGTTTAAGGCCAGGAGTTGGAGACCAGCCTGAGCAATATAGAGAGACCCTGTCTCTAAAAAAAAAAATTAAAATTAAATTAAAAGGGTTAGCTAGGCGTGGCGGCGAGCCTATAGTCCTAGTTACTTGGGAGGCTGAGGCAGGTGGATCACTTGAGCCCCCACGACTTTAAGGTTGCAGTGAGCTATGATGACGCAGTTGCACTCTAGCCCGGGCACCAGAGTGAGACCCTGTCTACAACAGATAGAGAGAGAAACAGACACTTCTGAGTTTTTCCTAATGATATTTTTAAGTGAGTTAATTCTGTTTTGATTTTTTTGAAATGTGTGTGCGTCCGTAAGTATTCACTTAACCTGTTTTCCATGAAAGAAAGGTTAAAAATCTCTTCTCACTGATGATAGTAATTCACAGGTAACAAAGCACCAGTGGCATTTTTTTTAAATAGCTTTACTGAGATATAGTTCACATACCATACAATTTACCCATTTAAAGTATACAATTCAGTATTTTTTAGTCTATTCACAGGGATTCTTATCATTACAATTTTAAAACATCTTCATCCCCTGTCAGAGAAATGCCATTAGCAATTAGTCTTCATTTCTTTTCTCTTCCAGTCCTAAGCAACCACCAATCTTTCTATCTATAAAATGTGCCTATTCTGAACTGTTCATATAAATGTAATCATGCCATCTGTGGGCTTCTATGACTGACCTTTTTCACTTAGCGTAATGTTCTTAAGGGTCATCCATGTATCAGCATCAGAGCTTTATTTCTTTTAGTTGCTAAATAATATTCCATTGTATCCTGTGACCTTTTAAACAAGCACTTTAATATTTGTCCTAAAACTCCCAATCTAATAGTGGTAATTTGTTTGTAATATTGTACATTATTAATTTATTTTTCTCTTCATTCATTTTGTTACCTATTCAAAACTCATAATTTGAGAGGGGAAGATACAATTCTTGATATAATACTTCAATGTAAAGTAATACATCTATAATATTATATAATAGATAAGGCATATTCATTCTTACAGGATTTGATATAGATACCCCAGACGATTTTGGCAGGACCTGTCTACATGCAGCTGCAGCTGGAGGGTATGTTAATAGTATTTTTATTTCTTTAAGGAAAAGGCAACTGGTCATAGCAATTTTTCTCTTACCTTTGTTCTTTATTAGTTCTGGGCCACTAGAAAATAGAAAACAAAACAAAACAAAACATAGCAGGAATGGTTTGGGAATAGAAAGTCTGGGGTGGCAGAAATTACTTTGTTCATCCTCTTCCACCCAACTCATAGATTGTCAGTGGGAGGGAGAGAATTAACTTACAAAACTGAGTATTGCTTTCTGTAAAAGAACATAATTCCTGGATAAAAGAAAAACTAATAAAATGATTTCTTAAAAATATGTCCTCAACATGAGAACATAAAAATATTGGGATGTTCTGAATAATACCATAATACTACTCTTTAAGTGGGTTTTTTTAAATCATATTTTCAAGGGGGAAAAAAAGATGATATGTTTATGTCTTACCTCTACTAGGAAGAGGAAAATTTGAGATTGGAAGATTTTGGACTAAGTTTTAAATAGTACTACTAGGGTAAACTAGGCAATTGGTTCAAATGAATGACAAACTTCAACTAAAATTCTTGGTCTCTGAAAGCATGCTGCTAATCTCATGTTTCTGGATGATTTATCTGTGATAAGCCATTTAATTCATGATTTGTGGAAAGAACATTTTACAAGAACTTTATTCCCAATGATAATCCCTTAAAAATTTTAAATAATTTCAGAGGACAAGTGTGCTAAGCCAAGAATACCACAGGCTAGTCTGAGTTGTAGAGATGGATGGTGAGCATGTGACTGGCTCCCTTGATCTTTCAAGGTCACCAGAGAACCTTCCAGTTAAAACCTAACTTCCATGTAACTTGCCTACAGAGAGAGGGACAACAGACTTGAGTGTCTGATCACTTGGCAGTTACAGCTTTCATTGTAACATAGTAAGTTGATGTTCGGGTTTATAAAAACTAAATTACAGAAATACATATGTAATGTGCTCTCCTATGATATTAACCAAAGATACATCGAAGAAAACAATCAT
Source organism: Propithecus coquereli (assembly GCF_000956105.1). Lineage (NCBI taxonomy): Eukaryota > Metazoa > Chordata > Mammalia > Primates > Indriidae > Propithecus > Propithecus coquereli. The sequence goes on from NW_012136080.1 coordinate 6,670,473, forward strand.
AGTATAGGAGAAGATAAGGGAAGGCTGACTTGGAATGTTATTGTATTTTCAGGTTTTTTTTTTTAATCCATTTTAATTTAGTATTAAAACCACTTAAACTATTCAATTATAAGCATGTTGTTTCCTAAAAACTCCTCAGGATCTCTTTTACAAATATGATCTTCCATTTAAACGGTGACAACATGATTTATTTGTTATTTCCTATCAGTGTGCCAATATGTGTTTACATATAACTTTCTAAATTCTAGATAAGATGAATTTTTATGTTTTATTCATCATAAAATGTGAATCATGCCATTTTGCTCATAGTTAGCCTCGTTTAAAAACATGCTTGTGTGCTCATTTAAACCTACCAATTTAATTATGAAATCATTGACAATTAAGTTTTCTAACTATATTTTCCCTCAATAGGAATTTGGAGTGCCTAAACCTTCTGCTGAATACTGGTGCAGACTTCAACAAAAAGGACAAATTTGGGAGGTATGATATGGTAATAGTTCCTCTAGAGAACCTAATTTTATTAATGACTTGCTCAACCTTGTAACTGGCTTCTGAGAATTAACTGAACAATTCAGTGTCTTTTGCATTGTGATCATGATTCACTGAGAGTCCCGAGTAAAGTGTATAACTTCTAAATATTCATTCTCATTCACAGTTTTCTTTCTTTTTTGGGGAGGGGAGGCGGAGACAGGGTCTCACTCTTGTCGCCCTAGCTAGAGTGCCATTGTGTTAGCCTAGCTCACAGCAACCTCAAACTCCTGGGTTCAAGAGATCCTCCTGCCTCAGCTTCCCGAGTAGCTGGGACTACAGTTGTGCACCACCACGCCTGGCTAATTACTTTGTATTTTTAGTGGAGATGGGATCTCGATATTGTTCAGGCTGGTCTTGAACTCCTGACCTCAAGCCATCCAACTGCCTCAGCCTCCCAGAGTGCTAGGATTACAGGTGTAAGCCACTGTACCTGGCCTCTCTATACTTCTTTATCACTTCTCTCCCTCCAATAATTATGACCATGGAAATGTAAAACCCCATAGTAGTTTTCCTTCAAGAAACTCACAATACCTAGAGCATGGTAAAAGAATTCTCCTTTTACCAAGTAATTATTTTTCTTTTATTTTTTGGGGGTTTTTGGGAGGGGAGGGAGTTTTTTTGTTTTGTTTTTTTCCCCAAGTCATTTCTTTGTGAGAGATTCCACTATCCACATCTTGTAACAGAGCCCGTAAGAGGGAGGAAATAGGTTACAAATATGCATGTGTTAGTTTTTCTTTCTCCTCTTCTATATAAATCTCACATACACATACATCCACACATCCCACTGAGTATTTCACAGCAAGAAGGCAGTTGTGAAATGACAGTCTTTGTAGTCATTCAGCCAGTGTGCTCTCTCACTGTTCAGTCCTCATTGTTACTAGCATTTGTGATAGCAGTATTTAAAGCTACTTTAAGTTACTTTTAGTAGGAATTGACACAGAGTGCAATAGAACCATACAGGAAAGAATTGAAGGCAGTTTGAATTAGTTTGAAAGATGGAGTTGGCAATATAAGCAAAGTCATGTGTGTCAACAGTTTGAGGATTGTACATATCAAAGTGTAGAACAGGAAAAGGTATATCAGGAAGAATTGTATAAATGTATGTCAGTGTATGTGATTGGACCAGTTCAGAAGAGAAGTAAAAAGAATTATGTATGGTAGGAAATCAGAAGTGATTAGAAGAAAAGAAAAAACTGGTTGACCCCATCATTGCTTTGAGGAATAGACTGCGCTCATAAGCTTGCTAATGGAAAGAACTAATGACCCACAAAATCAAAAGTCACTATATTTGGTTTTAAAATGCAGCATTTGTGTAGATAATTTGTTTTTATGATTATATTTTAATTCAGTTTATATTAGTTAATTTGTAATACTTTGAGCATTCTACATACAAATAACAAAGAGGGCTTTCTGAAACATTCTGAATTTAGAGGCTTGGAAGTAATTCAGGGTTAATGGCTTTTAAAAAATATTTCTTCTGTATTTTTCTCTTTTATTTATCTACTGAGACATGAACAGAGACAACTACCTCTGTACCGTGGAAAATTTTTATTAGTATAGAGGAAACTTTGTTAAAATGAAAGTTTCCAAGTTTCTGAGCAGACTATGAAGGTTGTTTGTAATTCATTCAGAGGATTGGGATTGCTACTATCTGGGGACTATGAAATAATTTAACCATGTTTCCATCTTATTTCATATATTTGAAGGTTCTCTGCCACCCTACTTTCTCCTTTTAGCTTTACATCCAGCCCTCCACAAGACTTAGTATATGACAGAAGTCAATCTAAGGCTCACTATACATCCTTGTAACTGGGTGGAGTAAGAAGAGTCAACTATGCTCTTGCTTACTAGTTCTGTCCCTGGCTTTTATCTTTCTTCTATTAACTTGGACACAAAAGATCTCCACTGCACTATGCTGCTGCCAACTGCAATTACCAGTGCCTGTTTGCTCTTGTGGGATCAGGAGCAAGCGTGAATGACCTTGATGAAAGAGGCTGCACACCCCTGCACTATGCAGCTACATCAGACACAGACGGCAAGTAAGTATCACATGGGTGAGAGTAAAAGATTATTATTTCTGTAAACTGGCATCTTCCATATGGATGGCTGTTTTTATTGCAAATTTATTTTTCCATTTTGTATTTTTCGTTGATTATCTTTCTGTTGGGGTCCCTGTTTTAGGAAATAAATTGGTTTTGTAATTATTCCTAAATCACTGTTATTACACCTATTCTACTCAGCAACCTGCCTTACTGACCGATCTGGTAGAAGAAAGACAAAGGTCCCTTCTTGTCCTCCCTGCCAAAAGGACATCTTAATATCACTTCCATGTTTTCTTCCATCCGACTTCTCAGAGGTTGCAGCCTTGAGTATATCATGGGGAAAGGGAGAAAGGAGAGATACACGAACAATGTCATCAGAAGATTGAGAAGAGATTGGAATACTGAGTATCCTTCAGAGGTGTAGAGAGTTAAAATTTGCAAGGAATCCTTGTAAATTGGTATCAAAAAGATAGTAATTGAACTCACAAAATCTGGCACATAGTAAGCACTGGGTATTGCTTAAATAAGTAAATGTTGGCCAAGAATGAATGAGTGAAAACAAAAGAATAAGTGGTGCATAAACTGTTTCATAAGTAATATCCACTTAAACCTGTTAGACCCATTTATAATAGTTTGTTTCTTCTTGGAAGAAAATAAACTCATTGAAGACAGAAAGAAGCTCTTTCATACCTGGTATTCCCCTTGTGTCTGGGTCAGTGAAAAGTAAAAATACCATTGGGAAAAACAATGGTTTCTGGGAAAAGATGTTATAAAATATTCTTCAAGGAGGTTGCATTTAACATAGAATTACTTCATTGGTTTTTCATATTTACTTTTTGCCCTCAAAATAAAAAACATACTTCATTGGTATTATTCACAAATGTTATTTTATTATACATTCTGTAACTAATTTCAAAGCCATTTTTGTTTGATCATCTCCCCCACTCTGAGACAAAGCCATTTTTATAAGTAACATTTTATTACATTGGATTTGTGGCTAAAATTCTAAGCATAAAGGCACTATTAAAATAAAATGTACTTTCTATTTGCAGGAATATATCACTTTATACGATTTTATATATATCAGAAAAGTTAGGTATAGATAGATTTTGAGAGAAGTCATTATTTGAAGTATGTTTTTGGATAGTAGCTATTTAAAGAAAATCTGTGTTAAAGACTATAAATCAGAAAACACTTTATTAAACTTAGATAAGTAGATTATCCCTAATTTATCAATTTCATAATTTGATTTATAGATTTTCTTAAAATAAGTTATACCTAAAACGGCTTTTACCACCATCTATAGTCCTTTACCAGTACTTCCAGATTAGTTATTGGGTACAGCTCAGCATGATCTAAAGTCCACTAAGAGGTTGTCCCCATATCCCTCTCCCTTTTCCCTCCCCACACACAGATTACACTGTGGTCCTCCTGCCCTTAGACAATGCATTAAACCTGAATTCTTATGGAAAAAAAAAAAAAAAAAGGAATAACATAGTGTTCAACCCATAGTGTTGGGGCTTTGTGGTTTCATCTTAAGCCAATCTACTTTTTCTATATAGACAAGTACTAGTGCTAAAGTGAACTAAACCACTAGTTTTCTTACATAATGTAAACTGTTTTGAGCAAGTAGGCTTTTATTATTTAAACATGTAATTCTCAGTATCTAAACAGCCTGATATACTGGAAAGAACATGAGCTTTGGGATCAGAAAGATCCGGATTAAATCTTATGGTCTCCATATTTTACCTATTTGAGCCTGAGGAAATAATTGCTAAGCAAAAGTTTACTTGTAAAATTAAAACGAAACCTACTTGTCAGAGTTTCAGGGAAAACTAAATGAGACTGTCTATAAGAGAATCTAGCACTATTCCTTGGAGCCTCTGTTTCCTGTCTTTTAAGTATCAGAATCCCAGAGACTGTGTCTAATGCCAGCATTTATCGATTCAGTGATTGTTCCTTGGGAACCTTCTGAAGACATAAGTCATAATAACCATTCTAGGGTACCAGAGGCAGCTTTTTAATAAGCAGTTGTTTTGAAGGCTTAAATTTAGTGGCAGTAAAGGATTGATTTATTTTTCTAAGTTCTAAGGATTTAATTCCCAGAAATAGATTGGGTAATAAGAGAATCTGGCATAATTAATTCATACTTCTGCGAAAGCAAGAGTAAAACATTTTTCTAAAAGAAGAAACAAATTCCCCATCGCTTCAGATTACTATTATTCAATACTGTACATTTGCTTGTTTGTTTTTTAATGGTTTTTTTACTAATCCCCTGTCAGCATCACAGTCTCTGCCTTTAAATGTCTCCAGGGAAAGCTGTTGTTTATACTTTGGAATTTTTGACACTCTGACATTGGTATTCTGCTATTCAGAAGTGTATAGTAATTATGACTCTTCTCTGCCTTATGACCCACCATCCTCATATTTATTTCAGTAGATATTGGAAAAATACATGAAATTTTTCCTGACTCATTCTACTCGTTCTTCTAGTCACTGATGTCTGTATTCGTTCTCTGTAGACAGTCATGAGTCTGCAAATCCTCTGAAGTGTCTTTATTTCACATCACGTAAGAATCTAGCAAACACATGAATGGTTGCTATCACAAGAAGCATATTAAACATATTGAATATTAATAAATAAAATTCTCTTTGCCATTTGAAGAGAAGTGGGGCTTTAAGCCAGATGGTAAGGGTCTCCCCCACACCTATGTATAGTGTATATAGGAGAAGGGGAAGGTAGGGAATTGTTTTTCCTGATTATAAAAAGGAAGAAATCCTCCTCATACCACCTGTCCTGAGGTAACCACCTCTAACACTTGTATTTCTGTGTATGTATGTAGATCATTTCATGTCTCTCACAGCCTTAATCAGACTTAAAGCCCTCTTACATGCCTTTCTATAGCCTTTTCTGTGTCATATAATTTGTATATAGTTTTAGAAAATTTTTTATGCAATGTAATCTCTAGCATGCCCCTCAAAACTCTTCCAGCCTCTGTCCATTACCAAGTTCCAAAACCCCTTCCAAGTTTTAAGACATTTGTTACAAGCTCACCCCTACTTCTCAGTACCAATTCTCTGTCTTAGTCCATTTGGGCTGCTGTAGTGAAATACTAACAACTGGGTGGTTTATAAACAACAGAAATTTTCTCAAAGTTCCAGAAGCTGGAAAGTCCAATATCAGGGTGCTGGTAGATTCAGTGTTTGATTTGAGGGCTGTAGTCAGTGTTGAGGGAGTATTCTTGCTGCTTCCTAATGTGATGGAAGGGGCAAAAGAGCTCCCTCAGCCCTCATTTACAAAGGTACTAATCCCATTCTTGAGGATTCTTCCTTCATGACCAAATTACTTCTGGAAGGCCACACCTCCTAATACCATCACCTTGGAGTTGGAATTTTACCATATGAATGGAGGAGGGGAACACATAGACTTTCAGACCATAGCAACTCTTACGAAATGGGATCATATTTTGACTTCTAGTAGCATTGTTTATTTTTGTCTGTTTTCTAATTTCGTATAAGTGGAATCATGCAGTTTTTTAGTGTAGAGATTTTGTAATCCTTAGATTTATTACTATGTATTTGATATTTCTGTTGTCAAATCTGTCTTTAAATTTCCTTTGTTTGTGGTGTTATATAGTAAAACATATTTGTCTTTTGTACATGACTTATATTCAGCAGTCTTGCTAAACTCATATATGTATATAAGACACCACTGTGTTTGATACAGGCTCTGCCTCTTAGTGTGAGACCTTGGGCAAAGTTACTTAACCTCTCTGGGTTGGGTTAGCTGTATTTCTAAAACTATGCTTCCCCACTCCCACCCCAAACAGAAACTGTTGTACACCATGGTGAAAGAGTAGAGAGAAGGGAGGGCCTCTGGGAATGACAATGCCATGTCCCTTTTCCTGGGCTGAGTGTTCCTTACCCAGGGCTCTGACCAGCCATGGGCCACAAGGACTTGAACTTGCATCAGAACTCCAAGTGAGGCACTGGGAGTGGGGAAGGGGAACAATTCAAAGTGGTAGGGATTCTTGAGTGATAGGGGAAGAGCAGGAGAAATTTAAATAGTTTGAAATACACTCTGATTTAACTTATGTGTTAATCGAGGTGAAGATACTTACTTTGTCTAACATGTTGATATAACAATAAGAATAGTTCATTATTTAGCTATAAATATTCTTCCAGATTTTGTATACATATTTTAACTTCAGGGAACAAAAACAGACAATGAAGAATCTTCATTTCTTAATTGGGTTTTATAAAATGAGCACATGTAAATATTAATAAATGTATAATCAGGAAAACAGTTGGAATAGACTCTCCTTTTCCCCCATTTGCAAATTAAAATTGGAGCCTATATTTTCAAAATCAAGTAATTTTGTTTAGTATTTTATAAATACCTAGGTTAAATTATCACTATTGTGCTGAAGCTTTGGAGGAGCATAGAAAAAACAATAGATGAAGAGTAGAAGACCCAGGGTTTAGTCCTTGATTCACCATATTCTAGCCAAAGGATTTGGGACAAATCATTTAACTTTCCTGAATGTCAATAATTTTTTTCATTTGTTAAACATAATACCCAGCTTATCTCACAAAGTAATTATGAAAATTTATGTCACTTAGCAAAATCTAAAAAGCATACCAGTAGACATTTGATTAGTATAAATCAACTTAGATTTTCTTTTGTTACATGAGCCCAAGCATCTGAATAATATGAATGTAGAAAATTAAAGAAATAATACAATTTGATAAGAACTACTGCAGAAATAACAATTATATTCTTTTAAACCATTTAGCGCTATAAACTTGAAAGTAGTCACTATAAATAATGTGTTGGGACATACTCTCCAACTTTAGAAAGTAAACATGAACTTACCTACTTGTTTTGCTTTCCTTAAATAAATCTTTTCTTCAGTACTCATGTATCAGTGAGTTATCTTAAAATAGTTTGTTCCACTGATAAGAATCTGTCTTGTACTCAGGTCTCAGTAAGGGAGAATCATTTTTGTTTTATCACTAACATCCAGAGAACTTGCAAGATTTTTTTTTAATGCGCTTGTGGTGAAGTGTTTGTGCCTATGAAGTAATGAAACTGCCCTACACAGCTGCATGCCTTTTCTGCATCCCAGTGAGCACTGTCCCGAATTGGGAACCTAAGAAGACTGTATAAACAGAGCTTACATGCTGCCTGAAACACTAACTTTTCCTGACATGTCCTCAGAGATAGTTTTTCCTAAAAAACCAGTCTTAATACTTTAGAGCCAGATTTGGGCTTTGCTTTGTTTTTTATCATAGTAATAACCAGTTTAATGATCTCACTTATTTATTATGCTTGACTCCAGAGAATTTCAGCTGTTTATAAGTATCGAAATCTTGCTTAAAAAGATGAAAATTTGCTACCATTGAAGATGTTATATTAGTGTCCGAAAGTAATTCTTAAGAGAGTTAGAGGGTTTTAAGCAATTTGGCATTGAAGAAATAAGAGTTAGCATTGAAAGAGTGGCCCTCATATGTATATGAGACAGAGTTACTAAAAGATCAGTTATATTGCTTTAGAATTCCTTTTCATTTGTTTTCATATAACTTCAGTGTAATTTTGGAAACTTGAATTTTTAACAAGAAGTATTTCATTGTATAATTTTTTCCCCTGATAGTGTAACTAATTATTTGTGTAGACATATTGAAACCCTAGGAAAATTATCACTGGATAACTATAGACTTAGAATTTGAACATGAATAGACTTTAAATTATTAAGTTGGCTTTTCCACCCCTGCCTAAGAAAGGCCATTTCACCATAAAGGGGAAATGATTTGCCCAAGATCACTGGTAGCAAACTAACTCTAGAGGCAAGTCTTTTCATTTCTAATTCATTATCTCTTTTTTTGCTATGGTAACAAAATGTATTAAAATTATAACAAATTATGAGCCTCGTACTGTTTTTTAAAATTATTTTCCTCATTTTAATATTAATAGTACAGAAATGAAGTGTCTCTTACCGGAAGGCTGTTCTTCCCACCTTCGTACCACTTTTATTCTGTTTATACACCTTTCAGTCTTGTTATTTGGGTTCATTGAATTCTGACCTTGGTTTCTTGGGGTTTTTTTTTTTTATTTACTATCCTTTCTTGAGCTTCCTGATGAGAAATTATACTCATTCTGTGTTCTAGAGAAATAAGCAGTAATGTTACCAACATTGTATGATCACCACCACCAGGAGTTTAAATCCTGTCAAACATTGTTTGAATGGAATAAGTGGTTCCATAGATAGTGACTATGTAAAGAAGAGCCTTGAAGTATACTAAAGCCCTCTGACAGACTTTAGACGTATCCACTTTGAATTGAGATTCTTTTATGAACATTTCATTTGTATTTTTATGATACTTTAATGTCATTTAAATGACAGATTATTACAGTATAGATATATTTATGATTTTTACATTATTTAAGTATAAGAAAAATTGTCAGTTTTAATTTCAGTCTCTCTTTTTATCATTGGTTAAAATGCAGGATTTAGAATTTGTATTATGTTGTTATTGTATATAGGTGCCTGGAATATTTACTAAGAAACGATGCAAATCCAGGGATTCGTGATAAGCAGGGATACAATGCAGTTCATTATTCAGCTGCTTATGGTCACCGTCTATGTCTTCAGCTGGTAAGATTACTGAATTCATGTGGAAGGACTAATGTGAGTTTATAGTTTAATGATCTAACAAAAATGAAAATAAGTGGATCAAGAAACAAATTCTGTTTTGCTCTTTAACGTTTTCAGAATCTATATACCTCTAAAATTCATACTTGCCTTAGTAAGATATCTCTTAATTCCCTTTTCCTTTTCAAAAAAGAAAGGAGAAAGGATAAAAGTAGATCTCTGGAGAGGACTAATTATTAACCCATGTCTGTGTCTATAGCATTTACTTCTCCTGCCCCTTTAAATAAATATTTTCCATGAATTTCTAAAGAACTATAATCATGTCTTATGTGAGAAATAAAAGTCCCTATGAGAGGAAAGTCTCCCCCTTGTATTTAGGGAAGTTTGAAAGGCCCGTTTATTCACAATCCTTTCTAATAAGGGAGACTCTCCTTCTGCAAAGGAAGTTATTATTTCAACTGTGGTCTCTTTTTGGAATATACCTACTGTTCACCCCACTTTGCCAAACCAGACGTAAAGTAAGAGACTAGTTAAGAACTACTCACATGTGTAACCAGTGCTATAGGTTAAAGGTACTTTTATTTAGACTTAACCTTATAAATTATACTAAATTTTACTTCCCTTCAAGGGGAAATAAAATTCAAGAAGAGTGGATATAAAAGAAAAAGAAGGTTGACATATTGAACTTAGAATCCTACTGCAAAAATGACATATTCTCTTAGGTTATTATGGATCTTCAGGCTAAAATTTTAGACCTATGTATGTAGATTTGTGGTCTTTTGTAATGTAAAATTGTTTATTTAAAAGACTTAATTTTCTTGGAGGCAAAAGAAGACAGGTTTTTTGTTTTTTCTGTCAGTTTTTTGTGTTTTTTTTTAATTTTTTTTTTTATTTCAGCATATTATGGGGGTACAGATGCTTAGGTTACGTATGTTGCCCTTCCCCCCGCCCCCCCCAAGTCCAAGCCTCAAGCGTGTCCATCCCCCAGATGGTGCACGTTGCACTCTGTGTACACATATACCCATCCCCTCCTCCCCCCTGCCCGACATCCAATAAATGTTATTCTTATATGTGTACTTATGTGTTAATCAGTTAATATCAATTTGATGGTGAGTACATGTGGTGCTTGTTTTTCCATTCTTGGAATACTTCACTTAGTAGAATGCGTTCCAGCTCTATCCAGGAAAGTACAAGAGGTGCTATATCACCATTGTTTCTTAAAGCTGAATAGTACTCCATGGTATACATATACCACATTTTATTAATCTACTCATGTATTGATGGACACTTGGGTTGTTTCCACATCTTTGCAATTGTGAATTGTGCTGCTATAAACATTCAGGTGCAGGT
>NW_012136080.1:6683473-6688411 GCF_000956105.1 Propithecus coquereli
CTCAGGACTGCTTTGGCTGTGTCCCACAGATTTTGATAACTTGTGTCACCTTTGTCATTTAGTTCAAAGAATCTTTTGATTTCCATCTTTACTTCCTTGTTTATGAAGGAGTCGTTAAGCAGAAGGTTGTTTAATTTCCATGACTTTATGTAGAGATGAGAGTTTCTGTGGGGTTGATTTCTGTTTTTATTCCACTGTGATCTGAGAAGATGCACGGTATAATTTCTATTTTTTTTAATTTATTGAGACATGCTTTGTGGGAAGACAGGTTTTGAATAGAAGTTAACAAAGCCCAGTGTTAAGTAGAGACTTAAGAGATATGAATACTTTCTAAACTAAATATTTTCGTTTTTTAACCTTTATTTCAGATTGCAAGTGAAACTCCTTTAGATGTTGTAAGTATTAGTCAATTTCTCCTCTGCCAGTTAGACTATTATATTTATTTCTTTGGTCTAATTAGAGCCAAAGTTGTTTTTACAAATCCATAGGAGCAACGATAGTGACAAAAATCATGTATGCAGAGGGAGGGAAGGTGTTTACTTGGCAATAGTTAAGTAGCATTTCCCCCAAACTTAGTTGATAGCACTTCTTTAAAGCTCTTAGTCCGTAGTCCTTACCACACTTTGGTGATGATCCTGTTTTATGAGCTTGCTGAGTTATCGATTTATACTGTAATTGGATTTGAACTGGGAGGTGGGGAGAAAAATTGCTGAAGTATATCTTTGTGACATTTAAAATGCCTCTTCTTTTTTAGTTAATGGAGACCTCGGGGACAGATATGCTGAGTGATTCAGATAATAGAGCCACAATAAGCCCTTTACACTTGGCTGTGAGTACTACCTTCATAGCAACTTGATGGCTAGTTTACTGAAAATATCTGATACCTATTTGTGTTGACTCAAACTGGTTACCGTGAACTTTTGGTCTGTGTGATAGTTATCATACAGTTCAAACTTTAAGAACATTTTTAATTTGGAGAATTCTTAATGTACTGTTTTCTTGTTTTTGCTTATGTGTATATGTGTGTATGTGTAAACAGTGGTCTTTGGTCCTTGGGATTCCTCTGAATTTCTGCTGTCAGTGTCAGTCACTAAGTGAAGAGGTTAGGGAAGAGTGTGACAATTCTTTAAAGGGAATGAATTACCTTAGGAAATTTAAAGTAGAGCTCAATCTAGCTCTTTCTATATTGAAAGAATTTATTTTTGAAACAAAGCATATTACAGTTGGGGAGGGTAGAGGGGACTTTGAGAATCAGGAGATGAGGGTACTGTCACTAGCTATTTGTGAGACGTCTCATTTTAAACATGGTAAAATGTTTATAAGGATATCCCTAATTTAATGTAGATCACTACAAGTTCAGTGATCCATTTAATTATCTCTTTTCACATGTACTATTATTTTTTATCTTAATATTCTCCTTGCATATATTCTAACACTGATGCACATGCATTGAATTTTCTGTTCTTTCTGCCCCTCTCTCCCCACTAGTACTTCTTATCATGTTCTAAATAACTAAGAAGGCATTCTTGAAGCTTCCTGCTTCCTTGCCTTTTGAGTCCTTGGAAACACTATCACCTCTCCTAGACTTGCATAGTAAGAAGTCCGCAAAGGCAAAACTAGCATGGAGAAAATAGCCTTTATTAGCTATTGGTGGCAAGAAGTGAAGTCTGAGCAGGTGACTAGGCATTCTTGCATGGTCATCATCATTCTGACCATAATAAAAGCACTGTCATTTCTTGAGCACTGACAAGGTGCCAGACTATTTCCCCTTCATGGAGATTCAACAAATAGCATGTTAAAGGCTCCCAAAAGTCTTGCAGTCTGTAGGACTCTCTTATTAGCTTAATGATGTTTCTTTAGAAATTTCACTTTTGTGGGCTTCCCACCCCCCAATTTGGCAAGTTTCTTTTTTTGTGCCTGTACATTAACAATGCACTCTACATTGATTAGTGGTTTTTTCCTCTCTCTCAGTTACTTTTTTTTGTCAGATTTTTTCATGTGGTGGTTAAAAAAAACCCACAGAATTTACCTTCTTGACCATTTCTAAGTGTACAGTTCAATAGTATTAAATATATTCACATTATTGTATAACTAATCTCTAGAATCTTTTCATCTTGCAAAACTGGGACTTTGTACCCAATAAACAAACGATTCTCTGTTTCCCCTTCCCTTTAGCCCCTGACAGCTACCATTCTACTTTCTGTTCCTATGAATTTGACTAATCTAGATACCTCATTTAAGTAGAATCATACAGTATTTCTTTTTTTGTGACTGGCTTATTTCACCTATCATAATGTCCTTAAGGTTCATCTATCTTGTAGCATGTGGCAGAATTTCCTTCATTTTTAAGTCTAAATAATATTCCATTGTTAAGGAAATGGCACATTTTGTTTATCCATTCATCTGGCATTTGACACTTGAATTGCTTCCATCTCTTGGCTATTGCAAATAAGTGCTGCTTTGAATAAGGGTGTATTGAATAGTGATTTTAAGCTGAAATGGAAATTTTGTAATTTAGTAATTAGGCTCAGTGAAATGTGATTATACCACCACTTTTGCATTTCTTATCTATCTCTAGGAGGTTTTCAGAAGTTACTTGAAGTAGTTTTTCATTCCAGATGCTCCCTTTCAGGACAGCTCAGTGCAGTGAAAACATACTGTCCAAAGGGTCGAGGAAACTGGTCTTCATTCATGTCTTGCTTCTAGACATACAGGCTCCTTCTCTCAGTCCTATGTAAGGACATTGTGAGAGGAAGAGTCCTGTGGCAAATCATCACGGCTCCTTGTCATCCTTATTTTCTCTCCTTTTTATACAATCATCTACATATACTGTGGGCTTCCTCAGAGTTCATTCTTTTAATAGCATGATTTCATTGACCTGGTAATGAGGAGCAAAGTTAAATGTGGTCTGAGAACTGAAGAATTCTGTAATCGACAGTCACTTTAATTTTTGAGATAGTCAAGCCTTCTACCGGAGAAGCATCAAAGAGATCAGTAAGGCCCAGAGCAACTTTATCTCTTGCTGGTATTTTCCACAAGAAATGGCTTTATAATCCTTTGAAGCTTATTATTGCTTCATGTCCTGCTCAGCATCCAGTCCAGTGTAAATAATATATGCTCAGTTGACATGTTGGATTTTGAAATCAATTATCTGGGAAGCCCCTTTATCAGACTGGGTAAAGAAGGGGGCTCCAGTCTTGTAAGTCTTTAAACCTTATTCTTGTATACAGTTAGGAAAATGCCTGGTATGTGGCAGATATTCAAACAGGGCTCAGTTAAGTATTTCTTTGCTAAAAGAAATGCTGATTTTTGAGCTATAGCACATTATGAGGTAGAGGTAGTCACTTTAATTTGAGAAATCAGAAAATTCAGGCACTGACTGAATTCAAGTTGCTGGCTGTCTCTGGAGTTAGGGTAGAGCACTGAACTGTGATTGAAAAGGCAGGCTTTGGTATCGTAGAATCAAAGCTTTAAATGAATTCATGTCACACATCCATTGAATTTTATGCCATGAACCAGGCATTGTATACTCATAAAAAGATTACCTGTCATTTGAACTTTTATTATTTGCAGAATACCTGTTCCCTAACATTGTAGCCTACTATATTTATTGTTAGAAAAATCTATAGTTAACTTTCTGAATCCTGAATACAGAAGTTTTCAATTATCTCAAATAAAATAATGTGAAGATAAGTTTGCTTATTTACAGTTTCTATAGTTTCTTTGGAAAGTCAGTCTAAATATGTATTTTTTTTAATTTATATTTTTATTTATTTTTAGGCCTATCATGGTCACCATCAAGCATTGGAAGTGTTGGTGCAGTCCTTGTTAGATCTTGATGTGAGAAATAGTAGTGGAAGAACACCCTTAGATCTTGCAGCATTTAAGGGTCATGTTGAATGTGTGGATGTACTCATTAATCAGGGAGCCTCAATTTTAGTAAAAGATTACATTTTGAAGAGAACACCTATACATGCAGCAGGTATGCCAAATGTTATGCTTGATTTATTTGCCACCATCTAATATTCTTCTCTTTTTCTATTTCCAGTATATAGTATTGCTAGTAATTATCTTAAAATTTTTGACTTTAAATGGTTGAATGATTGTATTCTTGGGGGAAAATCAACAGCAAAACTTCAATCACTTAAAAAATCGTTATCTGCCTTAGAAATTAGATTTATGTAATAGTCTAACTTCTGAAGTTCTTTAACAATTTATAAACATTTTGACTTATTTTATCAGTGTACTGCATTAAACATTTATTCACACAGATTTATAGAACCCCTACTTTATGCAAGAAATACTCGATATTGTGATTTTATGATGTAGCAGATATAAATGCAGAGATCTATAACCAAGTCATTGAAATGACTTGGTACCAGCTGTATATCACTAGTAGATGCAGATTCACAGCTATCTGCAGGAATTACTAAAAGGTAATATTCATTTTAAATAACCAAGACTGGTATAATTGAAGAAATCTTAGCCAAGTATTTTTCTTATCCCCAGTAGGCTATCTTTATGTGATTAGATCCAGTTCACTTAGTCTGTTTTTATAGAGTGACCTTAAGAATACATTTGAATATACATATTGGATTTTATTTCTAGTCTTTTGGGAAGCTTGCATTTTAGAAAACTATTGATTAAATACACCCACTGTTGCTCCCAGAGGAGCCTTTCAAAACTATCAAGCAGGCCGGGCATGGTGGCTCACGCCTGTAATCCTAGCACTCTGGGAGGCCGAGGCAGGCAGATCGTTTGAGCTCAGGAGTTCAAGACCAGCCTGAGCAAGAGCGAGATCCCGTCTCTACTAAAAAAGTAGAAAGATATTAATTGGACAGCTAAAAATATATAGGAAAAAAAAATTAGCCGGGCATGGTGGCGCATGCCTGTAGTCCCAGCTACTTGGGAGGCTGAGGCAGGAGGATCACTTGAGCC
>NW_012136080.1:6689236-6689847 GCF_000956105.1 Propithecus coquereli
TGTGGAATAATTTCTGCAGGATAGGCACCAGTTCTTCTTTGTAGGTGTGGTAAAATTCGGGTGTAAAACCGTCTGGTCCGGGACTTTTCTTTTTTGGAATGTTTTTTATTGCTCTTTGAATTTCAATCCTTGATATTGGTCTGTTCAGGAATTCTGTTTCTTCCTGATCGAGCCTAGGGAGGCTGTGTGTTTCTAAAAATTTGTCCATTTCCTCGACATTTTCCAGTTTGTGTGCATAAAAGTTTTTGTAATATTCATAAATTATGTCTTGAATCTCCACGGCATCGGTTATAACTTCTCCTTTTTTCTTCCTGATGGAGCTTATTAGAGATTTTTTTTTCTGTTTTTCGTTAGTTTAGCCAAACGCGTGTCAATTTTGTTTATTTTTTAAAAGGACCAACTTTTTGTTTTATTAACTTCCGTATCATTTCCCTGTTGTTAATTTCATTTAGTTCTGATTTCATCTTATTAATTTCCCTTCTTCTGCTGGGTTTGGGGTCCGTCTGTTCTTTTCCTAGTTCTTTGAGTCGATTCATTAGGTTGTCTGTTTGTGCTCTTTTTGACTTTTGGATATAGGCATTTATGGAAATAAACTTTCCTCTCAGGACTGC
>NW_012136080.1:6702321-6748096 GCF_000956105.1 Propithecus coquereli
AAAAAAAAAAAAAAAAAAAAAAAGCTATCAAGCAGGGTTCAGAGATAAGTATTTTAATGATGGAGATACATATACACACACGCACACATACACACACAATACATGATTTGAACAAGAGGTTAAAATGCTATCACTTTGTATTATCTTATTCTGAAAAAGAGTTAAGTCATATATATCAATCTGCAAAGTTGACTTACACGTCCCAGCTACTTGGAAGGCTTAGATAGGAGGATCACTTGAGCTCAGGAGTTTGAGTCCAGCCTGGGCAACATAACGAGACCCTGCTTCCAGAAAAATTTAAAAATAAAATATAAATACAAATATATGTATGTCAGTCTACAACTAGAAGAATTATATTGCAACAGATTATAGGCAGAGCTAATTTAAAGCTTTCATGGAGTAGTTATACTCTTAATAGGTAAATATTGAGCTAAGACACTACAGAAATAGCTGGCTGATGCCATATAGTCCAGCATAAGTCCTACCTACAAAAAGAGAGCCAGGATACTGTTAGTGCTCACCTTTTCAATAAATGCAAGCTTTGGTTATATGGATGCCTTTCA
Source organism: Propithecus coquereli (assembly GCF_000956105.1). Lineage (NCBI taxonomy): Eukaryota > Metazoa > Chordata > Mammalia > Primates > Indriidae > Propithecus > Propithecus coquereli. Next base: position 6,702,885 of record NW_012136080.1, read on the forward strand.
GATTTGGAAGTCTGCTAGGGAACATCTTATTATTCATAAATCATGAAAAGAACACTGAGATTTTTTTTTCTGGAAGTTAACCTTAGCATCCCCATGGTAATGCTAAGCTTGGTGTTTGGTGTTGGACTTACAGGACACAAATACTAGCTACTATGCACTGTGTAAATGAACTGATTTTTAAAATGATGGGCCAAATAGGATCTCCTTGAACCACGCCCAAGTGTTATAAGAGCTGCTGGCAGAGTGCAGCATACAGATTGGGCTAAGGTGGGAGGGATAGTGATTTTGAGCCACAAGTCATAATTAATAACTATTAGAATTTATAATAATACAGCTATCAGAAAGTACTGTAGAGACCAGGCACAGTGGCTCACACCTGTAATCCCAGCACTTCAGGAGGCCAAGATGGGAGGATCACTTGAAACCAGGAGTCCTAGACCAGAATGAGACCCTGTCTCTATAAAAAAAAAAAAAGGAAAAAGAAAAGAAAAATTATCCAAGCGTGGTGGTGTGCTCCTGTAGTCCCAGCTACTTGAGAGGCTGAGGCAGTTGGATCCCTTGAGCCCAGAAGTTCAAGGTTACAGTGAGCTATGATTATACTACTGCACTCAAGCCTGGATGACAAAGTGAGACCCTGTCTCAAAAAAGAGAACTATATTGAATATTCAGCACCTAGTTTGCTTTCACCAGTTTTGTCATCTTTTACTTAGGAGGAGTAGTGATAGACATTGCTTTCTTCATCATTATGTGCAAAATATGTTTTTCTTATATATTTCTTTTAAACTTCAGACTTCATTATATATGAGTAGGACCTGAATTTTGCAACAGATTTAACTTATTTTAAAATTTTTCTGTTTTCTTTGAGCTACTTCTGTACCATTGCCCATTTTATGCATTTGGACTTACAAATGTATTCTTTAAATGTATCATTTTTCTTTTACTATATGTATATCATTTGAAATTCTTTCAGCCCTAAGTAACAGAGTACTTTGAAAGTGGCTTAAGTGACCAGTGTTTAGTCTCTCACATAAAATGTCTGAAGATAGATATAGTTCCAGGGTTGGTTGACTCTGCAGTGGTGCCAGATCTCTGGACCAGATTCTCTATTCTCTTGCCTTGCATTCATGTCACAAATGGTTGCTGCTACTTTACAGGATCATGTGTAAAAGGAGGAAAGAAAAAGGATAGGGGTTCATTATCACGGATAAAAGGATTTCCTAGAAGCCTTCTAGACTACTGAGCCTCTCAGTGGTCAGTCAGGTCTCAAACATGTGATCACCTCAAAACTGATCACTGTCAGAGGAGAATGGAGTGGTTATGATTGACTTGGTCTAATCCCGATATCATCTGTTGGCTAGAGGCAAGCCATTCTTCCTGACCACATTGCCAGAGAACTAAATAAAATGAGCATTCTGTTAACAAGGCAGATGATTAAGGATGGGTGCTGGGTAGGCAGTCTGCCTTCCATGATTTGCCATGAAGAGTTTATATCAATTCGGCTTTAATAACCAAAGGCAATAGAAACCTTCTTTGTACCTATAGTTTTTATTCTTGCATACTAAATTCAGTGAAACTATCCCAAAATTAAATTCTAGAAGATGTGCTCCCAGATAGACATTTTCTATTTTATCATTATATATAATTACTAAAATTTTAAAATTTCACTTTACAGCAACAAATGGTCATTCAGAATGCTTACGGCTGTTAATAGGAAATGCAGAACCACAGAATGCGGTAGATATTCAAGATGGAAACGGACAGTAAGTTTCAATAATTTTTAAATTATTTTTTAGGACGATTATTAATCTTCATACTTTTGCTCCTATTTTGGTAAGTCTTTCATAGTATGTAAGTAACATCAAACGTAGTTTTTTAATTTAAGTATACATTAATGCCACAAAAGGCATATTTAGAAAACCGTAGAATATAGGCTTAAGTGATAGCACTAAACCTATTCCTGTTGTTTCTCAGAACGCCTCTGATGCTGTCTGTTCTCAATGGGCACACAGACTGTGTTTACTCTCTGCTAAACAAAGGAGCAAATGTAGATGCCAAAGATAAATGGGGAAGGACAGCATTGCATAGAGGGGTAAGCAAAAACATTCTCATTTCCTTTCAAAAAGCTTTTATGACCTCATATTACCTTGAACTGGATGCAGGTTATGTTTATTTTTCTCCATTAAATCTTTCATCAAGTAATCTTTACTATTTCCTTTCGTATCTTAGTTTTTAAATGCTAATTTTGAACAATCACAAAGTACAACTTAATCCAGAGAACGATAATGTTAGGACAAAATTTTAAAACTCCGAAAATTTGAGTAGAATTAATGTCAGTTTGACTTTTTCCCATTATCTTACCTATTCTTAATACATTTTTATCTTTTTTACCTTTGAAATATTATTTTCATTGAATTACAAGTCTCTCTCTTCCTGTTTTTTTTGTACAACTTGTGTTTTGACAAAGTTGTTGCTTTAACTGAGTTTTTTTAATTTCAGGATATTGCAGGGGTACAAATGTTTAGGTTACATATATTGCCTTTCCACCGCCCTAGTCAGAGCTACAAGCGTGCCCATCCCCCAGACGGTGCGCACTATACCCGTCAGGTGTGAATATACCCATCCCCTCCTCCCCACTAACTGAATTTTTAAACCACTTCCAATAAAAATACAGAATTACTCAGAAAATGATAAATGACTTTAATTGATAGAAGGGTATGGGGAGTATGGACTTGAAATTTTTTAAATTAGCTAAAGTTGGCGTGTAGTGTTTAACATAATGTATTTGACTAGATGTAAATTATTATTCTTTCAGGCAGTTACTGGCCATGAAGAATGTGTAGATGCATTACTTCAACATGGTGCTAAGTGCTTACTACGGGATAGCAGGGGGCGGACACCTATACATTTGTCAGCTGCCTGTGGGCATATTGGTGTTCTTGGAGCCCTCTTGCAGTCAGCAGCGTCTGTGGATGCAAATCCAGCCATAGCAGACAATCACGGATATACAGCACTTCACTGGGCTTGCTACAATGGTTAAGTATACAGATATAAACCTGTATTAAATGCCGATTATATGCTGAGTAGAGACAACTAACCATAATACATTCTGATATTAATGAGAATGACATATTTATAAGGCAAACTTAAAGTTTAAGATTTGTAGCAAGCTTAGGAACAATCTACTATACAGTTATAGCTCACTCCTTTTGTCATGCTAAAGCTGAGTAGTTGTCAAAGGTGTTTTTAGATAAGCCATGAAATGTTTTTGAAGTTTTTCTTAGACCTTTATTTCAGCAAGCATTTTGCACTTTTAAGAAGTTTTTGCAATATTTCCACTGCTTTTATATAGTATGCTTATATTTTGATAATTGTTTTTACTTTCTAAATACACTTGTATTAGGAAAAAATGACCAAGGTAGCAGAAACAATGAAATGCATCACATTCTAAACTGAAACCTCTGTATGTTTATTCTGAGTATATCACAAGATAAGATCCTTACATCACCCCTAACGTATATGTTCAATTTTTTTAAAGGAATAAAACCCTAGCAGATCTTATTAGAATTAGAAACTTTAATGGGTTAACTTTGCTACGTGGTTAGAACAGACTTACTTTTGGCTTCCTAGAGGCTCACACTCACAGTATTCCCTTTTACAGACTCACAAAAGGTCATTCAGAGAAACATAAAGCTCTTTTTAAGGAACAGATGTTAAAATGGAGTTTGGCTTATAGAATGTCACAAATTAAAATTTAAATAATGAAGCATGTTAAGATACTAATATTTTCCTTATGCGGGACCAGACATTTTATCATCTTAGGACCTAACACTCAGGTGTATTACATACAGTGCAAGCATCATTCCTGTCAAAGTTTGAGGTCAAGGCTTTCTTTAGCAGAGAAATGGGAGATTTTTAAAATTTGTTTTGAATTTCTCTATAGCTTTGAGATAAATGTAAAGTTATGACAGCATATCTACAAAGCTGTAGTCCACAGTTCTAACAACTTGCCCTCAAAATGTAGAGAAAATATAAATTGTATCTTTATATAAATATCTATTTGCTAAAATAGGTTAGTATAGTAAGTATCTGTTCTACAACCATCTAACTACCTTTACCAGAGAGTTGAGGTTTTCTTTCTGTAGGATGCCGCTTCATGGTTTTTTTCACTGGGAGCCATTCTGACAAATAATGTTGTTGAGTTACGGTGAAAGAGGAGAAATCTGAATCTTGCAGAATTACAATTAAATGTTTTCACAAGTATTTCTGAGATACACTATTTTGATTTTCCTATTAATCCTTATGCCAGAGTTGAGAGTTCCATTCTTTTGTTGTATGAAAGTTTTGGGCTTTTCTTGTAGATGGTCCCGTGATAACTATTGGTCATGCTTCAGCTGAGTACTGATGGTACTATAAAAAACTTGAATAATTACATCTATTGCTAATTCAAAAAGTTTAGTTTACTTAGTTTCCTTTTTACTACCTCAGATCCTTAACCAGTTTTGAAAACTATAAAACCTTGGGAATTTAACTTCTCTTTTTCCCATTTCAACTTACTAAACCTGGTTTTTTTTGTTGTTGGTTGGTTTTGTTTTGTTTTTGTTTTTGTAGAGACAGGTCTCACTGTGTTGACCAGGCTGGTCTCCAACTCCTGGCCTCGAGCAGTCTTCCTGCCTCGGCCTTCCAAAGTGCTGAGATTACAGGCATGAGCCACTGTGCCTGGCCTAAAACCTGGTTTTTAATTGAGTGCAGTGAAGTGGCCAAACAGTGCTAAGTCAAAATAGATGCTGTATTTGATTCGTTTTTATAGTGTGACTTAACAGTTTACAAGTATAAGGAAAACCCAAAATGTCTAATATAGTGGGAAAACATCCACAGATGTGTGATCTTTGTTTATGTAAAGTCAGTGAGATAAAACTATTTTGAAGCAAAGACTTAACCTGCTTGATTTTTTTAATATATCAGTGAGAATTAACCATTGGAAAAATCACACAGTGAAGTTTTTTTCTCAAGTATTATAACATTTCTTAACAGGTCTATATGTAGAACACTGTTTCCCTGAAGTGAGTTCGTACTCTATTACTGCTAAATTTAGACTCTCCAAGGCATTTTGTACAAGAGACAGAATTTTGCGTGAACTACATGCCTGGTTACCATTTAAAGATCATAACAGATGTGTCTAATTTTCAGTCTATAGCAAAATTGTGATTCTGAATTGAGCTGTAAGGAATTAAATGTGTGTTGACTATATACAATAAGAGACTATACAGACAGCCTAAAATGAATGCCATATTTATAGCCATAAGCCTGTTTTATAATTTGGCATTCTGAAAGTAGAATGTGTAAAATGGTTTTACTTTGACTAGTAGTAATTATTGTACAGCTGGAAAGAAGATCGGAAGCACTCCAAAAGAACAGAAAACAACCTTTCTCCCAAAATTAAAATGAAGTGATAGCCAAGTTTTAGAAAAAACAGGCTGAAGTTTAAAATTTTAGTTCATATAGTCATTACTCACAGAAATTGAGTACTTACCTTGCTTGTTCCTTTTAAAAATTTATTAATTTTAGGCCGGGCGCAATGGCTCACGCCTAGCTCTCTGGGAGGCCGAGGCGGGCGGATTATTTGAGCTCAGGAGTTCGAAACCAGCCTGAGCAAGAGCGAGACCCCGTCTCTACTAAAATTAGAAAGAAATTAATTGGACAACTAAAAATATATGGAAGAAATTAGCCGGGCATGGTGGCGCATGCCTGTAGTCCCAGCTACTCAGGAGGCTGAGGCGGGAGGATCGCTTGAGCCCAGGAGTTTGAGGTTGCTGTGAGCTAGGATGACGCCACGGCACTCTAGCCCGGGCAACACAGTGAGACTCTGTTTCAAAAAAAAAAAAAAAAAAATTTATTAATTTTAATTAAGCTCTAAACATCTTCAGAATAGCCTTCCAAAACATCAAAAGGAGGATGGATTGGTTCTGTATTTCATAAACTATGATAGAAAGTGATGAGAGTGTCTGCTTGATATCACCCAGTAATGATTTCTGCAGGTAACCAAGAGCCTGAAGGCTCCCTTTTTCTCAGTCTGACTCTGCTCAGATAGTGGTTCTCAAACTCTTTGGTGTCAGGATCTGTAGGTTATAGCTATTAATATTGACTATATTAGATATTAGAACTGTGAAATTTAAAAATATTTATTTCTTTAAAAATAAATCTATTATGTTAATATAACATTTTTATGAAAAATAACTATTTTCTAGAACTTTTTTAAGTGAAAGGGGTAGTAAATTCTCTTTAATGGCTAGTTTAAGAGAATAGTTTGATTCTTTCATATCTGCAGCTGTATTCATGCCTTTTCAATATCACCCCAGGGTTCTCCAGGCCACACCTTAAGAACCCACATACCAGGAGAATGGGAGGCTCTTAAATCAATACCGGATGACTTTCCATTGCTATTTCTTAATAATAAGTTAACATTTGGAAAGATAGAATTAAAGCAGAATTTCTCAACCTCAGCACTATTGACATTTTGGGCCAGATAATTATTTGTTATGAGGGACTGCCCTGTGTATTGCAAGATGTTTATAAGCATCACTAGCAGCCGGGCCCGGTGGCTCACACTTGTAATCCTAGCACTCTGGGAGGCCGAGGCGAGAGGATTGCCTGAGCTCAGGAGTTCGAGACCAGCCTGAGCAAGAGCGAGACCCCGTCTCTACTAAAAATAGAAAGAAATTAGCCAAACAACTAAAAATAGAAAAAATTAGCTGGGCATGGTGGCACATGCCTGTAGTCCCAGCTACCCGGGAGGCTGAAGCAGGAGGATCCCTTGAGCCCAGGAGTTTGAGGTTGCTGTGAGCTAGGCTGATGCCACGGCACTCTAGTCCAGGTAACAGAGTGAGACTCTGTCTCAAAAAAAAACAAGAAAGAAAAAAATAATAAAAGCATCACTAGCTTCTACCCACTAGATACCAGTAGCACTTCCCTGTCCTCAGTTGTGATAAGCAAAAATATCTCCAGATTTCGCCATTATGTTTCTGATAAAAACAATTACAGAATAAAGTTTAAGTTGAACTGTTGTTTGAGAATGTTAGGGTAATTTGGCTAGAGGTGGTGGCTTATTCCTGTAATCCCAGCACTTTGGGAGGTGGAGGTGGGAGGATCACTTGAGGCCAGGAGTTAGAGACTAGCCTGGGCCAATTATTTCTACCAAAAAATAAAAATCAAATAAATAAATAAAATAAACTGGCAAGTAGCAATACCTAAAAATCATTTATCATATACTGATACTGTGAAACTCTTTGGAACATTAAAGAATAAGATTTTTGTATATGCTTTTATAGGAATAGATAACAATTCAGTAAAAAGCAAGTTGCAGCCTTTTTGTTATGACAAGGGCTCCATTTGTCGTCTGTGGCTAATGTGTCTTGCTCTTGCTCTGTAAACCTATATCTTGCTCTTGCTCTATAATCCTGTCCTTCTTTTCTCAATAAACCTCATTTGGGTGCATAGGGGGAAAAAAGGCAAGCTGCAGAACAAAACATGCCATTTCCATAAAAAAAAAGTGCAGTGTAGGCTCCATGGCGCAGGTCTGTAATCCTAGCACTCTGGGAGGCCGAGGCAGGAGGATTGCTTGAAATCAGGAGTCCAAGACCAGCAAGAGCAAGACCCCATCTCTACCAAAAAATAGAAAAAAATCAGGCAACTAAAAATAGAAAAAATTAGCTGAGCATGGTGGAACGCGCTTGTAGTCCCTGCTATTCATGAGGCTGAGGCAGGAGGATCCCTTGAGCCCAGGAGTTTGAGGTTGCTATGAGCTAGGCTGATGCCATGGCACTCTAGCCCAGGCAACAGAGAGAGACTCTGTCTCAAAAAAAAAAAAAAAAAGAAGAAGAAGAAGAAAGAACAGTCATTCTTTGTTATCCATAGGGGATTGATTCTACAACCTCCTGTAGATACCAAAACCCACAGATGCTCAAGTCCCTTATATAAAATGAGTTGGTATTTGCATATAACCTACACACATCCTCTGGTATACTTTAAATCATCTCTAGATAATGTATAATTCCTAATACAATGTAAATACTGTGTAAATAGTTGTTATACTCTATTGATTAGGGAATAATGACAAGGAAAAAAATCTGTACATGTTTAGTACAGACACAGCCATCCATTTTTTCCCCCCAAATATTTTGTGTCTGCAATTAGTTGAATCCATGGATGCGGAACCCACGGATTTGGAGGGCCAACTGTATGTTTGTGTGGGTGCACTTGTTGTATATGCCCAGAAGTTTTCTGAAACTATTTAATATTAAGTTACCAGTGGTTACAGTCTAGAGAGTGGACCTGGGAGATAGGATAGGGGCAGGGACTCATACTTTTTCCCTTTAAACACATATATATTTGCAATTTTTGCTAATATCTTTTTTTTTAATTTTAATAGCTGGTTTTTATTTACTTATTTAGGTCATGAGACATGTGTAGAACTTCTTTTAGAACAGGAAGTTTTCCAGAAAACGGAAGGAAATGCTTTTAGTCCATTGCATTGTGCTGTGTAAGTAAATCCAAAATAAATCAGATTTGGTTTGAGTTTTTAATAAAAATAAACCATTGCTGTGAGAATGATCACTTTGTTACCCTACACAGGATAAATGACAACGAAGGTGCTGCTGAGATGTTAATTGATACATTAGGTGCCAGCATTGTGAATGCCACAGATTCAAAAGGAAGGTAGGAATCCAGCTATGTAGGAAATAGTTTTACTTTAAACAGGAAAAAATTTTAACTACTTACCCTAGTGCATGAAAATTTATAGAAAACCCATTATTAATTGAAAGTTGATTTTTGTGTTTGCAAGTATAAATTGTTCTAAAATCTTACATGTTTTACGTTATATAAAATGCTTTTCTATTAATTTATAGTTTTTAGCCAGTCTCTCTCTTTTAAAACTATTTTTTGAAGGATTTCATCCTTTTTTAAGAAGTTATATTTATTACCCAAAGATCATTGTTTAACAAAGTTAACAGTTTTCTAAATAGGAATAAAGGCTAGAAGAGAGTCCAACAATTGTAATAGGTGGCAATACTTGGATCAGGATTCATTTTCTTCAAATTTCCCTTTAAAAATATAATGTTTATTTAACAATTTTATAAGTAGTTTAATTAAGGCCTATTATGTTATTGAAAATACAGATTTCTATGGCAGAAATTAGTAAGCTCCATTTAAGCTTATTTGTATCCAGTGTTTTTATAGCCTAATATTGTAAACCCTTAAAAATTGCTTGTCATAAATTAAAGAGAAAATTTTTTGCAGTGTACATAACATATAGATTTAGTCATATATTTCAATTTCTCTATATCACAGAACTCCTCTTCATGCGGCCGCCTTCACAGACCATGTAGAGTGTTTACAGCTGCTGCTCAGCCATAATGCCCAAGTCAATTCTGTGGACTCTTCTGGGAAAACACCTCTTATGATGGCTGCAGAAAATGGACAAACTAATACAGTTGGTAAAGAAACTGTTTAAGAATTTTATTTTTCTAAGCATGTATGTCGCTTATGTATAAGTTAGATCCTAAGCCTTCTGACTTCCAGTAGTTATTGCATCACTCCTAAGACTTAAAACCTTTTACCTGCTTGCAACCCGCATTTTCGTTTAGGGACACAATGTTTTAATTTGCCCTTACTGATTGAAGAGTCTACTTTACCAAGGCAGTGTACCATAGTGGTTAAGAACACTGGTTCTGGAATCGGATTGCCTGAATGTGAGTCCTAGATCTTTCAGCTAAGTGACCTTGTGCCTCAGTTTTTTCATTTATAAAATGAGAAAAATAACTACCTGCTTTGTACAGTTATTATGAGGGTAAAATAAATTTTTATAAATCCAGAGCACATAAAACAGTATTTGAAATTTAGTGCACACCCACAAAGTAAGTGTCAATTGCTGTTATTAGTGTCTGTGATTTATACAACAATATAATTATATAATTATAGACACTAGAGTATGTATACATTATATATTACAGTATTTTTCTTGCACTTAAATTTTTGTGAGAGGGATATTTTTTGCTTTATATTTTCGTTTCTCTACAGTGAGTTATTGGTAATCTAAGAAACATGTTCATAAGCATAAGAATTGATGCACTTTTTCCTCCCAGAGATGCTGGTTAGCAGTGCTAGTGCAGATCTGACTTTACAAGATCATAGTAAAAATACCGCCCTCCATTTGGCTTGCAGCAAGGTACGTACACATTTTAAAGACATGTTTTCATTGTTAATATTAACAGTGGCATTAAAAGTTTTTTCATTTTGCTAAAATCAACAGACCTAGGGGACCATACCTCTCTAATGATTGCTGGCATCAGGTTTCTTGAACAAAAATACTGACTTATTAGGCAGCATGATGTATAAAAGTCTCCAGTAAGCCAAATAAATTTTAGAACACAAGCCTAAACACAATTATCATCTTTCTTTAATCTTATAATAATTCTTGTCCTCTCCCCCCACCTCCTCTACCAACACGTTTGGACAGGTATTTTAAAGTGTTAGCCAGGGACGTTCATGGCATATATATGGTGTACCTATTGTATAGACTAGGGTTGGTGATTATTGAGTGTGTAAATTTATCTTTAATTGTTTAAAGTTTCTAAGAGTTATTTGCCACAATTTTAGGGTCATGAAACTAGTGCCTTGTTAATACTGGAAAAGATAACAGATAGAAACCTCATCAACGCAACCAATGCAGCCTTGCAAACGTGAGTACTTTCAGTGTCTATCGAAACTTTGTGGCCTATAATTTTTTATAAAAAGGATAAATGGATGTTTTTTTAACATGTGACTGCTGGAATAGATCTCAGTCATAGAAGCAGTTAAAAAGTAAAGAATGGGTTTACAACTGACAAAACTCATTTTTAAAATCATCACAATTATAAAGGCATATTATTAATATTTGAAAAGCTTTTGAACTAAAAACTTTATTACAACATTGACAGTCATGAAATTTTTCTTAGTGCATTTACCCATATAATTTTCTGAAGGAAAGTAGTACTATTCTGTATATTTTATGGAAATCAGCTGTAATACGTTATTTGACACTAGCAATAAATGAGGTAAAAAATTATATGTGTCTGTAAACTAAAGAGGTTTCAGAAAGAATCAAATTCTTAATAATGTGAGCAGCCAACCTCCAGCTTGACTGACAGAGATCTTAGATCAATGTCTCCGATCATTCTCTCCCAATTTTCATTTGCTATTCCACTTTGAAACTTGGTAAGGAGAAAAATCTTAGAATATTGGTTCCTGTTCTGGGATCAGTTAAATCCCTTGGAGGTCTAAAAATTAGTTGTGGGGCTTATAAACTTTTTTCAATGTATTAGAATACATGTTATTGCAATTTACAGTTTTTATTTTATATTCTGTTACATATGTTTGCCAACTTCATTTCTTAACATAAGAATGCAGTTTCAATGGTAAAATCTTTTTAAACATCAGGTCTTAGAAGGAAAGTAACAAAAGGGTTTGGTGAAAGTGGGAACTTAGTGGTGGGGCCTATGGCAGAGCTTACACACATGGATAAGGTGTGACAGTACACTGCACAGAGGTTCTGCTGTCCCCACCCCCACCTTTGCTATTAGGACTAGGTGCCTCAAGCTTGTACCTCTGGGTCTTTACAACTTGACAGAAATGCCCTCTGACAGCCAGGGGCGTGTGTGTGTGTGTCCGTGCGTGTGTGCGCGCGCGTGTGTAAATGCACATACATGTACATGTATAATTTTTCCCCCTAGACCTCTGCATGTTGCTGCCCGAAATGGGCTAACAATGGTGGTTCAAGAGCTTTTGGGGAAAGGAGCAAGTGTGCTTGCAGTAGATGAAAATGGTGAGTAGGTTCTTCTGTATTCTCTTCCCTTCACCTGTATCTTACTAGAAGCTCTTACCTTTTGATGATCCGTATTTAAAGTGAAATAAACTTGAATATTTCTTTTTGGTAAAAGAGGAGAGCTGAAGTTAATGTTGAATAGTACTTTATGACAAAGGAATAAGGGCAAAAGAAACAGAAAAAGTTCGTCTAACAGATGAAATTCTGAATTCATGTATCATCTGTTAAACCAAAGCCAGTGTTTACTATTTATATTTACAACCTTTGTTTACCTTGGTAGCCAAAGATTTTGTTCTTTCGACAATATTTACCAAGGTGCTACATAAGTGCCATATTCTTACGTAAAGCCAGTCCTTCCACTCACGCACTAGGTCCTGTGTACTAGATCCTGTCCCCTTTTCCCTACTTTAGAATATCACTTTAACACATTCTTCCCTTTTGTGCCCTGCAATAACAATGTTTTGCTGTCTTCCTAGATTATTCCCATCAGTACGTAAATATTAGTTTTCTCATCTTAAAGAATCTTGTATTAATCCCACAACTCCTACCAGCTACTGCCACATTTCTCTGTTCCCCTTTGTAGTAAAACTACTCAAGAATTGGCTCTCTTGCTGTCCCCAGTTATTCTCCTCTCTCATTCTTTAATTCTCTCTTAAATCCTCCACAGTCAGGCCCTTGTTCCTCACCCGCCCCCCCGCACCCCCCTCACACACACACATACTGCAAAACTGTTCTCAGGAAGATTACCAGCAACCTCCACTGAACTAAGACTTCATTCTTAGTGTTCATTTTACTTGCAGTTTTGGCACAACTGATTACTCCTTTTCCTTTGCTAAACTTTCTTTACTTGGCTTTTAGGACCTCACACTTTCTTAGCTTTCCTTCTGTATTACTAATTATTCCTTCTCAATTTCTTTTACAAAATTTCTCCCTCTTCTCCCCAACTTCTTAATATTGGAGGGCCCTAGGACTAAATCCTTGGTTCTTTTTGCTTTCCCTAGCTCTACATTTAGTCCCTAAGCAATCTCATCTAGTCCCTTGGTTTTAAATACTACCTATATGCTTAGAATTCCCAAATTTATATCTGCAGCCCAGACCTCTCACAATCTCAAACCAGCATGTCCAGAACCAAACTGTTAATTAATCCTTTTTCCCCTCCCCTCGCCAAACCTGCTCTTCGAATAGCTGTCCTGAGCTCAGCTGAAGACATTTCTCATCCTTATGGGTGCTCAGGGCAAAAACCTTGGAGTCAATCTTGATTTCTCTCTCATACCCAGTGTACAGTCCATCAGCACATACTGTTGATTCCACCTCTAAAGTATATCCCAAATCTGCCCACTTTTTTCTTTACTGCTACTACCCCTGATCTGGATCCTTTTAAAATACATGAGAACATGTTACTCCTGAATCTTGGTTCACTTCTAGTCTTAAAATGATCTACAAGGCCCTACGTGATCTGTCCTCTACCCCATTACATTGCTTATCTCATTTTCTGTTCTTCTCCCTTCTCTCACTTCATTTTGCCATGCCAGCCCCTCCATAGCAGGGTTGTCCATGCATTACGATCTGTGTTCTGACTATTTCCTCTGCCTGGAAAACTCTAAGCATTCTTTGACTAAATCTTTAACCTATTTCAAATCTTAGCTCAAATTTCATCTTTTCAATGAAGCCTATTCTGGGCCACTTTATTTGTACTACAACTTGTTATGTACCCCTACCACAGTGTTCTCAGTCCCTGTTAACCTGCACTACTCTTTCCTCTTTATTTTTTTCATTGAGCTTCTATTAATAACATACTGTATATAATTTACTTTTTCATTATTTTGATTGTGTGTCTCTCTAATACGAGCTCCATAAGACCAGCGAATCTTTGTTAGTTGCATTCAGCAGTGTATTCTGAGTGCTTAGCAGAGTGCCCAGACGTAGTGGAGGCTCAGTGAAGGTTTGTTGCATGAGTGATTATACCAAGCACTGTGCTAAGTTCTGAGAACGCAGTACAGAATAAGACATAGTCTACTCCCTTGAGTGGAGATGAATGTGAGCAGGCTGTTACGATGCACTTGAAATTGGAGTAAACCTAGAATACTATGACCGTACATAAAAGGGTCTTCAAACCCCTTTTTGCAGGATCAGAGAAAGCATCCCAAAAAGTGACAAAGGACAAGTAGAAAGTGCGGAAGGAACTTTCTAAGCAGAGAGAGTGGCATTTTAAAGGATAAAACCCCATGCAGAGGACAGGAGCCCTGTTTTACTCGTATTCTGACTGGAAAACACTCCTGAGACATGCTTTTTTCCCCAACCCTACTCTGATCCAAGGTATCATGGCACGTCTGATGGGTTGTTCTTCCTGCCAGCAGCAGCAGCAGCAGCAGGTACCCTCAGACCTTCAGAAGAACCCTTAAAAGAACTGAACAGTTGAGGCACTCTCCTGATTACTTTGAGCATATATGGTTCAATCAAAAATATGCATGTCCTTTAGCCATTCTGTCAAGCTTGGAGGAATATCAGTTGTTCCCTTTGACCCTTGACAAAAAGGGAAATTTACGAAGAGGGAAAAAAATTATTTTTTCTTTATCAAGGCTAATGTAGCATAGATGAAAATGTATAGGAGAAATGGAAACAGCATCTACCCAGTAGTAAAAATGTATAACTAAACCATGGTACAATCACACATTGAAATACTATGTAACAATGAAAATGAACCAACTGTAGTTAAGTACAATACTGATAAATCTCACACACATAATGTTAAGCAAAAGAAGCCAGATATAAAATAGTACATACTACATGATTCCATTTATATTAGGTACCAAAAAAAATCAAAACTAAACTGTAGTGTTTATGACTAAAAGTAGAAAGGAAAGCAAGGAAATGATTACCACATGAGTCAGGAATGCAGTTACTGTTGTGGATGAGGAAAGGTGCAGTGATTGGATAGAGAAGGATAGAGGTAGAGGATATATGGGGCTTCTGATATGCTGGTAATGTTCTTTCTTGATTTGGATGGTGGTTATTTGAATGTTTGTTAAAAGTTATTCAGCTAGTTAAAAAACAAATGTTTTTTGTTTCTTTGTTTTTTGAGACAGAGTGTCACTCTGTTGCCCTGAGTAGAGTGCCATGGCATCAGCCTAGGTCACAGTAACCTCAAACTCCTGGGCTCAGGCAATCCTCCTGCCTCAGCCTCCCGAATAGCTGGGACTGCAGGTGAACGCCACAATGCCTGCCTATCTTTTCTATTTTTAGTGGAGACAGGGTCTCACTCTTGCTCAGGCTGGTCTCAAACTCCTGAGCTCAAGCAATCCTCCTCCCTTGGCCTCCCAGAGTGCTAGGATTACAGGCATGAGCCACCATACCCAGCCTAAAAACAAATGTGATTTTAGTTTAGTTTAGTTTTGTTTTGCTTTGCTTTGCTTTTTTGAGACTGGGTCTTAATCTGCTGCCTGGTCTAGAGTGCAGTCATGTCATCATGGTTCACTGCAACCTCAAACTCTTGGGCTCAAGTGACCTTCCTGCCTCAGCCTCCTGAGTAGCAGCTGGGACTACAGACATGCACCACCACACTTAGCTATTTTTTTTATTTTTTTATTTTTTTTTAATTTTTGAGAGAGACAGGGTCTTGTGTGTTGCTCAGGCTGATCTTGAATTCCAGGCCTCAAACAATCCTCCCACCTCAGCTTCCCAAAGTGCTAAGATTACAGGCATGAGCCACCCAACCGTAAAAAATAAATGTGATATTTTAATAAATATATGCATATGTTTGTGAAGGCTAAAACTGGGGTAAATGTAGTAATAGGGAAAACAGTGTCTAGATGTACAACAGCAGATGAAGCTATAGACCAAAACCAAGTCATTTGCCGCTAAATACCTATTGGCTTCACATGGCTTAAAATAATAAGTGTGAACTATTTTAAAGTTCCATATGGTATAATTAAAACTTTGCATCACACTTTGTGTTCAGCCTCAAGACTGGATCTTATATCAGCAGAGGTACCAAATGTTACCTCCTCAATTTGCTGTGTTGATACTTTGTGGGGCCTTATGCCTGAGGTCAGTGAGTCATCTTCTGGTACAAAAGGGAACATTTACAATTCCTATTCGTTTTGATTTAGTAGTTTTTAGAGTTCAACTGTTTAGTTGATCTGCTGTTTTTCTCCAATGGACTGTGACCCCCTAAGAGAAAAGTTAAATTGACAACTAAGTGTCATTTCTTCAACACACATCTTTTGAGCACCTGCCCAGTGCCACATTCTTCAATCTGTGTACATTCAGACTTCTCAGTATGTAAGGGCTTACTTACATAACTGAATTAACAGTAAGTTGCTACTCACCATTCTGAAAGAAGATTTATCAATCTATATATTTTTTCTTATTCTAGCCCAATATCTTCTTCGAATTCAGATGGATATGGATAAGTTGTGAGATCTTGGGGAAATCATCCTTCTGTTGCCTCTTCTGTTAGCTAGTCTGTAAGGTCTCCTAAATTTCTATGGCTATTTTCCTGCTTATTGGAAAGTTGTGAATCATCCTGGTTAAAACAATTTATTATAAGCTGAGTAATTTAAAATATGTCTCAAGGTGAATTCCTTAAGTTTATTTCCTTACACTTAGTGAAATAAGTCTCAGGATGTTTAATTTTTAAATTTTATCTTTAATTCTAGGCTATACCCCAGCTTTGGCCTGTGCTCCCAATAAGGATGTGGCTGATTGCTTGGCTCTCATTTTGGCCACCATGATGCCTGTCTCATCAAGTAGCCCTTTATCATCCCTGACATTCAATGCCATTAACCGTTATACCAACACCTCAAAAACAGTCAGCTTTGAAGCTTTGCCTATCATGAGGAATGAACCTAGCTCCTATTGCAGTTTCAACAACATTGGCGGGGAACAGGAGTACTTATACACTGATGTGGATGAGCTCAACGACTCCGATTCTGAGACCTACTGAGAGGCTGAGCCAGGGGTCTAAGGGAGTTTGGACACTAAAACTGCAAACTGTGCTTTTTCAGGAAAAAGGCACTTTCCTATTCACATACAAATTCAACCTAAGAGGAAAGATCGCACAGTGAGCCGATGTAAGAAATGTGATGACATTAGGAAGAAGAGTTTTAAAGGCAAGTTTTACAAAAGGAACTTTTAGAATCTTGAAATAGACTTGATCAGAGAAAAACACATTGTTGTCAAATTGCTTTGTGGAATTGTTTAATTTGATTTTGCAGCGCCATGAATAATTTGGGACACTGTGCACCCTAACCTGCTTATAGAAGCAACACTATTGTAAAAGAAGAAATAAGAATGCTAGATTTAAATATTATCAATAAAATTACAACTAAATTTAAAGGCAATAAAAGTTTGGTACAGTAGTCATTACGTGCACAGCAAATTGCCAAAGGACCAAATAACTTAAAGGTTTTTTTAATAGAATGCCATTTTGTGGAAACCGAAGTAGGTGAAATGAAACATTACCTAAACGAAACTTTAATATTTCTGGAAATGAAGCTGAGATTTGGTTTTAAATGTTGATTTTTTTGTTTTTAAAGAAAACATCAGAAAGCCTTTCAAATTCCATGAAAAAAAAAGCAGATGTATTTTTACATTTTTTTCTTTTACATAAAAATTTCAAATTTTTATAATACTAGAATTGAAAACCAGCTGACTGGGTGCAGTATGGGTAAAAATACTTGTGACAGAGACATTGAGATGGATTGGGGTCAGGCTGTTGCCCAGTTTTGAATGCTTTGGGTTTTAAATTGAACTATTTTTGTTTAAAAATGTAAAGAATTTCCTAGGAAAAAAATTCATGAAATCAGAAAGTAGATTATTTCACCCAGTTTGTAGCTAAGTTGTAATGGAGTTGTCAACCTTATTGCTTTTGATGGTACACGTTAGTCACTTTACATTACTTTTGTGCTCCCCAAAATGGGTGGGGGGGTTTTGTTGTTCGTTTTGGTCTTTGGATTTTGAAAAAGTGATGAATCAAAAGGAAGAAATAACTCTTGTTATTAATAAGTTAAACATCTTTAAGTCTCTTGGAAGGCATTTCTATGTTGGGCAAGATTTAAAATACTGAAGCCTAATCAGATTTAAAGTAGTATTGTTTGGAATCTGTTATTATTTGGAGAGAGAAACAATTGCCTGCCAAATTGAAGACTACCTTTCAAATAGAGAAAAGGCTGACATTGAGGCTGTCAAATAACAATCTACGTGGTTCTGCTTTTACTGTAACTGTCACTTCCCAGTAAAAATGATTTCACATATATAGGGATCTTGCAGGTCTGGGTAAAGTTCCATAAATTACAGCAAAATGATACCCATTTTCATTTTATCCTTTTTGTATTGTGAAACTGGAAACTTTATGACATTGTAAATTATCAGCTGGTTTTTCTGAATATAAAGTGTGAAAACACAGAACAGTATTTTGATCTATTTGATAATTTTGTGGGTTTTTTGAAGAATTAATGAGCATGTACATAGAAATAGTGACTGCTTGAATACTGTATTTACTTGCACTCTTTCAGTACATCAAAATTCCTGTATATTTTAGAGTATAATAAAACACAGATGTGAATTGTATTTAATGAACAAGTATTTGTATCTGTGCATATTATCTAAAAATCTATAAAGTTTCTAGGGCATTGACTACTAGATTTTAAGCATTTTTCTAAAATATTTACAGAAATTATAAATGTAATCTTCCATCTTTTCTTTGTAATATAAAGAAGTCAAAATGAACCCTTCCTAATTATTAGTGGTAGGAAGGTGAATATGCATTTTAAAGACAGTGGACTACTTTTCTATTGTACCTTTTAAAAAAAAAAATTCAAGCGGATTCTAAAAGTATACATATGTGTGCTTTCTCTTTCCTTTTAGGAATTCTCTTCTGAATTCCCTGGGGGAATTTTCTAGAATCTCAGAATTGAAAGAGACCTGAGGTTCATCCACTCTCTAACCTCTTAACAAATGCAGGAGTTCCTTCTACAAGGGTGATCTTTCCACCTTGAATACTTCCAGTGACTCTACCTCACCAAGCAGTCCATTCAGTTGAGCAGCTCTAACTGTTAGAAAGGTCTTCCTTAGATGGAGTTGAAGCCTCCCTCCGGGTAACTTCTGTCCTTGGGTCCGGGTCTGTCTTCCAAGAGAACCCTGAGAATGTTGGAAGGATGAATCTCGCACACTCTGCCATGTCTTCTCTTTTACAGGCTGTTTGACTCCTCTGCTAAAGTGATTTCCAGAAGGACTCATTTGGCACACTATCAGAGTTACCACATTTAATGAAATCCCAGGTGTAGCTATAAAGTAACGAGCCGTTTTTAATTTATCCTTACACATACCAGAACTTCGATCCTGCATCACTTATATGTAACTGATGCTATTACCAAAAACATTGTGAGGTGGTTCTTGCAATTGCCAGCCCACTAGGAAAACTGCTTTCATTGCTTTGTAATCTCATCTGTGAGTCTGTCCCCCACCTTGATCAACCACTGCACCCAATGAGTTGAAATCTTGAAGTGCTGTCCCAAATGGTATTTGAACAATACCAGTATTGTTGGAATAAGTACATGGACTACTCGAATGAACACAGCACCACAGTAAGTTCCTTTATAGTTACACCTTTGTATGTCAAAAGCATTCAGGCCCTGTTCTGTAGTGTTTTTTTACCCTCACATGGAGTAGAAAAGCCTGTTTGCTTTCTTTAACTTCTGCATGAAAGGTAACATCTGAAATATCTGATGTGTATTATAATAATACCAGCTTCTGCTCTAGAACTACTTCGGGGGAAATGGCGGTAATGGCAAATGACCCCCTTTAACAAGACACTCAAACAGTGCCATTTAGTTCAGGAGATCTTTAAGTATAGCTGTAAATTTGGGGTTTAATTTGGCTTATATTTGACCTTTTAAAGAAATAAAGTTTTTTCATGCAATATACAAGTGTCTGTCTTTTTTACATGCAGTCTTCTTTTCCCTAGTGTTCAGTGATGGCATATTTTTACCTTTCTTTTAAAAACTTAATGACCTTTCAGTAAAGCTGTTTTAAATTTTAAATAAACCTATCTGTGGGATTTTCAAATACATTTATTCAACAAATATTTATTGCTTGCTTACTGTATACTTGGGGGTGAGAATGGGCAGAAAGCTTAGAGACTGTGGTCTTGTAGGAGCCTACAATTTCATCATAGAAAGGTATAAATAGAAAGTCATAAAAGTATAATTGAGGTAGAGGTGAATTGCTAAAGAGGGTCAGAGAAGATCACACTGAGAAGGAAGATCAGAACAAGCTTCATGGAAGAGGTGGCACTAAGGCTGGACATTGAGGACCAAATAACAATTTGAGCAGGTAAAGGGAGCAAATGATATCCTACATGAAAAGAACAAAACCAGCAGTTCTTAAAACGACCGGCGGAGGGATGCTGTGGGATGGGGTGGATATCGGCACTTAGCGTTCCTGAGCATAGAAAGTTTATGAAAGCATACAACACAGCTAATTATAAGCATGTACAGAGATCAGATAACAGAAGTGAGAACAAATAGGTGATTGGAGGAACAGGTTGAGGGCTTTAATAACCTCAATATCATCTTTATGCAGCTAATAATAATAGTAAATGTCTATACAGCATTTATCAGGTAACAGGCAAGTTGCAAGTGCTTGAAATACATTATCTCAATCCATACAACTGTCCTATGTGGTAGGAACTATTTATGGTACCATTTAACACATGAGGAAACAGAGATGAAGTAACTTTTGCCCAAGGTCACCCAGCTGGTAATCCGTGAAGTCTAGGTTCAAATCCAGGCAGTTACGTTCAGAGTCTTAATCCTTAGTGACCACCGCTGATATGCTTTCTGGTCCATGTTGAAATCGGTGATTTTGAAGTTGGGACACACGCTGATTACTAAATTAAGTCAGCTCCCTTTAGTTTTAATCTCCTAGGTCACTTTTTTTAGAAGAAACATAAATCTGACTGCAACAGATGTTGATTGAACACTTGGTGTGTGCCAGGAACTATGCTAGGCTCTGAGCGTACAGCAATGAGGAGGAGGTAACAGAGTTTGCCCTTATGATGAAATGTATCCTGAAAAATGACGTCTACTTATGTTTCAGTTGCTATTGCTGCCTAACCGCCACAAATCTCAGTTGCTTAAAATAATCATTCTCACTCATGCCTTTGCAGGTTGGCTGACATAGGGTTGTGTGGGTGACTCTGCTTCAAGCTGGGACTCCAGCTGAGCATGGCCTCCTGCTATCAGTTGGGCTTTGTCCTGCTCCGTCTGTGCTCATCCTTGGGCCTGTAGTAAAATACAAAAGTTGTACAGAAGTTTTCACCATGATGGCAAAATCATAAGAAGGCAAGCTTGACAACACAAATGTGATTTGTGTCTCCGTGTGCATCGCATGTGCCAACACTTCACTGACCATAGCAAGTCACGTGGCCAAGCCCTACCTCAGTGGGATGGGGCGGTATTCTTTGCCAATTGGTGGGGAATGGTTTTGGTTCCGTTTCATCAGTTCACCCTACTACGAAATGATGAGCCAACCAATTTGTCACTGTTTTCCCTTTTTTCCTTGGGCATGCTTGGTAGTCTCTCCTTTATGCCTGTTCTTTCTCTTTTTGTGGTACCCTTCTGCTGTGAGTGGTCCAGCTATGAAACTGGATAGCAAAAATGTACTTTTGAGTTGTAAAGTTCTTCCTTGGCACTGCAGGACTGAGGGGTTAGTTTTTGGATCTGCTGTTTCCCAAAGGTAGAAAACCAACCTCTTGACTACCTCAACCTCCAGAAGAACGTAGCACCAGTCTCCTCTCTCATGTCTTCTTGTGCCCATCCCTTCCGAAGCAGATCATAATCTAAAAGAAGATAGAAAGGAAGGCTTGGCCAGTGATACTTGTTAAGACAAAGTTAAAAACTGATCATTTAAGCTCTCCACTCTAGATCAGTTCTCCATCTCTCCCTCTCTAGCACTTGCGTAAGTGTCCATCTCTGCTTCATTCCCCTTTTTGTGTTGTATCTCATTTCCTTGTGGCTGTCTCACTCCTCTTGCCTTTATGATTCTTATCTATTGTCTTAAATTTGAACTACAGGCTTAAGTAGTATTTCCTTAATTTGAAAAAACAGTAATTTAATTTTAAAATACTCCTGCCTCTTCACCCTTCTGTAAACTTTAAGAAAAATTAAATTTTCATCTTTAAAACCTATTTAGCTATTTGGCAAACGTTTCTTGAGTACATGCTCTGTGGCACGCACTGTTTTGAATATAGTAGGGACACAACAGTGATCTATATAAAGTCCCTGCCCTCAAGAAACTTAGGTTTTACCTACCTAACAGGTACAATGAACAATATTGAGGTGATGGGCACACTTACAGCCCTGACTAAAGCAGGGCTGTATAATGTAACAAAAACATTTGTACCCACTTAGTATTTTGAAATTTTAAAAAAATACCATACTCCAAAAAAAAAAAAGTTGGGTTTTAGTCAGGCAGACAGTCAAGAAAAATATCCGATGATTACTTTGCAGAGAAAGATTTGTGAGAGTAACTGCATAGCTGTTTGAGTTCTGGTGTTTAGGGAGGTCCTTGAGGGTACAAATATTTTTTGCCCATATATGCACTGAGATTACAGGAGCATTTCTCACGTGAGATGCGAAGATTCTGCTGAATAAATGGAAGAATGTTTAACAAACTAATAAGGAGAAAGAATAGATAGAGATGGTGAGGTCATCCACAAGGGCAAATCTGAGGATCCTGTTGAATGAGGTTGACCCAAAGGCCATAATTGTGCCCAAGCATCGGAACAGAGAGGCGGGCTGGGTTTATTGAAGGCGAAACATTTTTGAAAGCCTGCTAGCTCCATGACTTCTAAGAGGGTTCGCCTCCAGCTAGCAATAAAAATGGCACAATACTTGGTTGGGCAGGGTAGCACTGAGCTCTTAGACATGGGCTTTTATGCTAATAAAATAACCAGGAAAAAACAGGCTAAGTTGGTTCATTTCTGGCACCCAGAGTAACAGCAGGTACTATGAGTAATATTGGCTCAGATCTAGTAGAAACAAAGTGCATGTTTCATATTGATCATCTTTCGCTTCACCTGCTGCTGCTCGTATAACCTTGTTCGAGCCCTCATTTCTGCCACAAAGGTGGCAGCACCCAGCATGCGTGAGAGAAAAGTTACTGGAAGTTCTGGCGTTTAAACCGCAAAACAGTAAGAAATGCAAAAATCCAAGAGAACATAAAATTCAGGAAAATGGGGCTTCTGGAGGAGAGTTTTATCTCTCCTTGTGGCTGAGCGCCAATGAGTGTGTAGGGGTATCAGCCGCCTGCACCTGCAGAGTTCAGTGACTAGGAGAAATAGGACCTAAGACACAGTAAATAGTCAAAAAGCTTTTGTGTCACTGACACAAATGTCAGCGACAACGGCAGAGTAAGAACCTCTGAAAATTGCTTCTTCATAAAAGCAGTGATAAAACTGGCAAAATTTGTCAGAATCAGCTGTCACAGAAGTCTGAAAATTAAAGGCTGTCAGCAACCTCTGGAGCATTTATTCAAGAAAAACTGCTGAATCTCAGTAATAAGAGCAAACTCTGGTGTTCTAACTTGCACTAGTTGTGTCCCTCGGCTGTACCTCTCAGCTCTGTAGTAGACTTGGAAACTCACAGCCCAGCGACGGATTTCAATCTGCAGCAGGCACCCTAGATCACTTATGCTTCCTGGAGTAGGAGGTGTGTGAGATACCTCAGCCTCACTCTGAGTGAGGATTCTTGGGCTCACACAGCCCTGGAGAGACCCTCAAACTTTATAAACTTGATTCAAGCATTTACTGAGAATGTACCAGGTGCTGGGAACCTTGCTCAGCACCAGTCCTTGGCCCTGGTAGAGTTTATCACCTGATGGAAAACTGGACTTGAGGACAAATACGTATAGTCTGTGATCAGTGGGAGGCAGCAGGGCCGCATGGCCAAATTCGTAAACTCGGGAGGCAGACAGGCTAACCTGAGTGATTTTTCACAGATTGCATAACCTCTCTGAGCTCTCATCAACTCTGTGAAATGTGGATGGGAGCACTGCATGGTCCTGGTGTGCATTAGGTGAGTTGATGCCCAAAAGTATTCAGCAGGAAGAGAGTGACACACAGTAAGTGCCCAATAAGGTATCCTAGGGGAGGAATGCATTGAATACAGATTAGATAGCAGTTGATTTTCCCAGAAGGGTCAGGGAAAGCTAAAGGGGTGAGGTGGCATTTAAGGTGTACCTTGACTAGGAAGACCGAGCCCTGTTCCTGGAAGCATCAAGCAGCCTTACTGTTGGGCAGGGCAGCCTTCCTCTGTGTGGTATTACGGGACCTTGGGTTAAAGTGGGTTGACTCAGTCTGAAGATCTGGTGAAAACTGTGATGCTTGCTGGAGCACGAGCAAGATAAAAATGGGCTACGTGTACAAAAGCTTCGCCTGGGTGCCTGGCAAGATTGCCTTGGTGCCAATTGCTATGGCACCCAAACACTCCATCGTTTGCATGGGGTAGTCTTGCATCGCTTGATTGACAGGTGCTGGAAGGTGACGCTCCTCTTGTTAACCAGGTAATAGCTGTCCAGGATAGCGGTCCAGGGGCTAAAATGCATGTCCAGTGCAGAACAGGGTTTTGTGAGTTGTGCCCTCTGTCACACGTCCACAGGAGCACCAGTGTAACTTTTATTCTCTCTATGAATTATTCCCTTCAACTGTTTTCTTTGTCATACCCATTACATCCTGAGTTTCTGATACTAATTTTTTTAAAATACTGCTTGGTGACTTTGATATTGTTTGCAAGATTAATGCCTAGAGAGATGGACAAAGATTCCTACGGAAGGTGCCCTTGACTGTCCCTCACTCAACTACGGGCAAAATCTGGACCCACAGCAAAAAGGCATCTGGGACCATCCCCACCTGAAAAGGGTGTTGTTTACCTGGAATGTGGAAAGGCAACTTCCTTGCACAGTGCTGATAATGTGCCTTACCATTGCTGTAATGTGTGAAGTTAGGATAATAAATAGCCTAGTTAATTCGTTAATTTTCCATGCACAAATTGCCTACATTTAAAGCTTAGTTCGCATACACCGGGGTGGCCTTGGACCAGTTGTTTAGCCTCTCTGTGTTTCAATTTCTTCATCTGTAAAGTGGAGATAACAAAGATACCTGTCTTACAAAGTTCTTGGAAAGATTAAATGAGTCATTATGCCTGGCAATAGTAAGCACTCAATACATAAAAAGTGATAGCAATACAGCAGCCTACTTTGAGGTAGATTTTAAATAGTTACAAATTCTTTTACACTCCTCCCACCGACAAGTGGAGTCTGTTTCCTCCCCTTGAATCTAGGGGGGCTCTGTAGCAACTTTATTGACAGACCACAGCAGAAGTGCCACTGTCCCTGTTTCTGGCCCGGCCTTAAGAAATTGGCAGCTTCCCCTTTCTGTCTCTTGTCTGGGAACCCTGAGGTGTCCTGTTAGAAGTCTGACTATCCTGAGAGCAGCGCGCTGGAAGACCACATGGAGAGGCCTGGAGGAGCCTTCCAGCGGTTCAACGTGCCGGGAGCATGGGTGGAGAAACTACCTTGGAAGTGGGTTCTCCAGCCCCAGCCACTCCAGCTGGAAAGAGGCAGGCTGCAGAGCTGAGCCCTTCCCAAATTCGTGAGCAAAATAAAATGGTTGTTTTAAGCCATTAAGTTTGAGTAGTTCACTACTTCCCTTAGCAATAGATGATCACAACACTGATTATGAAAATCTAAACATATTAAACAAATGAGTGAGTTGGGAGGGAGTGGGTGGCCTCCAGCCCGGGGGTGGGATGATTCATATGACAAATTGAGTCTTTATTTGTTTTACAAAGTATTCCCTAATAGCTCCTCTGCCGTGTGTGGATACTGTCTCCTTCCTTATTTACTATTAGAAAGAGCATCATTTACTATTAGAAAAGAATGAGAGTTGCCACGTGCGTTTGAGCCGAAGTCATCTAGTCGAGCCCCCTTTTTTACAGATACAAGACCTTAGGCCTAGAGAGGTGCAAGTATGTATGTGCCCAGGTCACACGGCAATTCAAGAGGCAGCTGGGCCTGGTCTCTGGACTCCCAAGCCAGCCCTCTTAAAATCTGTGTGTGTTTTTTTAACTTCTTATTTTATTTACTTTTTTGTTATGTTACTTTGTAAGAACAAATCTGTTTTGTGACATGTCTATTTTTGCATATTCGACATACGTTGCCCCTAGGAAAGGTCTGAAACAGAATTTTCAGGGGCCACGTTGTGCTATATTAGTTGCAGAACAATGAAATTCTTCACCTTTTTCAGATTCATAATGCCAAAATATTGCCTTTTATTATAAGCATGTCTTTCTCTTTATATTCTGTCTACCTAATGATGTTCCTTACATACGTCAAATTCCCAGCATCCTTCACCTCTCAGAACACTGCAGTTTAGATGAAACGCTTATTACGATTCAGGGACCACAGCCTTCTTTGTTCTTTTAATGATTGCTGAAAAACTTGGATTGCAACCATTCTTTGAAGATGTGTATTTTTACTAAAAACACGTACCTTTCTGTTGTCCATAAATGGAGGGGTTGTCTCCCTTGGTTTTGATGTGTCTAATAGTCTTTTAAAAACTGATGCAGGACCGTACTGGAAAATGTTAAGCTTAAAAGTGGATATTTAGAAAGAACCATGGCTCTTTTTTCTCCTTAAACTAAAATTTTAAAAATTGCTTATACTGCTCTTTATTACATCCCCTTGGCGAGACTTCATGGCTGGCCACCAGATGTGACTGACTTAAAAGGAGATGGGGCTTCTGAAAGCCTTCTGTCAGCAGCCAGAAGAATCATTTTATAATGAACATGGTATTCCCCTGCTTACTGCCCCGACCACTGCCCGTGTAACTCGAATTCCTCCCACGGCCTGCAGGGCCCACGTAACCCACAGCTGCTTCCCTGCCCTGACTTCATGCTCCTTCCCTCCCCTTCTAGGTTCTTGTTTTTGTTTTTGTTTTCAGACAGGGTCTCACTCTGTCGCCCAGGCTGGAGTGCAGTGGTGTCATCATAGCTCACTGCAACCTCAAACTCCTGGGCTCAAGTGAGCCTCCTGTCTCAGCCTCCCAAGACTATAGGCATGTGCCACCATGCACAGCTAATTTTTTTTATTTTTTGTACCGACAGGGTCTTGCTATGTTGCTCAGGCTGGTCTCAAACTCCTGGCTTCAAGTGACCCTCCTGCCTCAGCCTCCCAAAGTGCTGGGATTGTAGGCCTGGGCCACTGCACCTGGCCTAATTTCATTTTTAATTGTTCAGCTGTTATTTAGATTTTTGTTTTACTTCAATACTAGAACACTAAAATGGGAAATTTTTCCAAAGGGAAAGAAAGTTTTATTTTTTTTTTCTCAGCCTGTCTAAATGTTATAAACACTCTTTGTGACTACCCAATCATTCATTCATTCCTTCAGCAGTCACCAAGTATAGAGCACAGATCTTATTAATATAAGCCCAGGGAGCCCCGCGCTGGGGGCCGCAGATACAAAGACGATAGGACACCGGCTCTGTTCGCAGAGGGTGAGTCTGCAGAGTCACTGTGCAGAAGACGCAAATCCCAGCGTCAGCACAGATTGGTGTGAGAGCAACTCGGTGTCAGTTTCCCTCATCTGCGAGACAGTCATCGCAAACCCTCTTCGGGACTCACGGAGGTTAAGGGGACCATCCGTGTGCACCCAGCACAGAGCTGTCACTCACTACAGGGTGGCCTGCGTTCTGGCAGGGGGGACTCGGATAAATATTATAGCCCAGTGAGGAAGGGCCGTGGGAACTGGAGTGGGGAAAGCCAGTTCAGTGGGGAAGATGCACAAGCTGCGATGAGGGAGTAACCTTAAAGGGTGGATAATTGTTCTCACCAGAAAAGGCCATTTCAAGCAAAGACAGCAATGAATGCAGAGGCAGATTGTGCTCAGCACCCTGGGGGCTTCAGGGGGATTGGCCGTGGCTGGACCAGAGACCCGGGTTCATGGCCTCACATGGGCTCAGAGGTCAGGCAGAGGGGGACCCGAGCAGGGTGTGAACTTCAGGCCGAGGGATGGCTCCCGTTTCTCAGACTGAGAATAGTGGGAGCCAGTCTCCAAGATGGTCCCCAGTGATCCCCACATCCTGGCATCTGTGCCCTGTGTCCCTTCCCATGGGGAGCAGGGCTGACCTGTGTAACCCAATAGGACGCTGCCAAGATGCTGCAGTGTGTCTTCTGAGACTGGCTCTCTTGGATCACTTGCTCCAGGGGAAGCCAGGTGCTGCATCATGAGGACACTCAGCCATCCCCACGGAAAGGGCCATGTGAGGAACCGAGGCCTCCTGCTGTTGGCCAGCACCAACTGGCCAGCCGTGTGACAGGCCATTTTGCATTCTGAATTTGTTTCCTAGGTGTGCCATAACAAAGTCCCACAAACTGGGTGGCTTTAAACAACAGAAATTTATAGTCTCACGGTTGCAGAGGCTAGAAATCTAAAATCAAGTTGTTGGCAGGGCCATACTGCTTCTGAAACCTGTAGGGGAAGATCTTTCCTTGCCTCTTCTAGCATCTGATGTTGGCTGGCAGGCCGTCCTTGGTGTTCCTTGTCCTAGATACATCCCTGCCATCTCCGCCTCTGTCATCACAGGCCACCTTTCCCCGTGTAGCTCGTCCTCTCTGCTTCTTACAAGGACACATCATAGTGGATTAAGGGCCCACTCTGCTCTAGTGGGTCCTCAACTTACATCTTAATCACATCCGCAAGGACCCTATTTCCAAATGAGGTTACATTCTGAGGTACTGGGTGTTAGGACTTCAACATATCTTTTTTGGGGGATTAGCGGGAGACAGAGTTCAACCAGTAATATTCTCCCAGTCCAGTAACTCCAGCGCTGGCTGACATCTTAATCTCATGAGAAACCCTGAACAAGCACGACCCAGCTAAACCACTCCCGAACTCCCGACCCACAGAAACTGTGAGGGTTAACAACATTCGTGCTAAGTTTGGGGTAATTTATTATGTGGGAATAGACAACTAACACAAGAAGGGAGGCTTGGCAGGGAAAGCAGACCGAAGCCGGAGACCAGGCCCTTCCTCTGGCCAAGCAGCAGCCCGGCCTCCGCAGCCGTCCTGCTCACGGAACTTCAGGTCGCTTCGGCACCTGCTTTAGGCGCTTTTCCAGGACTTTGTGACCAATACAGCATTTCATACTGTTATCGCCCTGTTCCTATTTTCCCATATGCAAATCCACTTCGTTGAGAAATCATTTGTTCATCTGGCAGTAATTTGCATTTGACCAGTTCTGAATTTCCTTGAGAATCAGGTGGCTGAGTCACCACCGCCCTCCTCCAGGCAGAACGACTGCGCCACGCCACCGCCTCGCTGCCGGCAGCCCTGTGACTGGCTGGGCTTGGGCCGGAGCCGCCTCCTGTTCCGTGTGCTGTGGCCAAGGCGAGGGGCCCCAGGGGCTGAGCACGGCCACCTGTGGGGAAGGGTGGCCCAGGTGAGTTTCCCCTGGCAGGGGCTGGGGACGGGCCGCCCCTCGGGAGCAGGTGTGTTGGGCCCTGGGACTGGACAGTCGTGAGGAGCTGCGGCTTGGGCTTCTCTAAGAACAGGGCTTTTTAGGTCCGGTGTGAACACAGCTCGCTGCGCTCTCACTTCCCGTGTGAGAAACCGCAGACAAGCGCAGCTGCACCTGCACGAGAAACCGCACAAACCGAGCTGCTTCCCCCGAGTCTGACTGGGCCAAAAATACACCCGATTTCCTGCCTTTATGTTATGGTCGAGATTGCTGCTTGCCGCCCCAATTTCACACAGTTGACAGAAGCATATCTCAACTGTTAGTCATAGGCATGTTTTTTCCCTGAAAATGATTTATTCATTTTCCCCTGTGCTCCACTTTGTTCTGCCATCTGGCAGATACTTCTTTTAATTGTAAAAATCACTTTGTTCTACCACCATTATTTGCTTTTCCCCTAATTTCTACTTCATGAACAACTCCTTCGAAATTGTTAATATGAAGTAACCTAGGGGGAGTTTGTGGTGCTCTGCCCAGAAGGGCAGAATGTGGACCCAGCAGGTGCTTAATACATGTTTATTGGGTGAAGTAGGTCCACCGAGTCTGTATTTAGAACCGGCCTCTTTCTCGGGCTGATGTGAATCATCTTGGCACGAGGCGGCGATACGCATTTTCAAGATGATTCCTGTCTCCCTGGGGCTTGGGCGAGGGAAGCGGGGTGGGCGGGGGACAGGCACATCTGGAGCTCACTCCCGCTGGCGGCTGGCGCAGGGAGGGCGGGCACCGTCTTCTGGCGGGGTGGCCCCGCTCCCATTCCAGGGGGACTTCCCAGGGCACGAGGATCCCAAGGCTTCCTCAGGAATTCTGAGCCGTTCCTGCTTATTCCCCAAAGACCTGACTCATCCCAGGCCTTTTAGAAGGCGCAGTGAGTCAGAGGGGCCGGCGCTGGTTTTGCCTCTTTCCCACAAGGCTTATTCAACACTCCACAAGTGAGAAGACGGGGGCCCAAGAAGGGCTACCCAGGAAGAGTAAACGGCAAAGCTGTGAACACAAACCCCGTCAGTCTGACTCAGGAATCCGAGCCCCAACAATCCTGCCTAAAAGCCAGAAAGGGTCTGGAAGACCACACTGCAGAGGAATGGGGAGAGACTTTCATTTTTTGCTTTATAAAATTTTGTATTTTTAAAGCATATACCATTTTTTAAAAAAAAACTAATTGAAAAAGGAGTAAAAACTAAATGGCCTTAACATTTAAGTGGCAAATCACTGAAAACTAATTATCCATTCTGCACTTAAAAAAACGATCTGAAACAGTTACTAGGCATGAAGTCAAAATCCTTTTGTGAATGGCTTTGAAATGTTGGACACGAATTATAAAGAAATCAGTAGCCTAAAAACGCCTCCAGCATACCGAATCTGACGGTTTTGCATCTGGAACTACTATTGAGGGAGCCCCTATTGTGTACCTGTTGAGTTACTAAATCAGCGCGTGACCAAAGTGGCCCAACCTCCATGGCAGTTCTTGCAACTTACCTCGATGGCCGCCGTGCCTCCCTGCAAAACGGAGACTGCAGATTGAATTGCACTGGCCTCGGACCATCCTGCACAGTTGGGCGACTTGCCCAATTCTTGCCCACAGCCACCTCAACTTATTAAGGTCCCTGCCATCCCTGGATGAGACGCGCTGTACAGAAAGAATTCTATTACTCATACCTTCCATCGCTGCCCTCTCTCCTCAGCGTTTTCCAGGCCCATCCACCCTCCACCCGGAGCACCGCACGCCTTCCAGTCATGCCAAGTCCTGCCTACACGCTCCGGTTGCTGACAGGCAGATGTAAGAAAAACTTCTTTTCTATTTTTAAAGCTGTTTCTGACATTGCTGGTGCCGCTGGCACTGCCGTTTCCTCTGGGTAGAGTCCCCGCAGCAGCCATTTCTGGCACAGCTTCTGCTTTGAGAGTTTGCTTCTTACCTTAGAAAATCTTTGAGGCTTGTAAAATATTTGCATGTCCTGGGTGTCACTTGATCAACAAGAAGGAAAAAAAAAAAAACCCACACCACTGCTTTGTGGGTATATAAAATATAAACTGACATTTATTTTTGTTTTAGCTCCTAAAACCAATTGTGTACTGAGAGATTTATTAGAGGCAGATGCGGCTTGACAAAGACAAATGTGAATAGGAAATACCAGGGAATGTCTCGATAACTGACGTTTAAGAGGAAGAGACACTGAGGGAATCTGTCTCCCCTACTGCTTCCCACGGTTCGCAGAGTGGGATCTGGTGCCACAGAAGTGGGCTTCTGTCCCCAGGGCAGAGGGCTGGTCCCAGTGCTGCGAGCTGCAGCCTGTGGAAGTGCAGGGCTGTCCACGCAATGGCCACAGCCCACCCCACAGACCACACTTTTCCTAGTCCCTCTCATACAACCGCCCATAGAGAGCCGCCGTCACCAGGCCAGAGGACAGTCCACTCTTTCTCAAGAAATAGTGGTCATGCTCCCAGCCCAGCTGGTCGGGGATCTCCAGGGTCATCCCTGAGGTCAGAAACAAAGGAAAGATATAGGATGTACTGAAGTTCCCCCACAGGTGAAACTCAAATATGCCTGTGGCCTCTGTGATCTCCTGGCCACAGGTGTCAAAGCCAAGACCCCCACACTTGACCAAGGCACAAACCTGAACATAGTAAGTGCCATGTACTGTGTGAAGTCCATCGAAGACCCCCAGGGCATACAGCTCTTTGGACAAGGTGGGCCTCTTGTAAAGCAAAGAGCAGCAGAGGCCATTTGAACAGACTTGAAGATGGCCCTCCTTCCCCCAGACAGGCACCAGGGTGAAATTGTCATACATCATCTCAGAGTGAAATGTGGGAGAGGCATTCATGTTCCATGTGGTGGCTTCATCACAATGGACTTCCTGGGCATCCTTTTCACAGTATGGTTCACCTGACAAGATTTTTAAAAACTTACTATGGGATGGGTCCATTTCACCTGTTGCATTCTCTGTACCAATGAGACTCTGGGGATTTTTGGCTACCTGGGCAATTATAAGGTGACCTCTGGGGTTTTCCATGTCATGGTACCAAAAGGACTTCAGAGGGGTGTGTATGCCACTCCCTGTCATCCCTAGGGATGGGTGGTGGATGTTAGCTGCCAGAACACTGATGCCAAAGGCAACGGCAAAAGCTTTCTGAATCTCAATAGCTGCCAAGAGCGGGAGCTGGTTCATCCAGGCAGTCGGATAGATGATGTGCTTCACCTCAGAGTCTCTGAGGAGTCTGATGGCAGGGTCAAAAAACAGTATGTCAAAGCAAGTGAAGATGCCAAACTTGCCAGCAAAGGGGGTATCAAAGGTGATGTGATCCACTTTAGGAGGGGTATCAAAAGCTGCCTCGAAGTACAGGTTGTGTTTACGGTAGCGGTCAACAAGGGTTCCATTATTGCTGAACACAACATTTGTGTTAAACTGGTATCTCCCATCGTTTGGGCACCCTGGGTCACCGCTATGACAAGGCTGCTTCGTCCCAAGATTGGCCACCAAGAACATCTCTCCCTTGATGGCCATACAACTGAGGCGCTGGAGGACCTAGAGGAAAAAGGGCATAATTACATGGGTTTTTAAAATCCTTCCTTTGGCCTCATATTTTTTAAGTAGAAAAGTACTTGTGTCCATTATATATAAACAGCTATCATAAATCAATAAAAAACAATCACTACTGAAAACATGCAAAGGATATGAACAGGTGATTCACAGGACAAATACAAACGGCCAAGAAACATTTGATAAAATGCTCAATCTTTTTAGTAACAGAGAAATGGAAATTAAAATAATGAGATATCCTTTTACCTTCATAAGATTGAAAAAAATTCAAAAGATTATTCTATCTTTTGTTGACCAAGGGGTGGGAAAACGGGTACTCATATCCTATTACAGGGGATATACAGTGAAACCAAAGTTTTTTTAAGGGGGAAATTTGGTACTCTTTAATATAATTTAAAATGTATATAGGAATTCAATTTCTAAAAATTTTTTGAGGAATTCCATTTCTAAAAGTTTTATCTATAGAAAAACTTGGACATGTTTACAAGGATATTCATTAAAAACACTGCTTATAATTGCAAGAGTTAAAAAACAATAAGCATATAGTATGCTAAAAAAGAGGATGTCGATTACTTTGAAATGCATAGAAAAGGATATAATTGAATGCACATTAAATTGTTGATGGCAGTTTCTCTACAAAAGGAAGTAGGATGAGTGGCAGGCTATGGTGAAGGTGGCTTTTCCTACTTTTACTTCTGTTTGGTTTGTTTTGGTTTAGTTTAAGTATATATCCATGTATTTCTTGTGTAGTTAATAGATGAAAAGATCCATAGATGAGTAATGCCTTATAATATCAGATATTCTATAACTGAATTAATATGTGGCACATGGAACTTGGAGGGTTTGGGTCTGATTGTTTTGGATCCTGGGGTCTCCTTTCAGTCTTAGTTAACATGCTTTGGCTTTTGGCCTCCAACTTGGTTCATCTCTGCATGCCCTCAGTCTACTGAGGAAGAAAGCTGGAATCCTCACACACCTCCGTGTCATTGAAACGGTGGGGCTCCAGGCATGGGTTCCACCTGACCAACTGGGGAGACGGCATGAAGTCCAAAAATGGGTAAATGGATGTTCTTGTAAAGTTGAATCCATGAATGCCATCTTCTGGAAACACTATGATCTGTACACCCTGAAAATCAAAACATCGAAGTATAGTCTGTTATCAGATGATGGGAAGCACCACTTCATTCGTTTATTCTTTTGTTCATTCACTTGACAACTGTCAAGAAGTTACTCTGTACCAGGAACCAGAGGTACAAAGACGGTGGCTCAACTCTCCTCAGAGATCTTAGCCTTGCGGAGGCTGCCTCACTTGACCTAATCCCAAGGGAACAAAGACAAAGTCCTCTAGGGATAACCATTAACTATGCAGGGGGCTTATCAGGGAAGGAGGGAATGAATATGCTCGGGTGAAAGGCGCAGGAGTTTGCCAAAGCAAACAGTTAGGAGGGGTCAGGAATGCCATGGAAGTCGGGTCAACAGCAGAGGCCTTGAATATCAGGCCCATTAACAGATGTGCTAACTCCAGTCTGGTGGTTTCAACATTCATTGTGCATTTAAGTCAGTTGGGGAACTTCTGAAAAAACACTGATGCTGGGGCCCACACCTAAAAAGTCAGATTCAATCGACTGCGGTGGGGTCCTGGCAACAGTGTTTGTTTAATGGTCCCCCGGGTGATTCTAATGTGTAGTCAAGGCTGGGACCCGCTGGGACCCACTGGGCCAGTGGCTAAGAGTCAGCGTGTTGATCTCAGCATAGAAACAGGGACTCGTTGGAAATCTAGATTCCCAAGCTGGGAATTAGGAAGCTCCCTTTTGGACTCTGACTACCCCAAAGGCCTTTTGCCACACCTTGGGACACCCTGGGCTTCCTGGCCATGATGGCCTGGGGCTCCCTGTGACGTCTACAGCAACATACAAACAGGGCAGCCCTCCGCTCTCAGTACCAGAGCCTCATTCTTCCGCTGCCCTCTACTTCCACGGCTGAAAATGTCAAGCCTAGGGCACGGGCCCCAGTGTGGAAGGTGGGGAAGGCAGCAGAGAAGGCATGAATCATCTCAAATAGCAGGCAGTTTGAGGCACTTATTTCTGGAATGCGCTGCAAACTCTTTTTAATTTTTTTTATCTGGTTATAAAATCTTCAAAAGCTTCACTGTAGAAAATTTAGAAAACAAAAATAAACAATTCATAATCCTATAACAAAGATATTTATTGTTAGTATCTTGGTTACTTTCATTATTTTTCTCTCTGTATATATGTGTATATATAATTGAGATAACAAAAAATACATGGTTTTGCATCTTAACTTTTCTCATAAAGAACTTTCAAAAATATTTGTAATGGCCACATTATATTTTAGAGGACACCATAATTTATCCTCAATTATTGAAACTTGAATTGTTCCCAACTTTTTGTAATAAACAGAAAACTGTGGATCCATCTGCATACAGCATGCTCAAAACACTTACTGAATGAGTGTTGGACACAAATCTTTGATAAATCTCTGATTATTTCCTTAAAGTCTTACAAAAGTGAAATTACTAGGTCAAAGGGTATAAAAATTTTAAGTTATGAACACACGTCGCCAAATAGCTTTCCAGAAAGATTATACCAATGCACGCTCCGTTCAGCACACTGAGATTGGTCATCTCATTGCACACTTAGCAATGGCTGGGTAAAGAAAAGTTATCACACACCTGGACACGCAAGATGAAGAATGAGTGCCTTTCCAAATTATTCTGGGGTACTGTTTGACAAGCTCGCTCAGGATTATTGAATTATCTAGAAAATGTACTACTGTTTACTGTTTGACTTTGTTATTTAAAACATCACCCCAAAGATTATAATTGTCTTGCCCCGTAGGATATTAGCCGGTTTTGTATCTATTAGTAAATTCATTGCAACATTCATTGGACTGATATACACTTTTCCATTCCTTAAATTCTCCTTTGAACCAACTTTACCATGTTATTAGTTCCTTCATTAATTAATGAGTTAAATAAAAGCTTTATTCATTCTATGTTTGTATAAGAGTCATGTTTTTAACTTTTTCAAAATTATACTTGGACAGACATCTACTTTTATTGAAAACAAAACTTCGAGAGCATTGAATGGTTTTTTATGGAGAATAACATTTAAATAATGTATGCATATTAATATGAAAATTAAATTGCATTCTCTGAGCACAATGCCAGGAATGAGGAGAGGAACCAAAC
Source organism: Propithecus coquereli (assembly GCF_000956105.1). Classification (NCBI taxonomy): domain Eukaryota; kingdom Metazoa; phylum Chordata; class Mammalia; order Primates; family Indriidae; genus Propithecus; species Propithecus coquereli. The sequence goes on from NW_012136080.1 coordinate 6,739,059, forward strand.
CTGAGCTGAGGCAGAACTTCGGGTCTGATGTGATCAGTAATCCTTTCTAGGAAGTAGTCTGCATTACTGATAAATAGCTTCAGCTCAGGCCTCGGGTCAGGAGATCGAGAACTCCTGACCAGGCACAGTAGCTCAGCCTGTAATCCCAGCACTTTGGGAGGTCGAGGCAGGAGGATCACTTGAGGCCAGGAGTTCCGAGACCAACCTGGGCAACATAGCAAGACGATGTCTCTACAAAAAATTTTTAAAAGAACTCCTTCTGAGGAATGAAGGTTACTGACCAGCCTAATCATCTTTAAACGGGACTCCTTTTTCCCCCTATGAATGCCTCTACCAAGAGAGAAAAAGTCATGTGCTGCATAACAATGTTTCAGTCAATAACAGACCACATATGTGACAGTGGTCCCATAAGATTATAATACCGTATTTTTACTGTACCTTTTCAAATACTTCCCATTATGTTACAATTGCCTACAGTATTCGTATGGGTTTGTAGCCTAGGAGCAACAGGCTATACCATAAAAGCCTAGGTGTATAGTAGGCTACACCATCTAGGTTTGTGTAGGTACACTATGATGTTTGCACGATGACAAAAATCACCTAACAACATTTTTCTTAGAATGTAGCCCTGTCATTAAGCGACACATGGCTGCATTTCGATTGGCTTGTTCAGGAGCCTCTGTCTTATGGCAAGTTTGATATAAAACTTCAACACAAGCTTGCCATCAACTTGTCTTAGAAGTCGTCTAACACATAGAACCATGTAGGGGAGCTGAGATATCTGTACGCACCAGTCATATCAACAGCTTCCTCCCCGCTCCTGGACCACAAATAGAGAAGGAATGATGCTATGCACCTGGCATGGGTTCAACAAAATCATGCTATGTTTCCTTTGGGGGTAGGTTAGTAAAAGGGGAAAGCAGGGGAGTTCTACAGTCGGTGTCTCTGGGTTTCAGGGTGGCGGTTGCCAAACGTCTGAGAATGGGCTTGAGGACAGGATAGAGTAGGCAAGAGGCAGGTGGTACTTCAGGTGCTGGACTCAGTGCCATGCAAGCAAACATCTCTATCAAGAGAACGCCCGCCCTCAGCAGATCCGTGTCAGCAGGAGGTCTGAAGGCACGGCCTGGGATTTTTTTACACTGACTTCAGCGCAGACCTAAATGAGGTGTGTATCAAATGTGTGAATGACGTGAATGTAACTGATACTTGGATGTCAGTAAAGATCCCTAAATAGCCCAACAGGCTGGAATGATGAAATTTAACAGCAGAATGTGAAGTCTGGCTCTCAGGTTAACTAAACCAACATTACAAGTTCAGGACGGCAATGGCAGCGCGTGTGCCTGCGTGTGAGGAAAGGGCACAGGACTTCAGCTGACAGCAAGCGTCGTACGAACCCACAGTGGGATGTGTCTGCCAAAAGTTTTCCAGGGAAAACATCTAGCATGAGAGAGGTGAGAGTTCTTCACCCTGCCCTTGTCAGACAGAATCGGGAGAGCTGCAGACAGTTCTGAGCACAGAGAAAACCCAGAGAGTCTTTAGCAGAAGGGCTGGAAACCAAACCTCCAAAGGAACTAAGGATATGTCGCCTGGGGGAGAGATGCCAGGGGGCCACGACAGCTGTTCTCAAATGCAAAGAAGATGGCATGCCGTGGTAAGGGCTCCGAGGACACAACTCTAGGGGCAGTTCCAGGGAGGGCTGACTGCTGCTCATTGAAAGGAAGACCTTTCCAGAAGTCCCCACGGTTACAACAAGCGGACCTGTGGGACAGTGAGTTCTGAGCCACTGAAGGTGTACAAGGGGAAAGTGGGTGTCAGGTTGGGACAAGAGAGAAGAGTCACCCATCAGAAGAAGCTGGACAAGGTCTTTAAGCTTCCTTCCAACATCGGTTTTACACACACACACCCTGACCATGCTGTTCAGAGCAGAGGGCTGTCTTGGGCAGGGCCTGCTGGCAGGACTGGTTCTGCCCTTCAAACTCACGGAGAGCAGGGAAGTTCACTTCCTGTTAGGCAGAACAGGGCTTCCTCAAGCAGATGGGCTTGGTCGCCCCACCACCAGAGCCAAAGCTCAAGCTTCCCTTTGGTTATGGTTTCCCAGCAGGGCATTTTCTTAGGTAATATCTGGCAATGGACATTTCCCTCTTTGCCCCAAGGGGCCCCTCTCCTTCATCCCCACCCTTCCTGGTCGGGGGTGGGGGGAACGTGGGCCAAGCAGGAAACCTTCACAAAGCCTGGCACTGGCCTCCCTCTGTCGGTGTGGGGTCAGTTCTGTCTGGGCTAAGTTCTCACACTGTTTATAGTCTGGCACAGAGACCAGAAATGAGCCCCAAATAACCCGAAGGCAGCAAATGACAGTTTTGTGGACACTATTTCAGTCAAGCTTTGAATACCTCAGAGAGCGTAAGAGTTCATCATGCCCAGTGGTTTTCAAATTTTTCTGCATATTAGAATCCCCAGGGGCGTCTTAAAAACAATCCCAATGCCCAGTCCACACCCCATCTGGACCAATTACAATGGACTTTCTGGGGCCCGGGCACCAGGGTTTGTTTACAACTTGCCCAGTGATTCCTCCGCACAACCACATCCGAGCAGTGGTCTAGCCCAGGGCTTCCCAAACTTGAAGTGCAAAAGCATCACCTGGGGATCCTGCCAAAATGCAGATCCTCATTCAGCAGGTCTGAGGTGAGGCCCAATGGTCTGCATTTCTGGCACGCTCCCAGGTGCTGCTAAGGCTGCTGGCCCACGGACCACTCTCTGGGCAGTGAGACTCTGGCCAACTGACTAATTCAACTCAGGTTACCTAGCTGGACTGATTCTCCAGAGGGGCTGTAGGAGGCCTGGGTTTACCGCTGATCAAAGGCTAAAGAGCAATTTGCTCTCTTCTATGACACAAGCTCGGGTCCTAACCAAGGAGCACGTCTTGCCTTTTGGGCTGCAGTCATCACTTGCTGTTCATAGGCGTCGAGGTTCTGGTTCATGAGCTCCAAGGCCTGCTTGCGGCTGGTGAGAGCTAGCGGGTCTGGACTCAGGACAGACTGGTGCTCGTACACGGCAGCCACGTAATACTCGGCCTCCTGATCTTCAGCCACGCAAGGCTCCCCGGCGTGGACTCCCAGGGCAACCACGTAGCAGCCGCAGAGGAAAAGAGCAAGCTTACTGCTGGCTCCAGACATAGTGCAGGCCATAAATCTGGAATGTAACGGGGCAAGGGGAAAATAGCTGAATAAAGAATCCTGCCAAGAATTTAACTTTCACAGCTGTGATTTATTAATCCCAGCAATTAAACTCACCCGCAGTGATACTGCAGCTCAAAGAGTTTGTTTCATGTGCCTAATAAAAGACTATGTGTTTCTCTCCAAACACGTAGCAAGCTACGTTTAAAATGGCTCACTGTGTTAATAGTCTGATTTTAGAACATTTCCAAACAGTCTCAGTGTTTGCCATGATTTTCTTACCCAGCGTTCAGCAAGTCTGTAGTACATCACTGCTCGTTTTTCTAGCCGTTCGCTCAAGTTTTAAGCAATAGTAATTATTCTGATTATGTGACGTAATTCTGTGTTGTATTTCACACTCCCGCCTGCCCTGCATACACACAAACACGCTGCTGTGACGGTCACGATACAGCTCAGCTTTCCTGGCCATAAAAACCAAATGGATTAAAATTCTCCCACATTTCTGTGGTTAGTAGTGAACAAAATGGATAACGGTCCCTTTATTCAGCACAACATTCTTTATTTGGTGCCAAGAAACTGCTGACTTCTACCTAAATGCCAGTATCTGCTCTCCGTTATACACAGGCAAAAGGAAGTCTCCCGGTCAGAGCACGGCTTTTTTTTTCTTTTTGGAACTTGAGAATTGTTGCACATCACCACTCTCTCAACCTTCATCTCTGTGACTCCGAAACTTTTGCTCAAAAGCATACTTGTTTGGAAATAAAGTCCTTTTTGCAGTGATAAAATACAATTTTCTAGAAAATAAACTAGAATTTTCTAAAAAGTAAACTCAGCTTTGTAACCCCTACCATAAAAGACTACAAGTAAACAACACTTCTGTGTGTCATTTAGAAATGTTTATTTCTAAAAGCTGTATGTTACTAAGTGTTTTAGAGTGAACAGACCAATTCCGTCTTGAAAATCAGCCTGGCCTCCCAGCCGAAGCCCGTGGCACACGGATTTACCAGGGGTGTGCCGAGGCCAGGCCACCTCCTGTGGAGATGTGCTGGGGCTGACCAACTGCCCAGAATCCGGATTAAACGTCAAGACAACAAAGACAAATAAAGGAATCATGTTGTTGCCCTTTAAAAAGAAAACGACATCCTGTCCAAGTCTCAACTCATAACTCCTGTGTTTGTATTTCAAAACCAAACTCCCCAGGCTGAAAATTTCCTTTTATTTTTTTGTCAAAAGTTCCAGAAACAAACCATAACTATTTTCAGCAACAGAATAAGGACTAGGAATGCTCATTCAGAATCCTGGCAAAATCAAATACTTCTCAGAACGAGAAGCATTCTCCCACCCCAAGCCTGCCCCATCTCAAACTGTTACTTCTTTCCCCAGAAAATAAATGTGCCATCCAAACACCAAACTCCAGGACTTGCTACCATTCATCTGGGACACTGTAAGCAATGTTTTAAGATAAGAACAACGAGCCTTTGAGTGAGCAGTCATGAGTTTTTGAGTAGAAACAAAAGTATAATTGATAAGCTTTCTTAATCTGAATTTTGCCTCTAAAGACAAGCAACGAATAATTTTAAATGTGTTAAAAATCTACTTTCCATTCCGTCTCCGGTTTCACCATCGTAATAACAGGCAGTGGTTTGGGGGGAGAACTTTCATCTTCAAAGTCATATTGACAATATTTCCAAAGTACTAGGCAGTAGCCTCCCTAAGAGGTATGAAAACAGTGGCCAGGAGAGGGGCGTATCACAGTCCCTGGTGGAGGCAGGTCAGGAGCCCCTGGGGTCAAAGGTGGCACTCACAGTATGTCCCCTTCTCAGCTGAGAGTCTGCACCACTGATCTGGGAACACAGAACATTTGTTTAAGTCTAAGGGACTTGCAATCCAGCAAAACAAAGAACCGGCAGAACCCGCAAGATATCACATTTCTTTCTATTTTGAGAAAATAAAATCTATTTTACAAAAGAAGCCTGGTAGGAGAGCTGTAAGTGGCAATCATTTGTGTGTGAACAAAGGTAGTTGATAATAAGAGGTTATGCAGATTTAACCAGGTATTCCTGCTTGAAGAACCAGGCTTAATGAGGTAGGAAAGATGAGTAATTACAATAAAACAGGCACAGTCAGCGGGTTCCATATGCACAGATTCAACCACCCTCGGATTAAAAATATTCAGTGGGAAAAAGCCTAATAAAAGTAACAGCACAACAATAAAAAGTAATGCAAATTTAAAAACAATACAGTATAACAACTATTTACATTGTATTAGATTATTATAAGTAATCCAGAGATGATTTGAAGTATATGGGAGGATATGCATAGGTTACATGCAAATACTACCCCACTTTCTGTAATCTAAGGGACCTGAGCATCTGAGGGTTTGGGTACCCACAGGGGTCCCGGAACCAATTCCCCAGAGATACTGAGGGACCACTGTACGATAGTCTGCCCTCCCGCAGAGTGGTGAGACAGGAGACACTGTAACCAAATTAGCAAGTGCTGGTTTCCCCTCTTTGGCATCACACCTACTGTCTCAGGAAAAACCCACAGGGTCTGAAGCGAGGACTCTGAAGGCTCAGCAAGCAGCAGCCGGGGTTCTTGGTTTTAAAGTGGCAGGACTGGAGGGGCCAAGGCCTCCCCCAGACACCATGCAGTGGTTACCAGGTGCTGGCCCATGACAGCATGCACAGGCAGACTGAGGCGTGGGGGCTCCCTGGGAACACGGGCCTCTGGAAGTCACGGAGTTCTTGGAAATCCAGCAACTGGCCTGTCTCTAGAGCAGGTGAGGACCTGGACCATACAGGAAATGGTGACTAGTGTGTGCCTGGTGTGACAGGTGGCAATGTACTCCCTCCCACTGAAGGGCATCTGATACAGGAGACTGAATTGTAGCAAGGGCCGGGCGTGAATGCACAATGGGGTGACCACGTGCTTGCCCTCCGAGGGCATTCTCTGCCCTCTCAGATTGGTGCCTTGGCCCATGAGGTGCCCTGAACCCCACTGCCAGGAAACAGTAGGGCCAGGAGGGCGCTCCCTTTGGACAGCTGTGCAACAGCTGGCTGTGAGCCAGTGCCCGGTGCAGGTGTCGCGGGTGCAGCAGTGGACCGCATGGGCCTCCCCTCTGGGGCCCACGCTCTGGGTGTCTGGGGAGACTGGCCACGTCAGATGGCAAGAATGCCAAGGGAAATGAAGGCAGTGACAAGGGTGGCGGTGGGACAATTTGAGGTAGTGTGGTCGGGGAAGGCCAAGGTCCTTACAATGTGCCAAGAGGATGCACCCAGGAGACAGGAAATAGTTGATGGGGTGGGAAGGGAAGCCGGAGTGGCATCTTTAAACAAGGATCCTGACCTCTGAACAGCCTTACAGATCTGCTTCTCATTTCATAAGGCAAAACATGCCCCCAACACCAGTCCTGATCAGGAAAGTTATTTCAACCTAAGAAGAAAAGGAATCAAATCTAAATTACATGGAAATCTATTTCATGGAAATTTGGTAACATGTCAATCATTAGATATTTTTACACACAAGGGATTTTTCCCCACCCTGCTAAATGATTCATCTTGATAATTACCTGTGTTTCTTTCCTAGCCATGCTATTACAATAGCATCTTTTGCAACAAAATGAAAGGATTATTATTAAGGCATTCTTAATAAGATAATTTCAGAGGCAGGTATATACATTTTAAAAATTTATATATAGACCTACTGATCTTTTTAATAAAAGATCTTGTCATTCTCTACTTGTCAGGGAGAATAACAGTCCCGTGGTTGGGAAAGGGGGCAGGAGAAGTTGGCAGAGGAAATGTCACATCCTGAGGAACAAAGCCTGAGGGACTTGCTAAGTCATCAGGAATCAGCATAGTATATATTCCTATGTATAGCTGACAGGATGCCAAGAAAAACATTGTAAAGTTCAAATAGTTTTAAAACTATTCTCATGAATTATGTGATTTCCTTGTCTAAAGTCTTTTACATAAGAAGGAGAAATAAGGTCTATCTCCACTTCATTTACATAATGTGAATTTAAAGAAATCATAAGAGACATTTTATTTCCCAGAAAGTCTTATGACTGCCTCTTGTTTTCTTATTGTCCCATCTGAGTGTGCTAGTCATTAGCTTGTCCATGCCTGGCCCCTGGAACAAGAAGCTCCACAAGGGTTTCAGCTTTGGCAGCTTTGTTCAAACCCACCCACCACCAAGACTTTTGACGTCTCAGTTGGAAAGGTCAAGTGGAAACGCCTGTGAGTGGCAACTGATGATTCAAGCCTGAACTCACAAGGAACAGTGAATAAATTACCACATTAATAAGTCCTCTGAGTTAAGGTGGTAAATTGTGATTTCACTGTTTAGAAAATTCCAGCTCTTATCTTCAAAAAAGAGAATGATATACAAAAGGGTAACTTTGCACTGTGCCTTTGATTAGGGCCGATTTCTGCTCCATTGACTAGAATAATTTATCCTAGGAAACTAAATGTGCAATCAAAGGATCTTGACACTTTAACCTAAACATATCATCTTTCTTTTCCTCAAACGGGAAATTATCTTCACAGTTTAAGTCAAATAAACCTTCTTCCTGAAATGCCATGTTTTTAATGTAAGAGGGCTTTCTTTTACACGTGGTATTTAGATAAAGTCTTAGTTTTTCTATTTCACTTTGTTCAGACTGAAGGAACCCCAGCTGAGCCTGCTTCTACAGGTTTGCTACTGCCACCCTGTGGACAAATTGAATATCATTAACCCAAGTGGGTACACGTGTGATTAAGCGTCACTGTAACATGGTGATTCTTGAACAGTAAATGGATGTGGTTTTTTTTCCTTCCTTTCCTTTCCCTTTTCATTTCTAATACTTCATGTCTCTCTTTTACAGTGAAAAAAATAAAGCATTTGTTTTTCCAAGACCTGAGTTTCATGCAAGCTGTTTTTTATTCACCATAATCCCACAACCATGGCATCTTTTATATTCGCAAGTTCTAAATTTGTTGTGGTTTCATAGGATGGGACTGAATGTAAAAAGTGATGCTTTCCATCCCCACCGTGACAAATAGCCTCTGCAGGGGGAAATATGGCTGAGTTAAGGGATCTGTAGGGGACAAAATTTTACCTCAATGCCACACTGCATTTTACATACACTGTAAACCATTTTAATACCCATTATTACTTTTTATCTTCCTGCCACATAAAGCAGTGAAAGCAGATGGTAAAATTCTATTTTCATGGGGAGGGACAACTCTAGGGCTGGTTAGTGGTGAGCCTGGGACTGGAAGCCAGTCTTCCTAGGACATGTTGAAGAACTGGGGAAATTCATTGGTCAAAACTTCAAAGACCACTGGGAAGCCTTCAATGTAGCTGCAGGAGAAGTAAATAGACATTTCAAAGTAGCTCTTCTAGGCTGGGTGCGGTGGCTCACGCCTGTAACCCTAGCACTCTGGGAGGCCGAGGCGGGAGGATTCCTTGAGCTCAGGAGTTTGAGACCAGCCTGAGCAAGAGCGAGACCCCCATCTCTACTATAAATAGAAAGAAATTAGCCAAACGACTGAAAACAGAAAAAAATTAGCCGGGCTCGGTGGCGCGTGCCTGTAGCCCCAACTACTCGGGAGGCTGAGGCAGGAGGATCGCTTGAGCCCAGGAGTTTGAGGTTGCTGTGAGCTAGGCTGACGCCACAGCACTCTAGCCAGGGTAACAGAGCCAGACTCTCTCTCAAAAAAGAAATCCAAATCCTAACACAAAAATAGAATTAAAGAGAAATCTTAAATAGTGTTTTTGGTAGAAAGAATGACCACTTGTGGAAGAATTCAGAACATAACAAACCACTCTTTACACAGGCTACCCAATAGGGCAGCGGTCCCCAACCTTTTTGACGCCAGG
>NW_012136080.1:6748146-6765690 GCF_000956105.1 Propithecus coquereli
CTTGAGCCCAGGAGTTTGAGGTTGCTGTGAGCTAGGCTGATGCCACAGCACTCTAGCCAGGGTAACAGAGTGAGACTCTGTCTCGGAAAAAAAAAAAAACCAAAGTAACTCTTCCAAGGGAGATTCTGGGTAATTAGACCCGAGCAGGGGTTCTCAATGTAAGCCAGCCATCAGAACCACCTGGAGAGCTGGACCACATAGATCCCTGGATCCCAAACCCAGTTTTGATTCAGTAGATCTGGGATAGGGACTGAGAATCTGCATTAATAACAAATTCTCAGATGATGCTGATGTTCCTGGTCTGGGTCACACTGGAGAACCACTGGACTAGAGGATAAAAGCATGCATATCCTATTTTCTGACTCCTATCTTTCCCTCACATCAAAGAAATATATGAAGACACACCTTTACTTCTCAGGTGTGTCTCCAGTAAGGCTGATTGAACTTGGGCAGATTTCAAAGTGTTTCTACCACATTTAGTGAAAAAAAAGCAGCAAAGAAAGTATTTAAACACTAAAACTAGAGGGAAAGGCCTGCTCCAAAATAATTTGATCCAGGTCTGTTAGAGGACTCAGTGCTTGTTTTAGCCATGATAAGAACACCATTGAAGAACCAGGTTGTTACTGGTTTTCATTTGTTTAAATAAAGTTCCTGATTTTAAAAAACAAAACGGGGGCAATATAGCAAGAGTAGATAATCTGAAAAGTCTTCCAACTATATTCTGCAAAAATCTAACAGATTATTCTCAAATGCACATCTGAGTTTGCAGGGTAATTAAGGAAAATCTTGGGGGGTGAAAATGAATCATGAGAAAGTAAGTCTCATTGATCAGAGACCTTGACCAGGCAGAAAGGAAAATCCACATAGAAAAGGCTTTTCCACTATCAGTCAGTTCTGGGGAAGAAGAATGGTGGGGGAACTTCTAGCTACTCTGCTCTTTTGGAATGTTTATGGCTTCCAAAAGCCATCACCAAATTCTCTGAAATGAGCCTCAGTGGGCGTCAGCAGGGCATTGTTTTGAAAAGTATTTGGGAAATGTCTCCTCCATTTCCTTGTTGGACTACCTCAAATTAAAGTCAGCAGAAGAACCACCTTCTAGATAATGAGGACCTGAAGGCTGGACATCCAGGAGGAAAAGAACCAGTGCCTAGGAAATATGATGTCCTAGAACCACATGTCAACATTTTCAGGGACAATGTGCTCAGAAATGAGGGCAAAGTAAAGTCGCTTTGTGATTATTAATCGTATGGTGGACACAGTGTAAGTGTATGGTGGATGCAACCTCTCTAAGTGTATGGCGGACGCAGCTTCACTACTTTGAGTCCCATCACCCTTGTACTCTTACCTGCCAGCACTCAACAGTGAAACACGGAGCTGAAGCTGCCCAGGATGCAGGCAGTAGAGAACCATGCATTGGGTAACAGAGCCAGGGAACCATGTTCTCCAAATCAAAAGAACAATCCCTAATCGGATAGTCTAGAAACACCGCGACTGAATGATAGTAAGAATTGTAAAAGAAACAATTTTTAAAAAAGCTAAAGTAAACCATAGGACTAGAAATAACATGCCAAAGGCCACACCCTTTCCTGTGGAGAGCCCAAGAGGTAAGTATTTGGGAGAGGCATAGTGCAGATTACCGAGAAAGAAACAAAAAGCAGGCCAGCGAGTGCTGATGCTGTCAGTTTCTGAGCACACGTGGAGGATGCTCTTGACACAAGCACAGTGGAAGACGTGGTGACTCACAGCATGCTGCAGGTACTCAGGTCTTTGGTTAGAGAGTAGTGCACAGTTAAGAATGACAGTGACCCTTCCAGATCTATTCACAAACTTGGCAGTCTTCTTCAAGCATGGCATGGTAGATGTGTAGAGAAATGGTTAGTATCTCCACTCTTGCGCCTCTCTTCCTAGAGGCATTAAGCATTTTTCTTTACTTCTGCTTTGGTTAAATCAGTAATTACTTGTGTGCCTTTCTTCTTCTGGCAAAGAAAGGTCCCAGCTCAGCCATAGCTGCATCCTGGTTCTAACACAAGTCCCATTGCCCAATGCCAACCAGGCTCTCAATGGGGCAGACATCTGACTGGCTTCCCTAGTGCTACAGCTTTACCTGGCATGCAGGTCTAAGGCTTCCAGACCTGGGCTCCCTAGGGTCGCGGGAGTATGGGGTTGGGTAGGGGATTTAGTCTTCCACAAGAGTTTTAAGTGCTACATTCCTCAGCACTAGAGGGAAAACAGAGGGGGATATTCTAGCTTCTTTTGGGGAAGTGGTTACTCTTAAACTAGAAGGGGAGTACTATCCAGAGCGAGGATTTCAACCAAAACTGTCCAAAAGCCCACACTCTTTTTATGCCACCACACTCAAAATCATGGGGGAGACGGTGGATCGAATGAGTGATATTGGGATGAATGAGTAACAATTTGGAAATAATTTTAAATACCTTAGGCCATACACAAAAATAAACTCAAAATCATCTGAATGTTAGGAAAACTAGCATAAATTAGAATTAGTTATCAGATACTTGACGAAACAATTTTCTAAAATTTGAAGCAGTTAAAATAATGGAAGAAACAGGACAGGTGCAGTGGCTCACGCCTGTAATCCTAACACTCTGGGAGGCCGAGGCTGGAGGATCACTTGAGGCCAGGAGTTCAAGACCAGCCTGAGCAAGAGCAAGACCCTGTCTCTACTAAAAATAGAAAAAATTAGCTGGGCGCAGTAGCACACACCTGTAGTCCCAGCTGCTCAGGAGGCTGAGGCAGGAGGATCATTTGAGCCCAGGAGTTTGAGGCCACAGGGAGCTACAATGATGCCACTGCACTCTGGCCATGGAGACAGAGCGAGATTTTGTCTCCAAAAAAAAAGAAAAAGAAAAAAAACAGATTGACAAATTAAAATTTGCACGCAAAATATAAACATCAAGACACCACTTATAAATAGGCAATGAACAAGAACAGATTTTAACAAGAAGAAAACAAATCATAAACAAACACTTTCGAAGACTTTAAACTTATGTACAAAATACAAATTAAAAATTGTACTATTTGGCCAGGCACAGTGGCTCGCACTTATAATCCTAGCACTTTAGGAGGCTGAGGCTGGAGGACTGCCTGAGGCCAGGAGTTTGAGGTTGCAGTGAACTATGGTGACGTCACTGCACTCTAGCATGGGCAACAGAGTGAGACCCTGTCTCAAAAAAACAAAAAACAAAAAACTGGTACTATTAAAAATACTAAAAAAAAATTTTAAAAAATTATAAAAAAATTAAGGGGTAAAGTAGTAAAGTGATAATAAATAGCAATATCTTACTGGTATAAACAAGTTTGAAATTTTACATTATGAGTCATAAACAGTCTACCTCTGGAATTTTATCTTATTTAATAGAAAGTCATTCTAAACAAGGAAAAAAGGTATCAGTTGAAGTAATAGCATACCATGGAAGTAAAGAAAATAGGCTTTTGAGTTTCAACACGTCTCAGTTGAAATCCTAGTGCTGATACTCATTAATTATATGACCTTGTTATATTTAACATAACTAAGCTTCAATTCCTTCATCAATAAGTTGAAATAAAAATATCTGCTGTAAAATGCCTAGTGTTCAATAGGTTGAAACTAGCTGAAATTGAAGGATGAACCCCAACAGAGAAAAACTAGAAACAAACAATACCCAATAGGAAGAAAGTTAGGAAAATTAATGTATATCAGCCAGGTAGAATATTAAGCAAAAAACTATAGAGATAATTATGGAGTCTTTGAAAATGAAATATGCTTAAGATATGCTAAACAAATATATTATGAAAAATTTTCTATGTTTACTATAATAGCTAAGTAAAATACGTATGCATGTGAACAAAGACTGAAAAAGATTGTGAATAAATGAAAACATGCAAGCCATTTTTATGGGGATTTAAAATGCTTTCTTAAATGTTACACAGTTTTTCTAATAAATGAAAACCATAAGGAAAAAATAAATAAAGAGCTGACTTCAGGTTTCCAGCCTGGCATGTGGGGAGCTTGTAAGTTGCCACTCCATTCTAACAAGTAAAAAGCTAAACAAACTGAAAACCAACAACTCTTCTTAGATATGTCAGAAAATTGAGGTCACGGGCAAACTTCTGCCCCCGGTATTAGAGGCACAGGCGGATAGAGAGAATCACAACTTACCAGAGCAGAAACCCACAAGTAGAACCTCCACAGGAACCAGCACCAGGTAGGAACACCTAAAATGTAACTGCTGAAGTGCTGGAGGCTCAGCAGGGACAAGTCTGTAAGTTTAAAACTCCAGTCTCAGATGGGCGCACCCACACTTTTGTGAGTTTTACCTCTAGGAGCTGTACCAGGTTCTCACAAGGAAGACTGGGAAAAATCCCATCATGCTTCTGGCAGAGGCTGCGGAAAAGTAAACAAAGTATTCTTCAGCAGGCCTGACCTCCAGAGAAAGGATTTTACCAGAGCCTAGCCTATTGGGGTTTTATTAGAACTCAACTGACCTGAGGGAAGGGAAATACCCAACTCTAGGCCCCTCTCGCCATTCAGTTCTACCTGGTGGGCATGGGGGCTGAGAAGCACTTGTAAAGTTCACAGTCCCGAGGCACAGGTTCCCTAAAAGACTGAGACCCAATCATAAGACTATAGAACACGTCCCCTCCCACCGCTCCTCACCACGCATCACTAAATGCCTATTTAATGCAGTTCCTTTACCCAGTACGTCATGTCTAGCTTTCAACAAAAAATTACAAGGCACATTAAAAAGTAAAAAAATACAGTGTGAAGAGGGAGTAAACCTCACAACCAGAGTCAGATATGGCAGGGATGTTGGAATTATCAGACCAGCAATTTAAAATAACTATGATGAACATGCCAAGGGCTCTACTGGAAAAAAAGAGACAATGTGCAAGAATAGATGGGTAATGTAAGCAAAGAGATGGAAATTCTAAGAAAAAATCAAAAAGAAATGCTTGAGATAAAAAACACTAACACAGGCCGGGTGTGGTGGCTCACGCCTGTAATCTTAGCACTCTGGGAGGCCCAGGCAGGAGGATCTCTTGAGCTCAGGAGTTCGAGACCAGCCTAAGCAAGAGCGAGATCCTGTCTCTACAAAAAATAGAAAAATTAGCCAGGTGTGGTAGCTCTCACCTGTCAAGAGAATGAAAAGACAAGCTATAGGCTGGGAGAAAATATTTGCAAAAGGCATATCAGATGAACGAATGTTATCCAAAATATACAAAGACTCCGAAAAGTCAACAATAAGGAAAAGAATAACCTAATTAAAAAATAGGCAGAAGATCTGAACAGACATTTCAACAAAGAAGATACACAAATGGCAAATAAACTTATTAAAAGATGCTCCACATCCCGTGTCATTAGAGAATTGCAAATTAAAACAACTAGATACCACCACACACATATTAGGAAGGCTAAAAAATCCAAAACACTGACAAGACCAAATGCTGTTGAGGATGTAGAGCAACAGGAACTCTCATTCATTGCTGGTGGGAATGCAAAATGGCACAGCTCCTCTGGAAGATGGTTTGGCAGTTTCTTACAAAACTAAACATACTCTTATCATATGATCCAGCAACCACATTCCTTGTATTTACCCAAAGAAGTTGAAAACTTATGTCTTTGTAAAAGCCTGTACATGGATATTTATAACAGCTTTATTCATAATTGACAAAATTTGTAAATAACTGAGATATCCCTTCATTAGGTGAATAGATTAATAAACTGTGACATATCCAGACAATGTGATGTTATTTGGCACTAAAAAGAAATGAGCTATCAAGCCATGAAAAGACAGGGAGGAACCTTAAGATGCATATTATTAAATGGAAGAAACCGAACTGAAAAGGCTACATACTGTATGATTCCAACTACATGACATTCTGGAAAATGCAAAATTACAGAAACAGTAAAAAGATCAGTGGTTTCCAGGAGTTAGGGGGGAGGGAAGGATAACAGGCAGAGCACAGAGGATTTTTAGGGCAGTGAAACTATTCATATGATACTGTAATGGTAGATATATGTCATTATACATTTGTCAAAATCCATCAAATGTACAACACCTGTACACCAAAGGTGAATCCTAATATAAACTATGGACTTTGGGTGATAATGATATGTCAATGCAGGCTTATCAATTGTAATAAATGTACTACTCTGTGCCGAGATATTGATAATCTGGGAGACTATGCATGTGTTGGGGCAAGGAGTATATGGGAACTCTCTGTACATTCTACTCAATTTTACTGTGAACTTAAAACTTCTTTAAAAAATAAAGTATTTTAAAAATAAAAACTAAAAACAAATAAATAATTGAGAACCAGAGTGGTGAGGTGTCACTGGGACATTTCACAATCTTTATATCTGAGGGAGTTAGACTTTAATGACCATACAGGGCAGCAGACAAGATCTTGAGGTTGGAGTGAGATCGGTGCATGTAGCTAGAACCCTTAAAAAGCTATTCCCTCTTTGAAAGATAGGCAAAAATAAACAAATACCTTCCTGTCTGCTAAAGTAACTGTCTGACACAGAAACCTGTGCCTGTAATCCTAGCTCTCTGGGAGGCCGAGGCGGGAGGATTGTTTGAGCTCAGGAGTTCGAAATCAGCCTGAGCAAGAGCGAGACCCCATCTCTACTAAAATTAGAAAGAAATTAATTGGAAAATTAAAAATATATACAAAAATTAGCCGGCCATGGTGGCGCATGCCTGTAGTCCCAGCTACTCGGGAGGCTGAGGCAGGAGGATCGCTCGAGCCCAGGAGTCTGAGGTTGCTGTGAGCTAGGCTGACGCCACGGCACTCTAGCCCGGGCAACACAGTGAGACTCTGTCTCAAAAAAAAAAGAAACCTGTATATCTCATCTTGGGCAGTAAGTAGGGGGAAAAAAAGTAGCCCTTGAAAAATCATGACCAAAGCTTTTTCCTTATGTGGGTTCAGGATTCAAATTCTCACAACATACATGACCCTGGTAACCCCAAGCCAAGAAATGAGCACAGTGGTCTTGAGATGTTAACAGTCCTGAGATTCCCGGAAAAGCCAATTTACATCCTCCCTAAAGGAACTCTTCTCCAAGCCAGGCCACTCACGAGCCTCACAAGTAGAGCCCAAATAAATATGAACTCACAATTCAAAATTACCGAACACACAAGGAACAAACTATCATGCAAGAAAGTCAAAAGAACACAGCAAAATAAGGCCCCCAACAACTTCAGATGACAGTATTACTAGTGCAAATTATCAAATATGTACATTGAAGATGATTAAAGAAGTACCCGGTGGAATCTAACACAGGTAAAAGAATAAGATACTGTCAAACGAAACCAGATGGAGAGATTTTGTGGCACGGGAGTTAGAGCTGAAAAAGAAAATTGCTTAGAATGTACCACAGAGATGACAAAAATGGAAAAAGAGGTTAAGAGACATAAAAGACATATACAATGTTCCATCACATTTCTGATTGGAATTTCAGAAGGAAAAAATACAAAAAATGACACATATTTGAAAGAATAAAAGCTGAGAATTTTATCAGTGAAATACAGAAATCCATAGGTTTAGGATAACCAAAAAGAAATCTAGACACAACATAAAGAAACTTCAGCACTCCAAACACTAAAAAAAAAAAAAAATCTTCAAAGCAACCAGAGTAAAAAGAGATTACCTTTAAAGATAAGGTAATCTGAATAACAGCAGACTTCTCAAGAGCAACCATAGAAATAAGAAGATGATACCTTCAATGTGTGGAAAGAAAATAACTAAACCCGGAATGGCTTAGTTCACCTCCCACATAAACCTGCAAATAAACAGTAAAGGAAAAACTCACTCAAAAATGAGTAAATAAAAATCTCAGGATATTTTGAAAGAGACTATAAGAAAAGAAAGCAAAGATTACTCATCAGAAAATTGCCACAAAGCAAATAAAAATTGTGACAAAGCATTCTGCAATGAATGAAAAGAATAACAATTGCTTCTATAAAACAAAAGCACAAAGTAGACAAGGGACAAAAGAATTAAAAGAAGAAAGAGAAGGAGGAGGAGGAAGGAGACAGAGAGGGGTAAGAGGGGGAAGATGAGAGGAAGGGGAAGTGGGGAGAAGGGAGAGGGGTAGAGGGAAGAGAAATGAAAAGTTCTGAGGCAAGGCTCAGGAAAGAAGGAGAAAAAAATAAAACCATCAAAGAAATTAAGGTAAATATGGAAGCAGCACAAAGAGATGAGATGATGCTGTAAATAAGTGAGTAACATGGATGGAAATACAGAATTGAAAAGGAGTCTAGCGAAAATGACAGATATGGAGGCTAGGTGAACGAGATGCAACATACACATAACTGCAAAATCCATAAAAGAAAAGGGAAATAATGTGCTGTGGACACACCCTAAGGTGATTCCTTACATAATTCTTGTTCCTTGAGTGCAGGGGGAAACTGTGTTTTGCTTCTAGACAATAGAGTATGGCAAAGGTAAAGGGATTTCCATATGTAATTAAGGTCCCAAACCAGTTAATTTTGTTACTCAAAAGAGATTATACCAGGTGGGCCTGACTTAATAAGGTAAAAGCCTTTAAAAGAAGAACTGAGGTGCTCCCTAAATTCAGACACATTCTCTCCTGCTGTCCTTAAAGAAGTGAGCCACTGTGAATTCTACAGCTGCAAGGAAACCAATTCTTCCAACAATCTATTGGCCTTGGAAGAGAACTCAGCCTCAGATGACACTGTGGGTCTACCCGACACCTTCAGTGTAGCCTTGTGAGATTCTGGGCAGAGGATCCAGTGAAGCCATGCTCGCTCAGACTCCTGACCCACAGAAACTCTGAGGTAATAAATAGGTCTTATGTTAAGCTGCTACATGAATGGTAATTTTTTATACAACAATAAATAATATATAATGGAACAGAAAAAATATTTAAAGATGTAACTGAAGAAAACTCACCAGAAATAAAAGCAGATTTGAATTTGTAGATTGAAAGGACACAGCAAAATTCAAGAAAGAAACAAACAGAATGTCAACACCAGCAGGTAGCCTAGTATCTGATCTTCAAACGTAAAGTAAGTTAAGAATCACTAGGGAAGCCAAATAATAAGATCAAGGGAGGCCAGGCGCGGTGGCTCACACCTGTAATTCCAGCACTTTGGGAAGCTGAGGTGGGAGGATCACTTAAGGCCAGGAGTTGGAGATCAGCCTGGGCAGCATAATCAGACCCTGTCTCTAAAATTAAAAAAAAAAAGATCAAGGGCATTTATAAAGGCAAAAAATCAGGCTGTCCTCAGACTTTACCACAATAACACCAATGCTAGTAAAAGCCTAAAGAATCCTTTTGGAAAAGAAAACATAAACCAGAAATTTTATACTATGCCAAGCTATGGTTGAAGTATAAAAATAACATATAATAGGTTTGAAAATGCAAGAACTCAGGCAATATTATTCTCATCAGCTTCATAAGCCTTTCTTAAAAAAATGCATACGGTATAAACTTCTGCCAACCAAAAGGGTGAATGGAAAAACTATGGCAAGAGCCTCGAATATAAAGCAAATATGAGGATTATGTTTGTAGAACACAGTGAAAATGTTATAAACTCTGGGAATTTGTAAAAGGTCATGAGAGTGAGGGAAAATGTAGTGTTGTGCTCAAGAAAACAGAAGGGGCCGGGTGCTGTGGCTCAGGCCTGTAATCCTAACACTGGGAGGCTGAGGCAGGAGGATCGCTTGAGCTCAGGAGTTCGAGATCAGCCTGAGCAAGAGCGAGACCCTGTCTCTACTAAAAGTAGAAAAATTAGCCAGGCATTGTGGCTCAGGCGCTGAGACAGGAGGATTGCTTGAGCCCAGGAGTTTGAGGTTGTAGTAAGCTATGATGACGCCACTACACTCTACCCAGGGTGACTGAGTGAGACTCTGTCCCCCCCCAAAAATAAATAAATAATACACACACACACACACACACACACCCCTTTTTTTAAGAAAAAAATAAAACAGAAGGAAATGAAATAAAAGGAAATTAAATTAGAAAACAGAAAAACAATAGAATAAATACGTCCAAGAGGTTGTTCTTTGGGGGGGAAAAAAATATAGACAAATCAGCAGCTAACCTAATTAAGAAATAAAATGGAAACAAATATATAAAAAAAGTAATAATAAAGAAATATCTGCAGATGCAGAAGAAATTTTTAAAAAATTAATAATCTCATTCAATTCTATATTGATAAATTTGAAAATTTAGATAAAATGGATAATTTCCTAGAAAAAATGTACCTTACCAAAATTTTGGATAAAAGACAAAACTGAACCAAGCCAACAATCACAGAAGGAACAGTTATCAGGGCTGGGTTCAGTGGCTCACGCCTGTAATCCCAGCACTCTAGGAGGCTGAGGTGGGAGGAGCACTTGAGGCCAAGAGTTTGAGACCAGCCTGGGCAACATA
Organism: Propithecus coquereli; assembly: GCF_000956105.1. Classification (NCBI taxonomy): domain Eukaryota; kingdom Metazoa; phylum Chordata; class Mammalia; order Primates; family Indriidae; genus Propithecus; species Propithecus coquereli. Next base: position 6,758,552 of record NW_012136080.1, read on the forward strand.
GTGAGACCCTGTCTCTACAAAAAAATTAAAAAATTAGCTGGGCATGGTGGCATGCATCTGTAGTCCCAGCTACTCAGGAGGCTGAGGCAGGAGGATTGTTTGAGCCCAGGAATTCGAGGCTGCAGCGAGCTGTGATCATGCCACTGCACTAAAGCCTGGGAAACACGGCAAGACCTTGTCTCTAAAAAAAAAAATAGTTATCAAACAACTATTCCCCCTCATCTTCCACCCTCAAAACAGGCCCAGATCGTTTCTAGAGGAATTCTTTCTAACTATAAAGGAGGAAATAATCCCAATGCTACCCAATGTGTCCCAGAATATAGTAAAAGAAGACATTTTTTTTCTTATGAAGTGAGAAAATTCTGATCACAAAACCTGACAAAGGTGGGAGCTCCACAATGTCACTAGGACTCAGGATCCTTCTCTTTTTGTGCCTCACTCCTTAGCACGTAGCTTCCATCTTCAGAGTCACCTTGTGATTGCAAAATGATTGCTACAACTCCAGTTACCACGCTGTACAGAAGAAGAGTTGGAGGGTACCTGCCAGCTTCGTCACCTTGCCAAAAGCCTTGCCCAGTAACTTCCATTTAAGTTCATTTGGCCCACATGGGGACCATGACCACTCCTAGCTACAAAGAAGACTGGGCGATGTAAGCTGCATTAACATCTGGAATCAAGATTGTGTCAGATAAAAGACAGGAGGCCAAGTTAAATTTAAATTTCAGATAAATAAATATGTTAGAACATACTTATACTAAAAAAATAATTCATTATTCATCTGAAATTCAAATTTAACTAAGAGACTTGGGTGTCTTGTTTTTTTTCCCCCCCTAAATCTGACAATCCTTTTGTAATCAACCTGCTGCCATTATGTGAAGAAGCCCGGGTAGCCTGCTGAATGACCGGAGATACTTGGCTCAGTGGCAACATGCCCGCTATACTAGTGGACAACCAGTCAACCTCCAGCGGCAGAGTGACCTAGCTGACTGGCAACTGACTACAGACACATGGTGAGCCCAGCTATGCATAGCCTTAGAGGAACATAAGTTAAATAAATGGTGGTTGTCTTAAGCCACTAAGTTTTGGGGTAGTTAATTATACTGCAAATCTAATTGATACAGATACTATATGGGAAAAAACTGGATTCCTACCTCCCATCACATACAAAAGTCAATTCCAGGTAGACTTAAATATAAAATATAAAAATAAAATTTTAAACTTTTTGATAAGAAAAAATCTTCATAACCTCAGGTTAGAAAGTTTCCTTAAGATACAAAAAATATAACATGTAAAGGAAAATAATTGTCAAATGTAACTACAAAATAACCCCTTTACACCTCAAAAGTAACAAGGAACGATGTTAAAAGACAAAGAATTAGCATTCAGAACATATAAAGAATGTTTACAAATCAAAAAGAAAAATAATCCAATAAAGAAATGGGCAACAGATGTAAACAGGTAATTCACAGAGAAAGAAACCCCCATCCCCTACACACACACACACACACACACACACACACACAAACACAAATATAACTTAACTTTATTTGTAATCAGGGAAATGAAAATGAAAAGCCATTTCACATCATTGAATTGGCAAAAATTTTTAAAGCTCCACAATTAAGCATATGGAGAAAAGAAAGTTCTCATACACGAATGTTGGGAATATAAATTGGTACAATGACTTTGGCAAACTCTCCCAAACCTGGTGATGTCCTCCCCCACCCGTCAAACACATATGTGGAAACTCTCACACATATGCACAAGAAGCAGCCATGGAAAAGTGTTCACAGCACACTGTTTATACAATGAAAGGGTAAAAATGACCAAAATGTCCATCACCTAAAGAATAAATAGCATGGGAATTATAAACATCAAATTCAAAATATTGGTTACCTCTGTGGGATAGGGAAGGAGGTGTGCGGGGGAAGGGACACACAGGGGGCTTCACTGTATTTGTAATGTTGTATTTCTCAAGCTAGAGGCCAAGTGCATGGGTGTGTATCAGTCTCAGATCCTATTCATGTGTCTGAAAGATGTCATAAATGTTAAATGTGTATTTAAAAAAGCAAAAACAATAAACTGCTAAGCTCCAAAGAGGAACTCAAAGGTTATGATGCAAAAAGTTGTTTAAGGGCTTAGGTTCTTCATCACGAAGATGTCCCTCACCTGGGGTTACAATCCCAGTTCAACCCCACACTCAGAGATTCTGCCTCAGAGATGAGTCTTTGTTTTGCTGACATAGAGAATAGATTAAAATCAAAACAAAGCAATAAGGTATAATTTAAAAGCTAAAAAGCAAAGGGCTGTAATGAATGCTAATGGAAAAACAAGAGAAATAAGTGAAAACAGGAAACATTTCACTACTGGTACCATATTTCATGGCTGTCCTCCTACCACGTGGCCACCCAAGTGTCGAGTTCCATCATACTGAGAAATAATATATTATGATTTCTAAGCCGTTTGAGATAAATCTCTTAAGTCCTCATAGCACAACATACAGTTGTCATCATTTCCTCGTGCATTTTACACAAGTAAACATCTTTGTCAAGGATGTAATGATTGCTGATGTGAAACTATCCCAAATTTGCTTAAAAAAACAAACTCGCAATGGATGAACACAAAGCCAAGACAGGGAAACAATGCTCCTTCAGTTTTCTTCCCTCAGCATTCCCTGTTCCAGTTCCACGTCTCCCTTGGAAATACCCAGCAAAGGCAAAGGGCTTGCCAGCCCAAGCCAAAGGCAGGAATCCAACCTTTCTCTAGGACACAGTGTACCTGGGAAAAATCTGTCAACAGGCACTGGGAATGTTTATTATCAAGCTTTTTGTTATTGAGTTACTTTCAATATCATTCCCTAGCTCTATAATAAAGTTGCTTTTCAATGGTCCTGCTTCAAGCCTATCACAGAACTTTGGTACTTTGAAGTCCACAAACTTAATAAGAAGCAAACAGAATCAATTTAACCCATTTTATTCCAAGAACCATTTCATTACATTATTTTATTTCCTGCTCTATGTTGACATATTTTCTAAAGCATGTTTCCTGCTGTACAATTTTCAGTGTTGCTTTTAAAAATAGTGTTCTAGACGGATTTCCTTTTTTGCTATTGCTTCTGCCTTTTTCTTTGTTTTTAAGATATTCAGTTTCAGTTTTCTCTTTTATTTTAGCCAATTTCACTTTTAGCTATTCTATAACATACTCATTTCTTCACTTGATAACCAAACATTTCACATTCTGATAAGACATGTTTGTAATAATATTTATCACAGGTTCAGCTAGAGTTATGCTTTTAAATAATCACAAGGATTCTTAGTGTCCTTGTTAGTTGACTGAAATTAAAATGTACTATTGATAAGGAAAACCCCCATCTGTTACTTGGCACATTAACCACCTGACACCCTACCCCCCAGAACACCACGACTTAATAAAAGTGGGAAAAATCAGGTAGACGGCGCTCAGAATTTGGTAGCGCGGCCACTCTGAGCCCGCCGGCCAATAAACTTTTGATTCTCCAACTCTCCATGTGCCGCTCGGTTTGTCCTCAGGACCACTTGCTGTAACACTTGCTGTAACACTATCCCAATTTCAGGGATTTAGGAGTTACTGCCTGCAGAAGCTTCAGCATTTAGAGAGTATATTTTCTCCAGGCACTATATTTGCAACTCTTACTAAATTACCTGGTTGACTGGATATCTTCTTCACTTAGATGTAAGAAAAGTGACAAATTGCTCTTTCTCATAATCTCAAATCCGGAACTCACAAATAGAGTAATTGGTAAACAGACTCTTTGATGACTGGCTCTGTTCTTTGGAAAGCATGTTATCAATACTTCAGCATTTTCTTTAAAAAAAAAAAGGTTAGGCCGGGCGCGGTGGCTCACGCCTGTAATCCTAGCACTCTGGGAGGCCGAGGCGGGCGGATTGTTTGAGCTCAGGAGTTCGAAACCACCCTGAGCAAGAGCGAGACCCCGTCTCTACTAAAAATAGAAAGAAATTAATCGGACAACTAAAAATATATAGAAAAAATTAGCTGGGCATGGTGGCGCATGCCTGTAGTCCCAGCTACTCAGGAGGCTGAGGCAAAAGGATTGCTTGAGCCCAGGAGTTCGAGGTTGCTGTGAGCTAGGATGACGCCACGGCATTCTAGCCTGGGCAACAAAGTGAGACTGTCTCAAAAAAAAAAAAAAAGGTTAGATTTGTTCCTCTTGTGACCTTGTCCCATCAATAAATAAATAAACAAAACAAATTGTAATAGAATATTCAACAAATAAAATTCTATGTCTATTGTCAATGAAAGTAATAAAGAATATGGTTAGTGCTTAAGAATTCTGTACAAAGGGGCTTGAATAAATTACAAAAGAATCCTGGGATCCTGTAATTACAATTTGATTGAAAAGGAGTTGCTCTTTGGCCCTGCTAATCCAGGGCCCAGTCACTCCTGCTGAATCATCAAAGCCAAGTTAACCTCTAACTGAAAGGTATAAAGGTGGAAGCGAGTTTAAACAATTTCAATTTTTCTCTTTGCTAAATGACAGAATCCAGCCAGTTGAGAATTTATCCTTTTGTAAAACCAGTTAATCTGCATTCCGGGAATTTATTCCAATTCACAGTTCAGTTTTCACTGCACTTCATACTGAATGATTCTGTCAGTGATTCTTCTGACACAGAAGTAGACCCAAGGCCTGGTGAACTGACAGGGTGTCCTAAAAGTCACCATAGATAGGGAAAATGGGAAATTGTACCTAACTATACCTTTACTTACAAAATATTCATTACAAAATTTTACAAAATTTTTCCTTTGTATGGAGACTGCAAAGATTATTATCAATACAGCTTGTGCTATTAATGTCAAACCAGCCTTGAACCTGTAAACCCAAATTAATCAACAGTATTACTTTGGTAACAGTTAGGCAATCATACATTTAATTATTAACTCATGCTTCCAGCTGGGGTTCTCAACTCAAGGCTGAGATAAAAATCAGATAGCAACTTTAAAAAAATACAGGTGCCTAACTTGCCCTAAGATACTGATTCAGAGGTCTGGAGTAGGGCCCAAGGAGTTGTATTTTGAAAAAGCTTTTACAGTGATTCTGCAATAGGGGCAGAGGCTGTCACACAGGTACTGATATAAACAGTAAGATTATATGTTTCACAAACAGAGACAGGAGGCACTGTGCCAAGGATTATTCAAAACATACAAAGAACATTTGCATCTTTCTGGAATGTCAATTTTCTTGACAAACAGTTTAAAATGTCATTTTTATTTTGGGTGGTGGTTACATAGGTATACAAAACTGTCAAAACTCATCTAACTGGTATTCAAGATCTGTGCATTTATTTAATTGTATGTTTATTATACCTCAATAAGTAAAGTGCTATTTTTATTTTTTATTTTTTTTTTGCAAATGATTAAATATCACTTTCTTTCCATTTATCGCATGATCCAAGTGATGGCCTATCCATCAGCTCATCTGCGATGTTTAGCTACAGCGTTTCGCATACATTATTCCCTGCTTATAGCGTTCTTTTACTAAGAGAAATAACTTAATTCTGCCTCTTGACAGCAGAGAAATTAAATGGTGAGGCATAAAGATGAGTGTTTCTCTGAAAAACAAAACACCAACTGCAGATCTATAGCATCAAGCCAGCAGTATGTCACCCCAAACCAAGATATACAAGGACAAGCTGCTGGAAAACCCTCTCACTTCAGAAAGCTGAAAAATCTTCTGACCTCAAGTACAATTTGCCAAGTGGTACAACCACTTTGCAGAGCAATTTGACAACATAGAAAGTCAAAGACACAAATACCCAGGGATGCGGGGATTGTGCAGACTCCAAACCTTTGGCAGTACATTTTCAACTGCAATTGGCACTAGTGGATGGACTTTGCATGGCTCTCAGAACACACATGAGACTGCACACACACACACACACACACACACACGCGCGCGCGCATGCACACACATGCAAATCTTTGCATCCATGTGAGGTGGACAGCAATGCCCACTTACAGTGTTGTCCTGGGGCTAGGTGAACACTCCCTAAAGTCCACAGCCATCTGGCCTTCCTGTTCACCCCACTGAATATCACATAGATCCATTACATTGATGCATCATTCTCACCGGACAGAATGAGCAACAGGTGATGAGTGTCCTGCAGGCCTTGGAAAGACCCATGTGCTCCAGGGCGTGGGAAGATTTAGGGACCTGCACTTCAGGTCTCTGACTTCAATGGCAACTTGCTGCCTCCAATACCACAAGGAAGGAAGCACATTGTCTGCTGGGTTTGAGGGGTTCTAGGGGAAACCCATTTCACACCCAGGAACACTGCGCCAGCCCACATCACCACGTGACATGCAAGGCTGCCAGCTTTGAGTGGGGCCAACCACAGGAGAGGACACCTTGACCAATGGCTGCACCTGCTGCCCTCTGGACCCACCCCACGTGTCTGCATTCCAGCGCCTGCTCCCAGATCATGCCTGAGCACGGTGCTAACACAAGCCTCTTTCTGTGAGCAATGGACTCTCTAGCTGAGAACTTTGGCTTGAAGATTCCCATTCACCTGGCTGAGATGCCCTCTGCCCCATCCCCTGTCCCGCCTCCCCTCCTTCCAGAGGTGTCAGCTCTCATCCCACTCTGACGTCTCCCTCTCCTGCAGCCCCTCCTACTTATCCCTCATGGCTCTTTCTCCCCACAGAGCTCTCATAGTTCTTATCCTTTCTTGTCCTCAACTTCAGGAAGAACCCAAACTAATATGCTTGGTTTAAAATGTACCAGGCTCACTCTGACATCTCAGTAAGGTGACGACGATGGCGTGGAGTTTGTATTCAATTCTTCCAAGACTTTGAAGAAGGGGATACGTTGTTCTGCATGGTGCTCAGACAAATAATAATATTTTCCAACAGTTAATAAGCATTTATTTTTGCCGGACAATCTTTTAGGTACTTTGCATTATCATTTCGTCTCATGCTCACATCTACTTTGTGAAACAGTAATCATAGGATCCCTCACCTCACAGCAGAAATAAATGAGGCGTGAAGTGTTTTGGTATCACTCTCCACGGTACACAGCTAATAAAATATAGAGGTAACCACAAATCCTTCTTGCTGTTGTAACTCTATTATAATAAAACAAATCC
>NW_012136080.1:6765740-6775395 GCF_000956105.1 Propithecus coquereli
CTTATTTATTTTTAAAGGCTGGTCAAGTGGAGCAGTGGGAGTGGAGAAGGAACAAAGGAATCTGTAACTGGTTGTGATCAATTAGCTGAAAACACCACTGCACTGGGACCAACGGTAAAGTGCTATTTTTAAATTAAATGTGGATACATTCTGGAATGGAATGCAAAATCTACATTTAAGATAAACTCTGAAACTTCAAAGAAATCTCCATCTTCGAGGGGCCCCTATATCCAGGGGAGCAACAATTTCATTCTCTTTTGCTTGGGGTGGGATGAAGGGTTGAAACAGAGGGGAAGACCTTTCGGAGGGGCCCAGGACTACAGTGTGAAAATGTCTGGGTTTAAAAATCTTTTCACTTCCAATGCTTCTCATTAATTTCACTATCCATGACCAGCTCCCCTCTCTTCTTTTCTCTTTACCATCCACCTATCACTGGTCTTTTTGCTTAATACTTCAAATCCTCAAAAATTAAAGCTCCACTCTATGTTATTGAAGATTTTGTTTATTGTTACTGAGCAGATAGATGGTCTAATGACTCTCAGCTGGTAATCTCAGAAATCGCACATTGCAACCATCTTTTTTCACTAAAAATGTTTTAAAATGCTGTCGGGTGCAGCAGATGTTGGTTATAGGCAGGGACTGAATCCAAGAATTATGAAAAGCCATATTTCCTGACTTTGGAAAGATAATAATGGAGAGTAACGTGGGTTAGTAGCAAGGGCTGGAGAGCATAGCGCTCAAAACTAAGTAGGTTCAAAGTATTGTGACCCAAGGGCTGAACAGCGTGAATACGAAACGGGATTCGGAGTCTGAAGCATGGCCTGGATCCAATGACTCTGGGTAAATTACTTTATCTCTTGCTGGGAAGCTCTGTGCCTTCAAATACAAAACGGGGATAAAGAGCACACATCTGCTTACAGATTTAAGTAATATGCGTTATGATGATTCCGGAGTGCAAAGCCACGAAGTTATGAAAGTGTAAACCACAAAGCGTGTAAGTGAAAGCCTAGAAAACAGGACGCGGTAACACACCACCGCCCAAAGGTGACTAGGTTTACCCTCATGCGCGCTCCAGCCACCCGGGTCCCAGCAGCCCCTGGGGAGGCGGGGCGGGGGCGGGGCCAGGATCGCACACGGCGCCACGCCCACTCCCGCCCCGGCTCCTAGCCCGCCTTCCAGCCGACTGTGCGCATGCGCCACTCACACTTGGCGGTCCAGAAAACTCTTGGGAGAGTCCGAGACGGTGGTGAGAGGCCTCCGAGGTTCGGCTTCTTACCTCCTCGGCATAGGCCGCGGCCTCCTGCTGGTCCCACCTCCTTCTGGCACTCTGACCCCGCGAGTGGAGGAGCCGGGGACAGGGCACGGTTCTGATTGGAGAACGGGCGTGATTACATACTCCCTTCTCCCCAAGCGCGCACGAAGTTAGCCCCGCCTCTTTAAAGCGGTTGGTTGCCCGCCTCCTGTCGGTCAGAGGCAAGCGTGTGTCTTCGGGTTGGTTTTGCCTGGTCTCGGTGTCAGCTCGGCTGTCAGCTGCGACAGTGCCTTGGCCTTTTAGGTGGAAGATGCCGGAAAGCAACTTAGCAGAGCGCAGCTACAGAAGTGAGGGGCAGGTGTCTGGTGCTAAAGTCATCGCCCAGGCCCTGAAAACCCAAGTACGATCGACCCTCCTGAAGAGAAAGGCTCCTACGGAAGCCGGGGCGGGGGGGGGACCGATGTGGTGTCTTGGAGACAGACACTGTTCTTGGAGTAGAACCGAGGGATGGCGGGAAGGGGGAAGGAAGGTTTGTGCGAGATTTTCCTTTTAGCGCGCCGAAGGGAGGGAAGGTTGTGGCGATGTTTATTCCCCTGTTCTTTGTTCCCCAGGGTGTGGAGTACATGTTTGGCATTGTAGGCATCCCAGTAACCGAAATCGCCGTTGCTGCCCAGGAGCTGGGCATCAGGTACATCGGAATGAGGAATGAGCAAGCGGTGAGTATGGATGCAGGTAGACGAATGCATTGCTGGGAGTGACCAGTGACAATGGCAGATATTCATTGCAAACATTCAGTGCTTACCACTATTCTAGTGCTTTACACATATCAGTCACTGTTGATTATTATTAACTGTTGTTGATCCTAGTTGACACATGAGAAAAGGGACACACAGGTTAAGTAAAACTTGTCCGGGGTGATGCGGCAGGTAGTGGCAGAGCCAGGATTCGAACCCAGGTATCCTGGGTATGAGTTCATGCTCTTCCTACTGTACTGTATTGTGTTGGTGAAGGATATCATCATATATGATAAAGTTGTGATTGAAATTCAGATGTCCCAAATCCTAGTTTAGTGCTCTTTCCATCACATCATGCTACCACCTTTCTTAGAGGCATATTTGGAAACAGGGAAAGGAAGGTATGACATTTTATCAACCCACTTTAAGTACATCCTCTGCAAACCCACTTCTCACTCTTCTGTCAGCAATGCTGGCTTAAAAGATCAAGAATCCACTTCTGTGATGTCACATGCTGTCAGTCTGTCTGAGGCTAAGTATTCCTGCTTTACACTCTCAACTATTGCCCTCTAATTTAGGCTCTTACCCCCTTTTGCCCAGACAACTGCCTCGACCCCCTTAAATGGTGCCCTTCCTCTGCTATCAGATATGAGCTCCTGGAGAGCAGAAATTATGGTTCATTTGTCACCATATCCCCACAGTGCCTGGCTTGATTGGAGCTTTTGCATGATGTAGATACTTAATACATTATTTATTAATTGAATGACATTCCTTATCTATAAGGTTTGAGGTTTGTATTTTTGTTTTTATCTTAAAACTAACGGGTCTTGAGTAAAAGGTCTACCTTTTACTTAGTTGGAACAACATTCTTTTCTTTCATATGTGTGAGAAGATGACACTATTGACCTATTAATGGAACCTATATTTTATTGTTTTCCAGAGGTGACATGTCTGCCACTGATTTCTTCTTCAAACAGCAAACATTTATGGAGTGTATACTATATACTGTATATATAGGTGAGGGCAAAACATACAGGAAAAAACTTATCTAGTATAACTCTCACAACAGATGTACCTATGAGGAACAGTAGTAGCGCAGAGGGGATGACTGGTTCTCTTTGAGTAGGACAGGGAAGATTGCCTGTAGAGGTAATGTTAGTTTATACTGTTCTATCAAGATTGTTAAAGGCATGGGGGGCTGTGAGGCTGGTAGGTAGGCTGAGGGGAGATGTGGAGAATCCTTTCTAACCAGAAAAGGAATTTGTACTTTTTTCCAATAGGCAATGGGGGAGACTGTAAAGGTTTTTCTAAATAGGTGGGAGACATAATTAGGTCTGTACTTCAGAAATATGATGCCAGGTGCAGTGGTGTGTGCCTTGTAGTCCCAGCTACATGGAATGCTGAGGTAGGAGGATTGCTTGAGCTCAGGAATTTGAGGCCAGCCTGGGCAATATAGTGAGACCCTGTCTCTTAAAAAAAGAAAGGAAAGGTGATATTCATGGTACTATAGACAGCAGGTAGGAGCCAGAAGACAGACTCCAGCTTGAAGTTTTATTTCAGTCCCTATAAGCTTAGTTGAGGGTTCTTTAGGTCCCTTGTGCTGTTGTTTGCTGGATACAGAGATTAATGATAATCATTACCTAGTTTTGAGGGGCTTATAACCTAGCTGTGGACAGACATAGACAATCTTATTATAATGTGATAAGTGCTGTGATAAAGATATATTCAGGGTGTTGTGAAAGCTTAAGACTTTAGGGAAAGCTTCCCACAGGAGATGATGTCTGAGCTGTCTTGAAGGCTCACTAGGCATTAACCAACTAGGAAGAAGACAGGCTCTTCCTAAGTTTTGGTCTTCCTTGACTGACTACGTTGATCATAGTATCTCTAACTGAGATTGGGATTACAGAGGGAAGAGCCAATTTGGAGGGGAAAGGTGATGAGTTCAATTTTGGACATATGCGTTTGAGATGCCTATGGGACATCCCAGTACATATGTCCCTCAGGCAGCCTGACTTTGTAATAGTCAAAAGAAGACTTAAATAGTGCCTGAACTAAGAGTAGTGACAGGATGATTCAGACAGAATATGAGAACAAGCTAAGACATTTCTACTAAAGCGAAAGGTGTAGTTAGGTGGGACTTGACTGTCTTTCATCAGATCCTTAGAGTAATCAAGACATATATTGACCAGTTGGCCAGCAAGTAGGTAGATTGTCAGAAAGTTAACAGTTATTGAAAGCTTACTGTGTGTAGATGCTATTCTGAGTGTTTGACATGTATGAGCCAATTTCACCCTCACAGCAATACTTTGGATTATGTTCATTTTATGGATCAGGAAGCCAAAGTACAGAGCATCTTGCCAAAATTACACAATAGAAAGTAGGGGAGCTGGAATTGAAATCAAAACAGACTGGCTCCAGAGCCTGCTCTCTTAAGTTCTCCGTACACTATTCTGCCTGTGAGTGTAGGTAATTTGGTAGAGAAACAGATTTTTTTACGGTCATAAAACCAGTTACCTCTCATCTTTTGACACCTACTATGCTTTTTGTTATATGTTGTTTTATGTTTTGCATTGCATGGTAACATTTCTTACCCACCTGTCATAAGGGGGCAATGTTTCTCAATGTCTAAGTAAATGTTCCTTTTATTTTTATTTTTTTGAGACAGGGTCTCACTCTGTCACCCAGGCTAGAGTGCAGTGATGTCATCATAGCACACTACAACCTCAAACTCCTGGACTCAAGCAGTCCTCCTGAGTGGCTGGGACTACAGGCACATGCCACCACACCCAGCTAATTTTTCTGTTTTGTAGAAATAGGGTCTCACTCTTGTTCAGGTTGGTCTTGGAACTCCTGGCCTCAAGTGATCCTCCCATTTTAGTCTCCCAAAGTGCTAGGCTTACAGGGTTGAGCCACAGCACCTGGCCTAAATAAGCATTCTTATTGCAGTAGGGATTTTGTTTTACGTACTCTAATTTCTTAGGAGTTGTTTTATTATTGTTCTACGCGAATTTGGCCTCATGTGGAAAAGGGAAAAGAGACAGGGCCAGTAAAGAATAGCAACACAGAAAAAGAGCAGAGCCTTTGTGTAGCTTCTTAGTGGGTATATAATAGTGGAGCCAGTTAAGATATGATTCATAAACATTTATTTTATTTTTTTACATGTATGTCCTTAAATCCTTAACAAGGATTTATTTCACATCAGTATACTACTTCATTTAAAGCTGACTGAAGGCTAGAAAATACCCAATTTATTGTTATTTCTAAAGAAATGAGAAGAAATAATGCTGAAAAAAGTAATATCCCAGACTAAGAAGAATTTGAGAGAGTACTCAGCATTTTTCCAGATTATCTAATATGTATTGAATTTAATTTAGCACCTCTTCTTTATTCCTGATTATGAGCTGAAGTACCTTTAAAAAGTAAAAACTAACCATAGTCAGGCCATAAAGTAAATCTCAAAGAATCACCAAGGATCGAAAATGTACAGTATATGTAACCTGAGCATGTGGAATAAACTAGAACCCAATAATAGAAAGATCCCTAAAAAATCCCAAACATCTGAAAATTAAGCAACACAATTGTGGTATTTTGTAAATATTTGAGAAGATTAATAAAATCAGTAACCTTCAAGCTAGGTTGATCAAGAATAAATGAGAAAACACAGATCACCAATATCAGGAATAAAAAAGGAGATATTGATCATTACAGACCATAATTAATCGATGGCTTGAAGAAGAAATCACAATGGAAAATAGAAAACATTTTGAGTTGAATGATAATGAAAAGATGAGATATCAAACTTGTAGCATATAACTAAAGCAGTTCTTAGAGGGAATAGCTTTAAATGAATCTATTAGTGAATATCAAAAACCAGTGCTAGGCCGGGCGCCGTGGCTCACGCCTGTAATCCTAGCTCTCTGGGAGGCCGAGGCGGGCAGATTGTTTGAGCTCAGCAGTTTGAAACCAGCCTGAGCAAGAGCGAGACCCCGTCTCTACTAAAAATAGAAAGAAATTAATCGGACAACTAAAAATATATAGAAAAAATTAGCTGGGCATGGTGGCGCATGCCTGTAGTCCCAGCTACTCGGGAGGCTGAGGCAGAGGATTGCTTGAGCCCGGGAGTTTGAGGTTGCTGTGAGCTAGGCTGACGCCACGGCACTCACTCTAGCCCAGGCAACAAAGGGAGACTCTGTCTCAAAAAAATAAATAAATAAATAAATAAAATAAAGAAAAATAAATAAGTTTAGAACTTTCTAAGGGTCAGATCAAAATGATGATAATACCAGAAAAGTGTTTTAGGGTGAAACACGTTGCCATTTTGCAGAGTGAATCACTGGTGATCAGATAGTGAGTTGATGTCATACCATGTCTTGGATCTTGCAACTTTACCCAAACACACTCAGTACAAAAATGCCTGGTCCAAAAATGTAATTGTTGGGGCTTGTTCCACTTGTTCAGATTTTTATTGTATATCCGTGTTACGTAACTACTCACCCCCTTTTTAGTATTAAAAATTAATATGTTTTTTAAAAATGCTCATTTTAGAAAACTTGGAAAATATAGACAAGTATAAAAAAGAAAACTAAAATTACCTATGATCCCACAACTGTTGAGAGTTTGTCATATTTTCTTCTGTTTTTTTCCCTACATACACATGTATTTTTTAAGCAAAATTTGTACTCCCACTGTAATTTGTATCATACCTTTTTCACTTATGTTAGCTTTAGTACATTTTTTTAACTTCCAAAAATGAAATTAGTAATTAAGTAATTTGAGACCTAATAAGGTCTCAAAGTCTAGACCTCACTGGAGTAGTCCTTATCTAATAGGAATCTTCTGGATTTGAGCCTAGGAAAATAGGCCATCCAAATAATACTATCTTCACCATTTTCTGTCATTTTATTTACATACGTGAAATATTGTAATCTTTTTGTTTAACCTGAAAAACATTTAAATTATAGTCATTAACACCTTAATTTTAAAAATGCTAGAATGATTAGAGAATACTCAAAAGTTCATACTTTTAAAACATGTTGCTATTTGAATGAACTTGTGGAACTACACTGTCTAGTATATTAGCCACTGGCTGTATATGGCTATGTACATTTAAATTAATTAAAATTAAACTATAGTTTACCAAAGATTTAAACTATTGTTTTTCAGTTGGGGTAGACACATTTCAAGTGCTCAGTAACCACATGTGGGTAGTGGCTACAATATCAGACTGTGCAGATATAAAACATTTGTATTATGTAAACATTTGTATTATATGTATACAGAAAGTTCTGTCGGATAGTACTGTTCTAGAAGTTTAGTTTACTTGGTGATAATTAAGTTTATTTTAAAGTCTGTCTTAAGCAGACATTTTTGAGAAATTACTTTATAATGTAAAATGGCAAACTGAATTATATGGAGGATACTTTTTCCATGAGTGCTTTAAGCTTAGAAAGTAAAGTCTAGGGTAAAGCATTCAAGTTCAATTTAAAAATATTTTGGGCAGAGCACTACATTTAGAATTCCTTTTCTGTCAGAAATCAATTGACATAATATTTATTAAGAAACGAAAAAGACTTTTTTATATGAAAATGTGCTCATTTTGCTTCTATATGCAATCAGCTTGATTTCACCCAAATATAGGAGCAAAAGAAGAGGTTAGTGGAATACAATGTGAAGATGATAGGTACCTTATTTCTTGCAAGAAAATTGATACGATCTTTCTCTTTTATATATCAAAAAATATTCTAATAATTATTTTATCAATTATAATAAAGACTATATGTTCTTTCTTTGAAGTCCAAGAAGGTTGCCATGTTTCACCCTAAAGTGGTATGAATCAGTTGTTACATTTTACCTGTTTTTAATAAAATAAATTCTGTTTTGCTTCTAGGCCGGGAGTATGCCTTGTTGTTTCTGGCCCAGGTCTTATCCACGCGTTGGGTGGTATGGCAAATGCAAACATGAACTGTTGGTAATCAAATTATTATTTTCTCAAAAACATTTTCTTAAAAATGTCACTGCATGATTTTACTGAGTGGAGCTACTACTGAGCTGCAGTGGAAAGACTTGAAAAAAAAATTTGAATTCATAGAAAGTGAAAAGGTAGTTACTAGGGGAGGGGACCAGGGATAGAGAAGGGAAATAGGGAGTTGGAAGTCAAAGGGTAGAAAGTTTTAGTTACGTGGGATAAATAAGCCTAGAGATCTAATGTATAGCATGAGAACTATTGTTAATAATATTATATTGTGTACTAGATTAGCTAAGAGAGTAGATTTTAGGTACTTTCACCAACAAAAAAAGTCACCGTGAGATGATATGTTAATTTGCTTGACTGTGGTAATCATTTTACTACGTATGTGTATATCAGAGCATCATGTTGTATACCTTAAATATATACAAGAAAAATAAAGTATTAGGAAGAAAATAAAAAACACCAATAATACCTTTACTTAGAGATAAACACTGTTAACATTTTAGAGTTTCGTTATGTATAATATATATATGTGTATGTATTTATGTGAATGTGTACATAGTTCTGTTTACTTAAGTGAAAGATTATTTTTTAAAAATCCCAGCTCAGTATGTAAAATATGTCTAATTTTTCACCTCGTTTTGTATGGTTAGCAAGACAATTGAAATTCTTATATTAGTTTATTTTATAAACTGCTTATTTTCTAACCTTGCCATTAACCCATCTCTGGTACTTTACTAGTAAGGTCAGGTTGAAGGGGGTTAGGTTCTAATCAATTTGTGTTGTAATCATCCTAGTGTGAGGGGCATTGTGTATATTCTCACCCTGTGTTTCTTTTTTTTTTCTTAATATGCTAATCTTCTCTGTATTGTTCCAATTTTAGTATATGTGCTGCCGAAGCAAGCACTCACCCTGTGTTTCTTGTAGTTCCTCCTTTCCTTCCTTTCTTTCTAGTCTTTGTCTCCCTTACCTACCTTATGGTCTGATATATATTTTTAAACTAATCCCATGGCAAATTATGGTCTGATATTTTTTGAGTACCTTAAGGTTTGCTGTATCTTTTTTTTTCAATTTGAAGGATAAGAATTTTATTGCTGAGAAATGTCACACATTCTGCCATCTCCAAATAGACTCACTTAGGAAAGTGTAAATTTTCTCTTCTCCTTATCCCAAGAATAATAGGAAAGATGTAAAAATTCATTTTATGTCACTATACCTTGAAGTTTAGCATCAGCATTTAAAAGGGGCAGCAGGAGGGGGGGAAGGAAAAACATATACTGTAAATTTTGTATTTTTCTGAAATTGAGGAAGGGTTCTTTCACATCAGGTTGCTTCCTAAACATTTTTTAATCTGCAGTTTTAAAGGGAAAATATAATATTCTTTCTCCCTCCCTCTCTTTCTTTTTACCATTTATTGAGTGTTTGTTATGCATTGAACACTCTACTGAGTGTTTCACGTGATGATTTCATTTGTAATTATCTTTTTAAAAAATGACTGTTTCAGGCCCTTGCTTGTGATTGGTGGTTCCTCTGAAAGAAATCAAGAAACGATGGGAGCTTTCCAGGAGTTTCCTCAGGTACCCAGCTTCTAAGATTTTAGTAACACAGTTACACACCATTAAGAGTTCAGGAAAAGAGAAGATATTAAAAAAAAATTCTGTCTGCAAAATAAAAATTAAAATAAATAAATTAGAGATACTT
>NW_012136080.1:6775445-6800542 GCF_000956105.1 Propithecus coquereli
TGAGACAGAATCTCCCTCTGTTGCCAGGACTAGAGTGCCATGGCATCAGCCTAGCTCACTGCAACCTCAAACTCCTGGGCTCAAGCTATACTCCTGCCTCAGCCTTCCAGGTAGCTGGGACTACAAGTGTGTGCCACCACACCCAGCTAACATTTCCTATTTTTAGTAGGGACAGGGTCTCACTCTTGCTCAGATTGGTCTTGAACTCCTGAGCTCAAGCGATCCTCCCATCTTGGCCTCCCAGAGTGCTAGGATTACAGGTTGAGCCACCACTCCTGGCCTTTTTGTAGCCTTAATACAAAATTAAAATAAATAAATTTAAAATATTTGAGGTAATTTATAGGTAATTTTCCCAAACTACTACAAGACAATATCAGGATAGATATATTAAGAAAGAGCTTAGGGGCCGGGTACATTGGCTCATGGATGTAATCCCAGCACTTTAGGAGGCCAAGGTGGGAGGATCACTTGAGACCAGAAGTTTGAGACCACACTGAGCAATATAGCAAGACCCCACATCTAAAATTTAAAATAATTAGCCAGGTGTGGTAGGACACGCCTGTCGTCCTAGCTGCTTGGGAAGCTGAGGTGGGAGGATTGCTTAAGTACGAGAGTTCAGGGCTGCAGTGAGCTGTGATCACACTACTTACTGCACTGTAGCCTGGGAGACAGAATGAGACCCCGGCTCTTAAACAAAAAGAAAGAGGCTTGGCTGTGCTTAGGAATAACCTTTCAAGAAATATACCTTTTTGACAGAATTTTAAACTCTGAAAATAAGTTCTTCAGAGTCAAGAAGATGTAGAAATGAAAATGATCTTAGACTATGCCTCCCAGACTTTAAGGGAAATAAAAACTGGAGAGGAAAAATCCTGCTCAAAATGATTATCCATAGACCCTGGACAAATTTATTTTTATTTTAGAAGGAGAAAGGAAAGTATTTCAAAATTAGAAGAAGCTTGAAAGAATTTGTGAACAAAATGCTATAGTTTTAAGAATAGTTACAGGAAGCAAATAGGTGAGAGTGAATGATACTTAAGATGTAAATATATTTGAGCATTTACAGGACAAATTTAAGAGCAAAGTTAAAATCGTCAGACAAAGTCTATTGGTAAATCAGGAATCATTGTTGAGAACTTCAAAATATAAATAATTTTATATATGATAAACTGATATAAAATACTGGACTCTAGGTTAATGTCAAAGTTATATTTTTATATAGTAGAAGGGAATTTAAATTTTATGTAGTTAATGGTAGAAAATAACAGTTATTAAATAGATGCTGATATATTTGAAAAATAAGTAGAGCAGATGAGGTAATTAAAAGGAAATTTAAAGTTCCTACAAAAACCATGTAGATGAAAAAAGAGTTTCAATGTCCATTACAAATTTTTTTCTGAAGTAGAAAATAATGGTTTATTAGATTAAATTTAAAAACTGAAGAGAAAGATCACTGATTTGATTTAAAATCCAAGTATCTGTTTCTTGTGGAAGTTCTTAAAACTAAAGGACATGGACTTAAATGTACTGAAACTTGGGGAGTCGTCTTCTGTCAGGCCTGTGGGACTAACACTACCAGTTTTTCCATGGATTTCATACCAAGAAGTATCAAGAGAAACAGTTTCTGTATAATGCTTCATGGTACATTAAACGGTACAAAATTATCACTACTAAATTTATTCACATGTTCCAAATAACATAGCATCAAACTATATAAAAGGAAAACTGGCAGAAATGTAAAAATAAATTATGCTTGTAACAAGATATAACAGATGAAGTTATGTATTCTTAGCTGTAGAATTGCTGGGTCCAAGGGTATGCTCATTTAAATTTTTTGTAGACGTTAACTTCCTGTCCCATTTATATTCTCATCAGCAGTTTATTAAAGTGCCTATTTTCCTGTGTTGTGGTAGTCGATGTGTATTATCAAACTTTTTCATCTTTGCCAATCTGAGAATTGAAAATGGTGTGTTGTTTTGATTTGCTTCCTGAATCATACTAAGGTAGAACATTGATTGTGTTTGAATAGGCTTTTAAGAGACAGTCTAGGGAATGCATTTTCTCGAGTCTACACAGAAAGTAATGACTTAACGTTTGTTTTATCTTCCTTCAGAAGAGTAATATGTATAAGCTGAATTTTAAGTGATGTTCACTTTCCATATAGATTGAAGCTTGTAGATTATATAGCAAGTTCTCTGCCCGGCCAACCAGCATAGAAGCTATTCCTTCTGTTATTGAAAAGGTACAGTATTTAATAGCAAGCTTTCCAAGTCAAGTGGTTTTTCTCAGTTGCTTATACTTATGTTATCTTTATTCTCAATAGATGAGTGACAATTAGGAATATATCCAAGCACTTAAAAATGACATTTTAAAAAGCTGTTTAAATTTTAAGGTTCACTGTCCTTACATTTAATTAAGAAACAGAGAGGTAAAAGTAAGTTATTTTTGGAAAAAATTTCTCCTGTGCTTTAGTTTTTAAAATTATCTTTTTAATTATATGGAAGTAAAAAGAAAAATATAATGAACCCCTGGGTACTCTTTCCCTTATGTTTTTGCAAAAGATTATTTTTGAAAATTGGGCCTAAACCATATAAGACCATCACTTAGTTAATTAAACAGCACATAGGTTGAGTATCCTTTATCTGAAATGCTTGGGACCAGAAGTGTTTTGGACTTAAGGGTTTTTTTTTTATTTTGGAATATTTACATATATATCATGAGGTATCTTGGGAAAGGGACCCAAGTCTAAATGAGAAATTCATTTATGTTTCATATACACCTTATACACATAGCCTGAATATAATTTTATTTTTCCTTTGGGAATGCTGGATAAACTGTTGTGGAGTTGGATTTTGACTGTGAGTAGTCACGTGAGGTCAGATGTGGTACTGGTGGTTCCATGTCGGCACTCAAAAAGTTTTGTATTTTGGAGCATTTTGGATTTTGCATTTTCAAATTAGGGATGCTCAGCCTGTATTATAAATTAATTAATTACCAGCATTTATATGTGAAATTACATTTGTGGTGTTTCAAAACCATGAGTTATAGAAACCATTTGACACACGTAATAACATTACAGTTTCTGAAAACTGCCAAATTATTAGGATTAGGAGGCAGGTGAAAGTACATGTTACAGGGTGCAATATTGGCAGGCACAGCCTAATGAGTAACACCTAAGACTAAAGTATAATAGAATATGAATTTTAAAGCCCTAAGTGAATACTTTTTTATCTCTCCCCTTTTAAACAAAATATCTTTAAAAATATAGACTCAAGAGAGGATATTTCAATTTTAATTGTTTTTTTCTCCAACTAAGCATGTCCAGAAAAATTAAAAATCGTGTTCATTTCACAGCTTTAAATTATCTTCAAGTGGAATATGATAAGATTGAGATTTTAAATATCTTTTCTTCTATTTGTAATAAATGTAGGCAGTGAGAAGCAGTATCTATGGCCGTCCGGGTGCTTGCTATGTTGACATCCCTGCAGATTTTGTGAATCTCCAGGTGAATGTGAATTCTGTAAAGTGAGTAATAGTTATATTGGAATTCTTTCCTAAGTGTTACACATATTATCATAATGCTTACCTTTTAAAAAAGAATTTACCTAGGAGTTTAATGTCCATTTGTGTTAACTTTTGATAATTTAGTAATTAAACTAAATCCCAGCCAAAGGGCTTAATTCTCTTAATTAAAATGGTATTATTTAGTAATTATTTTTGGATTTGATTACTAAATCAAATACTTAAAGCTTCGCGAACTCCTCATTTGAAATTATTCCTCCAGTAACCATAATTATACATCCCCATTATTGTAGTATGGGTCCTTGGGAATCTTCATAATGTAAGCCAAGAGATGAGGTGATTATTAAAAATTTATTAGGACTCAGCATAAAGAATGTTTATGTAGCTGTCTCTGTGATTTAAAAATATTCCAACACAGAGGTTTCTATGATTTGTCATGTCCTCTTATTTCTTAAATAAACACTAAGTGAAAATAAATAGAAAAAGCATTTTTTCCCTGGTATCTAAGTCACCCCTGATAAGGATGGGTACTTGGGTTAAAACATCAAGCTGGATACAATTCAGTACATAACTGTTGTTGTGGACCATATGATTCTCTAGTGACTACAGAGAGACAGTGGGACTTTCTGTACACTCAGTACACCGTCAAGTGATTTCTGTTTGGGACATCTATTCCGTATAACTGAACATGTTAATCAAAATAATACTGAGGGTGGGGGCAAGCCTCACCTAAGTAAACTCTGTAAGCCTTTCTTTAAATTTTGTAAAGGTTGAGTGTCCTTTTTTATTGTATGTCCAAATTTTATACAATATGATTTTATTAATTAGAATAAATGAAATACTGCAGTGAGGACTTGGTGTCCAGAAATATTTAACTGTGACAAACTGCTTTAATTTTTTTTTTTTTACTAATACATACTGTGATACTAAAATATTAACTTTACCCAATGAATAGAAATATAGTAAAGTGTTTAAAAGCATACACTTTGGAGACAGTATGATTGTTTTAATCCAGTGTCTGCCACATGCCTGCCACTTGGGGACCTTGGGCAAGTTACTTACTTTCCCTGAGTCTTTTTTTCTCAGCGGTGTAATGGAAATAATGGTAATGCCTAACCTCATTGTTTTGACAAATAAGAATAAATGGCGCATAGTAAGTATTAAATATTAGCCTTTAGAATGGCTTTTACAACATATTATTACAACAACATATAAAATGGGGATAAGGAGCTGAAAAAAAATTTTAAAAATACAACAACCACTCCTACTGCTGCTGTCACAATACAAAGTCATTAACCCAAATTCTCTATGAATTAGCCATTTCATTGGCTATTAGATGATATTATGGAATAACTGTTAATATACTAGATGTGATAATGTTATGGTTGTACAGGAGAAGATCCTTCTTTTAGTACTGCATGGGCAAGTTTTGAGGGTGAAATGTCTTGATGCCTATAATTTACTTTAAAATGGTTCAGGAAAAAAATGCATATTTGTGTGTGGAGCAAATGTATTAATAAAATGATATTGTTGGATCTACATGGTGGGTATATGGAGCTTATTAATACTATTTTTTTCTACCTTTTTATTTTTTTTTCTTTTTTAAATCTTATTTTTATTTATTTATTTTTTTTTTAGAGACAAGGTCTCGCTGTATTGCCCAGGCTGGAGTGCAGTGGTACAATCATATCTCACTGCAACTTTGAACTCCTGGGCTCAAGCGATCATCCTGCCTCAGCCTTCCAAGTGGCTGGGACTACAGACTTGCACCACCACACCCGGCTAATTTTTCTATTTTTAGTAGAGACTGGATCTCGCTCTTGCTCAGGCTGGTCTTGAACTCCTGGGCTCAAGCGATACTCCCACCTTGGTCTTCCAGAGTGCTAGGATTACAGGTGTGAGCCACTGCAACCTACCTTTTCATATATTTGAAATTTTTACAATAAAAAAAAATATCTTAGAGTTGGCCTCTTTTAATTAAACAAGCTCTTTATTTCCAGGTACACGGAGTGCTGCATGTCGCCTCCTGTTAGCATGGCAGAAACCCCTGCTGTATGTATGGCAGCATCAGTTATTAGGAATGCCAAACAGCCCCTTCTTATCATCGGGAAAGGTAGCATTGAATAGAACTCTAAATCTTGCTAGACTTTTGAAAGAATGCTTGATTCTTTTTAGAAATGGTCTTCATTATTTATTAACATCTATCTAATGTTTGAAATTATAATAAGAGTTCTCTTTGTCCATTTAGCATTATTTATTAGTTTTGAAATTACAGAATTATCCCTGAATGCCCAGAGATCTCACCTGTTTGAGGAAATATCACCTATTTATATTTCTTTGGTCTTATGAGTAAAATGTGCTTTTACTTGTATAAACATTTTGAGAAAATCCAGAAAAGTAGAAAGAAGAAATCCCTTCATCCAAGGCAACCATTTTTAACATTTCATACTTTTCTATTCCTTTTTTCATGCATATTTTACATATTATGATTATACTATATAGATAGTTTTATATCCTACCTTATTCATTTAACATAATATTTTTATATTTTTTCATCATCTTTAAATTATTTCCTAAATATAATATATATTTTAATGTCTGTTTATGTGTACCTCAACACTTACTTTACTGGCACATATTTAAATCTTTTCCAGTTACTGTCTGTTTAGAGTAGCTGTGGCAAACATGTTTGTGCCTAAAGCTTTTTCCATATTTAGGATTTAAGGTAGATCCCCAGAAAGAAAGTTAAGTTAAAAATTAGGAATATTTTTAAGACTTTTGGTACATATTGTCAAATTGCTTTCTCCTGAGGTGTTGTACCAACTTGATAGTCCTGTCAGTAATTTATTATAGTATCCATTTTGTGTTCTAGAACTGAGACTGCCGGAATCACCTGTGACCATGCTAGGCAATTATCAACTACTTAGGAACTAAATAAATAGAAATTAAAAATAGTTTTGATGAAAATCATGGACAATAAAAAAAAAATTGAGGTCAGAGCTGAGTCGAATGCATTATATGATGTATTAGTCTGTGACTTTCGCAAACAACTGCTTTGAGGGTCAATTACCTCACTTGTAAAATGGAGATATTAACTACCTCAGTAGAATATAATTAAATAGCAAAGTATGTGGCAAGCACTCAGTGGGTGCTGTAATAGTTTTCATTCTTCCTTTAATGAACATTTGATGAGTGCTTATGATAAGGCAGGGATTGTAGAAAACATTCATGAGGGATACGGAGAAATAATGGTTCCCGCCTATGAGGAAGATAGACTTGGTAACAAGTAAGTGCAATATACTCTTTGTGTGGTGTATACAGAGAGGGTGAGGTGGCAGCAACAATTTGCTTGTGTAGGTGGTATGGAAAGACTATAATAGTTCACCTAGCAGACAAAGAGACCAAAGGCAATACAGGAATAGAGAACCAAGTATACAAAGACATTGAGGCAAGTCTCAATGTCTTTGTCGCAGAGCGTGGAGCTTAACTGAATCGTCCAACACATTTGCATTTCTTGTAGGTGCTGCCTATGCTCATGCAGAGGAGAATATCAGGAAATTGGTGGAGCAGTGTAAATTGCCATTTTTGCCCACCCCTATGGGGAAGGGTGTGGTCCCTGACAACCATCCAAACTGCGTAGGCGCAGCCAGATCCAGGTGCGTGGTGTTCCAGATTTTAAATGCAATGTCATAGCAGATTTTAGGTTAAATGATTTTGTGATACTAACGAATCTAGGGAGAAGTTCTGAAAGAATCATGTAAGTTACCCTATTTGTAATATATTGTTTTTCTGACTGCTCCCAAGATTTTTTTTTATCTTTGGTTTTCAGCAGTTTAATTATGATATATCTGGACATGGTTTTCTTTTTTTAGTTTAGCCTGTTTGGAGTTCTCAGATCTTCTTGAATCTGAAAATTCATGTCTTTCTCCAAATTTGAAAGTTTGCACCATTATTTCTTCAGAAATTTTTTCTACATCAATCTTTTTCTTCTCTCTTGGAACTCCAGTGATACAAATATTAGACGTTTTGATATTGTCCCAGAGGTCCCCGGGCATCGTTCATTTCTTTTTAATCCTTTTCTCTCTTATATGTTCTATTTCTCTATTGAGAACTTCTATTTTTACACTTATTTCAAGAATATTTTTCCTTACTTCCTGGAGCATAGTTATAATAGCTGCTTTAAAGTCTTTGTTTATTAATTCTACCATCTGGGTCATTTTGGATTGGCATCTATTTATTATCTTTCCTTTTGAGAATTGGTCACATATTTCTGGTTCTTTTTGTACTTGAGTAATTTGGGATTGTATCCTGGATTTTTGAATATTATGTTGTGAGATTCTGGATCATATTAAAATCTTCTGCAGAATGTTGATTTTTGTTTATTTGTTGTTTTAGCAAGCAGTCAATGTGGTTAGGTTAGCTTCAGACTATAAGTACTCTCTTACTGTAGACAGTAGTTCTAGGGTCAGTGCAGTTTCGGAGCTTTTACTGTGCTGTTTTGGGTCTTGCTGCACGTGCCCCGCTTAGGGGCGAGCCTCAAACATGTCATGGTTTATACCCAGAATTAGAGATTTCTTTTCACTCCTCTCTAGGACTTCCTGGCTCCCCTCCCCTACCCCCATTCCCAGACATCCTGGCCTTGGTGGGTTTTTTTTTTTTCTGGAGACTGAGTGGAGAGTGTTGTTTTTATTATTAATGATATAATAGTGGATCACATCCTGACCTTCGTTGCTGCCTTATAGTACCACACAACTGAAGTTGCCCTCAGAGCAAGTTGCAAAAGAAAAAAGTAATGGGGATTGTCTCCATACTCTTCAGACCACAAGGGTCCTTTTCCCAGTTCCTCTGCCTGAAAGATGATATTTCTCTGGAAGTTTATAATAGCTGCTTGGGAGCCACCACGCTACAGCTCTGCAACAGGGCTGCCCTCAGAGCAAGGCTGGGAGAGAAAGAGAAACAGAAAAAAAAAATCTGATTTTTTTCTCCCATACTCTCCAGCATGCAGCATTCTTGGTACTTTGGCCAAAATGATGGTTTCTCCTCAAGTTTTTGCTGCCTGCAGTTCTGCAGCTAGGGCTGCCCTTGAGTTAAAACCAGGAGATAAAAAGGGGGAAAAAAACCTTGGGAACTCACCCCCTGTGTGTTTGCTTCTTCAAACATACCCAATCTTGGCTGTCCCTGGAAGCCCCCTCTTTTTAGACTTTTAAGACACAGTTTGTGATATACTATACCTTTTTTTGTTTTTTTTTTTGAGACAGTCTCACTCTCTTGCCTGGGCTAGAGTGCCGGGGCGTCAGCCTACCTCACAGCAACCTCAAACTCCTGGGCTCAAGCGATCCTCCTGCCTCAGCCTCTCAGGTAGCTGGGACTACAGGCACACGCCACCATGCCCTGCTAGCTTTTTCTATTTTTAGTTGTTTGGACAATTTCTTTCTATTTTTTTTAGTAGAGACGGGGTCTTGCTCTTGCTCAGGCTGGTCTCAAACTTCTGACCTCAAGCGATCCTCCTGCCTCGGCCTCCCAGAGTACTAGGATTATAAGCGTGAGCCACCGCGCCCGGCCTACTATACTTTTTTAAAAACATTTCTTGAAATTTCTTTATTATGAAATATTCTAAATATAAAGACAGGAAGAGAGAATAAGTTAATGAACGCTTATATAACCACCACTCAACTTTTTCAATGCCGACAAAAAATACAGAGAGACAAGTTCTAAGTAAAAAGTTTTTATTTGGGAATAATATATAAGAAATAGGATCGCAATCTGGGACATACATACAGACCAAGGTGGCCTACTGTATATCTGGAGAACAAAGGAAAAGGTTAGGGTTTTATTGGGGAAAGACGAAGTTATACAATTTTTTTAAAAGATACCGAGGCAGGAGGATCGCTCAAGGTCAGGAGTTCAAGACCAGCCTGAGGAAGAGTGAGACCCCGTCTCTACTAAAAATAGAAAGAAATTAGCTGGACAACTAAAAATATATAGAAAAAATTAGCCGGGCATGGTGGCGCATGCCTGTACTCCCAACTACTCAGGAGGCTGAGGCAGGAGGATTGCTTGAGCCCAGGAGTTTGAGGTTGCTGTGAGCTAGCCTGACGCCATGGCACTCTAGCCCAGGCAACAGAGCAAGACTCTGTCTCAAAAAAAAAAAGAAAGTGTATTGGCGTCTACAATGTCTTTCGGGAGCTGGTAAGCCCTGATTGGTGATTGATGGCAGTTGCCAGGTCATAGGGGGCTATTTATTGGATTGGGCTTGTGAGACAATATGTCAAGCAAGTGTTTTTGTATAAGCAGCTAGCTGTCCTTATGTGACTCATGTAGTAATCTGTGGTTTGGAAAAATTTCTTATGATAGTTCCTGTTATCAGGCAAATCATTAATGAGAGCCCTCCCCTCATGGCATTCCCCAGCTCCATTTGCCAGGGTTTGACACAAGTGAGTCCGTTTTAAATCTGATGACAATTTTGTTTTTTCCGAGACAGAGTCTTGCTCTGTCATCCCAGCTAGAGTGCAGTGGCGTCATAGTTTACTGCAACCTCAAATTCCTGGGCTCAAGCGATCCTCTTTCCTCAGCCTTCTGAGTAACTGGGACTACAGGCGCATGCCACAAGACCTGGCTAATTTTTCTACTTTTTAGTAGAGACGGGGTCTTGCTCTTGCTCAGGCTGGTCTCGAACTCCTGAGCTCAAGCAATCCTCCTGCCTCGGCCTCCAAAAGTGCTAGGATTACAGGTGTGAGCCACCGCACCTGACCTAAATCTGACAAATTTTGCATCAGATATTAACACTATGTTATAGATTCATTTGCAGTCCCCTATATATCATTCTGGACCCCTTTCCATCCCTCCCTCTTCATAGTTCACCACTGTCATGCATTTGGTGTTCTTTGTAATCTCATGCATGGATTACAATTAATTCTGAGGGTTTTTTAAATGTAATTTTTGCCACTCGATCTTTAATTGTTGCTCATTTAATGCTATCTTAATAGATTATGTATTAACTTTTTATTCATATTAGTATACTTTATACAATAACCAAATTAATTCATTAATTAAAAGAAATTTTTTATGTTTAGGTTGAGCTGAAGTTTATTTTCCTTCTAGCCAAATTTTAAGAAGATAATGACATTAATAACGTAAAAAAGATTGCAAGGTGCTATAAATAATTGAATCAATAATTTCAGCGGTTTTAGAGTATCAGTAAGCAAATCTATTGTGCCAATTGCAGTTTTTATTTTTTTGTTAAATTTGGTCCCATAGGACTAATATAGTATATGAAGATTCTTTTTTGAGTATGTACTTTCTTTTTGAGTTTATAATTTCTCTGAAAATTGCATTCATCACTGAAGAAAACAAAAGTAGTAAATACAGATCCCGTATGACAAAAGATAGAAAAAATGGGAAACAGACATAAGAAGCAGAAAAATGAGAAATAAAAAACAAAACCCACAGCAGTTATGATAATAAGCTGTCCTGGACAAAGGCAGAGACATTCAGATTGGATTAATAATAACAGCAACTAAATGTATTATAAGAGCCACATCTGAAACAATAATATAGCTTAAAAACAAGACTGGGCAAAGACATATGAAGTAAACAAAAGGAAAGCAAGGATGGCTGTGGTATCACAGTAAAAATCATTAACAGTCAGAGTTATATTGACAAAAGTATTATAATATGTAAAATAAAACTATTAGAAATATACTTGGTATAATATTATGGAAAGCAATTCAGGAATATGAATCAATAGTCTTAAAAATACTTGCTTCTAGAAATCAGTGTGAAGAGTGCATTAAGACTTAAGTATAAAGATATCCCACTCAGTACTATTAGTTACAAAGAAAATATCCAGCAATTGAGAAAACATTAAATAAACTGTGGTGTATGTGTTCAGCAAAATATGTAGCCTTTAAAAATTGTACTTAAGAAGAACTTAATAACAAAGGAAAACATTTATAATGAGCAAAAGTGCATGAGACAGTATTATAGTATATAAGCTCAACTATGTAAGAATATACTTGCATAGAAAAAAAGACTAGATGAAAATATGCCAGGATATTAATAATAGTTTATAAATTGACAGTATTATGGGGTGATTTTGTTTTTTTCTTTATACTTTTTCTGTTTTTTCCGGGTTGTCTATAGTGGACTTGTATGAACTTTTCTAATGATAAAAAGTAATAAATAAAATACAGTATAGAGACAGTTTATGGTAATATTTTTTCTACTTCATCTTTTAAATTACTATTTTAATAGAATGGTTTCATAAATGATTTTAGTTTGAAAGATCAAGTTTACCCTAGAAGCTGATTCTAAAGTCTAATGTAAGCTCTAAATTATGTAGACTTTTAAAAATACTTTAGAAATTAATTTTAGAATAATTCACATAAGAAGTATAGTTATTCTTTTTGTGTTATATCAGATGTTTTTTTAAATAGGGCTTTGCAGTTTGCCGATGTAATCGTGTTACTTGGTGCCAGACTAAATTGGATTTTACATTTTGGACTACCTCCAAGATACCGGCCAGATGTGAAGTTTATCCAGGTACTTAGAGAGGAGAGATTTAAAATCAGAGCTGTCTGCAGTTTATTGTTCTCCTTCTCAACCATTATCAGCTGTGCTTTCTTTCTGACTTCTGTAAAGAACTGTTTCTCTTTTTACAAAAGTAGAATTTTATAAATTGTCTAACATAATTACAGGTACCAAAATAAGCTGCCTTCTCAAGCCTGTGAAACATAATGTGCTGCTTTATTTCTAACCAGAAAACCTTTCAAAATCAAGTTTCAAATAGTTTGAAAAGTATAATTTGCCTCTTCTTCACAGTTCAAGTATATTTAAAGGTAGAGAAAACAGATTTAAGTAGGATGGTAGATTAGAATGAAACATTTGGCATTGGTAAGAAGTGAGGTAGGTTTTCTTTTAGAAGCCAAAACTTTCTTTGATCTTTTGGTTGGAAATCTCTAAACTACACTGCTTTTTCTATGTCATCAAACAGTGTCTGGAATATACTCTGATCTCTCTTTGATGACCCTTGTATTATTAGGATCCTCTTTATAATCCAGTTTCCTTACTGGTGTGGAAAGTACTACTTACATAGTGACATGCAAACCTACAAGTTCTACACAATTGTCCTCATTCCATTGGATATTTGATGACCCAGCTACAGTTGCTATCTTCTCCCAATCTACCTTTCACTTCTTAAGGAATCAACTTTTAATAGCCCCTTTACCAATGAGGACATTGAGAACTGAAACCACAAACCAGCAAGACCTTGGGTTGTGCCTAGAAGATGCTGCTACCTCTTGGTTGCCCCTCTTGATTACAAGATAAACCACATCCCCTTTGGGGTGGCTAAATTATTCCTCCTTGCAGAAGCCATTTTCACTTGTCCATGGCCATCCAGAAATGGAGCTTCTGAGTAAATGGGGAAGTAATCACGCTGCGTTCATGGAGTGGTTCTCTGGGTCAGCAGCATTAACACCACCTGGGTAAACTGTTAGAAATGCACATTTCCAGACCCAGACCTCTCGAAATCGGAAGCCCTGAGGTGGACCCCTGCAACCTATGGTTTAACTAACCCACCAGGTGATTGTGATATATGCTCAAATTTGATAACCCCCTGCTCTAGATAGAAATTTCAAATATAATTCAATAGAACTGTCATTGATTAGATTCAAAACTGTAATTGATCAGGTCAAATATATTTCTGTGAGTATAGTAGAACAATACCAAAATTCCTTATATTAGATTTTAAAATGAGGGAAGATGATGAGGTTCTCTATACTAGCTATGATACTAATATAGTTCTATGGACTTTTGCTTTTGTTAAGGAACTTCTGAATATCAAAGCTTTATCATATGTTATATATGCACAGTTCATTTATTCAGTGTCGATTGACTTCTTAAAGATTTTTAAGAATAAACATGAGTTGTTGTTTAGCCATGTCTCATTTTTAGGTTGACATCTGTGCAGAAGAATTGGGGAATAATGTAAGGCCTGCTGTGACTTTGCTAGGAGACATAAATGCTGTCACTAAACAGGTAAAAGGACTTCTGCCTGGCTTTTAGTTTATGTGGATTAATCTTTAGGAAATAGTCAATTCTTTTTTTTTTTTTTTGAGACAGAGTCTCACTTTGTTGCCCAGGCTAGAGTGCCGTGGCGTTAGCCTAGCTCACAGCAACCTCAAACTCCTGGGCTCAAGCGATCCTCCTGCCTCAGCCTCCTGAGTAGCTGGGACTACAGGCATGCGCCACCATGCCCGGCTAATTTTTTCTATATATTTTTAGTTGTCTGATTAATTTCTTTCTAATTTTAGTAGAGACGGGGTCTCGCTCTTGCTCAGGCTGGTTTCGAACTCCTGAGCTCAAACAATCTGCCCACCTCGGCCTCCCAGAGAGCTAGGATTACAGGCGTGAGCCACCGCGCCCGGCCTGAAATAGTCAATTCTTGAAAATGTTTTAGTCTTGATTCATGTGGTAACATGTTTATTAATATCTGTTTTAAATAAAATTTATTATGGAAAACTTCTTACTACAACTTTGGAACTTGGTAAATCCAACTTCTTGTATATAGCTCATTTTTATGTAAATTAAGCATTTTTGGAAGGCAATAGAAAATTTAAAGTCCTTCAGTATGCAAACAGTGACTTACTATACAGGATCGAGCTCTCAGAAAAAGTATAATACACCTTTCAAAGGAATGGAACTTACAAGCCAAGAAATGGCTTACTCACTGGAAAAATCGAACTTAGTATTTCTTTAGGTAATAAAGAGCTTTTTACTCTTCAAGCTGTAATCAGTGACTTTTCCAGTTTCTTATTATTTGTACATAGTTTATATATTTCACTGTGAAAGGAGGTAAAATATAGTCACATTTATCACTTGATTTTGGGTGGTACAAATTGGTATTGTTATGACTATAGGATATTAGGATACAATCCCCATTAACGTATTAAATCACTCTGGAGCATTTTTGGTCTGTATCATAGGAATCAATAGGTATTGGTTGGCGTTCCTGCAAGGTTTCTATTGAGAGGATGGTTTTCCTTCTGGTGTCAAAGACTGAGGAGGGCTTCAGAGCCTCTGCCTGAGGTGTGGAGGAAGCACTTCCCTCTGTCCTATGGGAATCTCAGCATCTGGCAGAAAACCACAGTGACCCAAACAAAAGCTTTCATGTTACCCATTTATCTTCTATCAGTTGTTTGCTACCTAGAGGAAAAATAAATAGTCCTAGTGATGCAAAGGGTAGAATAGTATGGCAGTATTTTCTTCTTTAAAAGGAGATTTTTTATGTTAATATGATTTAAGTTTATTTTCAAAAAGAAAAAAATTGTGGTTTTTTTAGCTTTTAGAAGAATTTGATAAAATACCATGGCAGTATCCTCCAGAGAGCAAGTGGTGGAAAACTCTGAGGGAAAAAATGAAGAGCAATGAAGCTGCGTCTAAGGTAAGAAGGGATCCACTGAAGCTCGGTTAGTTCTGCCGTAATGTGACGTATGCATTCCTAAAAATCACCTTGCTGTGCAAAATCATGCAATATAAACCCCAGGGCTCATGGGAAAAAGGGGTTAAGGGACATAACTCTCAAAAAGTTTATGAAACCTAATAAGATAGGAACTTAGTAAAAATGGTAGCAAAGTTTTAAACATGTTAAATGGTTAAGAAGTATATGCCAGTAAATATAGCACTTTACCTTGAAAAAGACCTTAAGTGGGAAGCAGGCATTGGGAGGGTTGTGGCTTGTGGGTTGCTGTGAGATGGTGGAAGGAGGGTGATCTGACATGGGAGGGAAAGTTGCAGTAGTGGATGCGATGGATGTGGCTCATTGTTCTCAGTTTGATGTTGACACAGAACATCACAGGTGATTTTTTTGGAACCTTAAATCCTGAGGCATGTCAGGGCATGTTTTTCTGCCTTTAAGATATAGGACCCTCTGCCTGGGTGTGGTGTCTTATGCCTGTAATCCCAGCACTTTGGGAGGCCAAGGCAGGAGGATCACTTGAGGCCAGGAGTTTGAGACAGCCTGAGCAACTTAGTGAGACCCACCCCCCCCAATCTCTACAAAAAATTTTTAAAAATATTAGCTGGGCACAATGGTGCATGCCTGTAGTCCAAACTGCTTGGGAGGCTGAGGCAGGAGGATCGCTTGAGCCCAGGAGTTTGAGGTTGTAATTAGCTATAATGATTCTGCTGCACTCTAGCCTGGGCAACAGAGTGAGACCCTGTCTCAAAAAAAAAAAAAGATCTCAGACCTTCAAGGCATAAGATTATAAAAGATAGCTGTTTCATCAAAATGGAAAATTTAATCCAATGTATAGTCTTCTTTTTAATTTAACTTTTCTATTACTGCTAGAAATTCCTTTGCAGCTCTTTCATTTGAACTTGTGGCTTTGTCTGATAATGAAGACTTTGGACATTGTAGTGATGTTTGAAACCACCAAACCATTGACTGCTAAAAGCACTAAGATGAGTCACTTCTGCAAGACTTGGCAATTTTTATTTAAAGTCTCTGTATATATGTGTAATGCTTTTCCTCTGATTGTGAGAAAGGTATTTCCTGATTTTTTTCAGCGTTTTGTGTATTCCTATATATCTTGAGTCAGCTGAGTGCAATTTTCTGTGGTCACCTAGTGTTTCTTGCTGGCAGAATTATGCATAAGCAAATATGAAATTTGAGTTATGCTTACTTGATTCCCTAATATATCAATCATCTTGGAACAAATTCATATTTTTTCACCAAACATTATAGCAGAATTGATTATACATAAATCTTACATTGCAATTTTAATCAGTGACTGTTTCTCCTATTAGGAGCCAGACTGAATTCTATTTCTTGAATCATATCATGACCTTCTTTTTCCTAGGACTGATCTTAGTTTAAGATGGAAGGAACTTGCCTCTCTTCTCTGGTACAGGAGTATAGGAAGGTCCCTCATCCATCTTGGGTGTATCTCCAGCAGAACAAAGTAGCATAAGAGGCAGTGCTGGGGCCAGATGGCTCTGTTGCTGCTAAAGCCCCCTGTGGCTTTCTCCCAGCTCTATATAGAAGGCATGTGGCTAGGCAAAGGCATTTTCCCTGCTGCTTTTCCCTCCATTCAGGTAGGGATTCTTTAGAATAGTGGGTGTAGCATATCCGCTTTACTCTCCGGTGTGTGGAGGAAGAACCAGATTTTCAGATTGTTTTCTAAAATTATGATATTTTTATTTTAAGTTTAGGGCCATATTTCAGATGAAATTAGTCTGGAATAAAAGTTTTACTTTTTCAAAGGCAGCGTTTTCCTAAGAGTGCTCAAATAAGAATGTTTAGTTTTGTTTAACCCAATCTTTCCCAGCTATCTTTACTATTGGACTTCTCAGTGTTTAATATGCTACTATGCACTGCGGATCTCCAGAAAGAGATTTTCCCTGACCTTTTTTTTTTTTTTTTTTTTTTTTGAGACAGGGTCTCACTCTGTTGCCTGGGCTAGATTGCAGTAGCATCATGATAGCGTACTGTAAACTCAAACTCCTTGGCTCAAGCAATCCTCCTGCCTCAGCCTCCCAAGTAGCGGGGACTACAGGTGTGAGCCACTGCAACCAGCTAATTTTCAAATTTTTTGTAGAGACAGTGTCACAATGTTGCCCAGGCTGGTCTTGAACTCCTGGCCTCAAGCAATCATCTGGCCTCCCTAACTTATTTGACTTTGTGCCAAACAGGGGCTGTGGGACACATTTTTCTTAGCATGTCCCCCAGAACTGTTCATAGGTCAATTAACTTCTCAGAGTGGCCATTTTATAATAATTTTGGGAACCTTATAGTTGTTGCCTATTTCCAAGTAAGTTTGATAGTAGCTTATTGACATTGGTTATTTTCATTGTATCCCAATCTAATTTGATTATATTCCGGTCTACTTTTTAGGAATTAGCTTCCCAAAAATCCCTGCCTATGAATTATTATACAGTATTCTACCATGTTCAAGAACAACTACCCAGGGACTGTTTTATTGTAAGTGAAGGAGCAAATACGATGGACATTGGACGCACTGTGCTTCAAAACTACCTTCCTCGTCACAGGTAAGTCTTCTAAGAAAGAAGCTATAATTAATTATAATATGTTTAATTTGAAACTATAATAATACAGATTAAGGAAACATTAGAGAATTATACATGTGAAGTATATGAGGACATATTTCATAAAAGTATTCTTAGGTGAGGTTTTGTAGAGTTATTACACTTGATATGTCCTTGGTATCATGTGATAATTTGTATTCTCAATGTTCTGAGGATATATTTATAGTCTTCAAACAGTCATGCGTGCTTTTCCCTATCATTCTGCTTATTCTTGACAAATTAGTTCCTCATAGTCTAAAGATTTTATATTAAAGAAAAAGAATGTTTTCATGGTTCTTTATTTTTTCATAAACCATGTGA
This sequence comes from Propithecus coquereli, assembly GCF_000956105.1. Taxonomy (NCBI): domain Eukaryota; kingdom Metazoa; phylum Chordata; class Mammalia; order Primates; family Indriidae; genus Propithecus; species Propithecus coquereli. The sequence goes on from NW_012136080.1 coordinate 6,793,371, forward strand.
ATATGACTGAAAGGTTTATGTCAACTCCACCCTCTGTGACATGCCCCAGAGTTTCATTTTAGTTTTGTTCCCCAACAGGCTTGATGCTGGTACTTTTGGAACAATGGGAGTTGGTTTGGGATTTGCTGTTGCAGCTGCTGTACTAGCTAAAGATAGAAGCCCTGGGCAGCGGGTCATCTGTGTGGAAGGAGACAGTGCGTTTGGGTTTTCTGGCATGGAGGTGGAAACCATCTGCAGGTAAAACAGCATCCTGAATGAGAGTATTTCATTCTCCAAAATATGAAAAATTGTATACCCATTTGCCTAATAAATATTTACCAAGAGTTCACCATGTGCCAAGGGCCCTGTGCATAGCATTGTGCTCTGTGCTGATAATACCAGTACAAGTAACCCAGGGTCTTTCTCTTCCAGGACAGTGTGTTCCTGACCTCCTCACAGTATGCTAAAAACCTGTAAATCTGGAGGGGGTAGTTTTGAGGTCACTGAAAAAAAAATGATTTGGCCTGAGAGAGCTTGTTTTCTTCAGGGAGACAGCAGAGTGTAGTGGTTAAGAGCATAGCCTCTGGGACAAATGGCCTGGATTTAAATACTGGTTCTATTGTGTCAAAACCAAGTGACTTTGTTTAAGTCATTTAACCAAGCCTCACTTTCTTCTCCTCCAAAATAGGAATAGTAATAGTTCCTGCCTTAGAGAATGGTTGAAAGGAACAAATGAGATAATCCAGGTAAATTTTGAGGTGATGTTCTGTGAATGTGAGCCAGTTGGATGATGTTTGTAGTTATGAGGATTCATGGAGAAACTCACGGGTTGTAGATCCACTGTGAAAGTATGGAGATTTCTTTTCCCCAACTATATTTAAACTGTAGTAAAACCATTCTTTTCTTAGCCAGGGCTCTTATTAGGGTTTTTTTGACTCATGTTTGGGGCTTTCAAAGCTTTGATATATAAAACTTACAAGACTGGGGGAAGGTACAGTTGTCCCTTGGTATCCATAGGGGATGGATTCCAGGACCCTCCCTCAGTTACCAAAATCTGAGGATGCTCAAGTCCCTGATATAAAATAGTATAGTATTTGCAAATAACCTATGCACATCCTCCAATATATTTTAAATCATCTCTAGATTACTTATAATACTTAATACAATGTAAATGCTATGTAAGTAGTTGTTATACTGTATCATTTAGGGAATAACGACAAGGGAAAAAGTCTACGTGTTTAGTACAGACACAATTTTTTAAAAAATATTTTTGATCTGCGGTTGGTTAAATCCACAGATGCAGAGCTCACAGGTATGGAGGGCCAACTGTGTCTGTTAAGAGTGTATCGACAACCAACTGACATACAACAAAAAGGTGATTTATGAGGAAGTTGGCCTTCTAGAGAATGATTCCCTTTGAGCATGGAGAGAAATAGTTACCACAGTCCTGTTATTTAACAGCATGCAATTTAGTTTTATTTTTACCACCTGCCTTCAGAAATTACATCAGAAAATAAAGCCCACATTCTTTTTCAGTTATTAATAAAGGTTAATCATCTTTTTTTGGTCTTTGCTATACTGTTTAGCACATTGTTAGATACTCTCTTTCTGTACTAATTACACCGCGTAATGTGTTTCTAATAATGGGTGCAGTGGCTTGAGCGCAGATTGTGTATCTCACTTGTGTATCTCCCGCAGCATCTAGTCTGAGGAGCTCAGGAAGTAGAAAGGCAGTTTTCAACTAGTACTTCTAGAAACCACCCAGAAGAGGTGCTTTAGAGGGTATTAAGTAGGGAAGGTGTCATTCATATTACCATCTACATCTATGAAAACCCAGATTCAGAAAAGTTCAGTGATCTGCCTGAGGTCCATAGCTAAATGGCGGTAAAACCAGGTCTACTAACTCTTAATCTTACATTTTTTCTACCATTTCATGGTGTTTCTGATAATGATTTTATCAAACAGAAATCTTTGTTAGGATAATACATGCTTAACTTTTAGTGTTCCTCTAAAATTACGGAAAGTTTATAGAAAACTTTATCCCCTTTTTAAGTTAAAATTTCAGCCCAAAGAAAAGAAATTGCTTAAGAATAAAGAATGATTTCCTTCATATTTTACTTTCACTTTGAGGTACAACTTGCCGATCATACTCTTGGTGGTGAATAATAATGGAATTTACCAAGGTTTTGATACAGATACTTGGAAAGAAATGTTAAAATCTCAAGATGCTACTATAGCGTAAGTAACTGAAAACAATTTATATTTACTTTCTCTCATCTATTTTAATCTCTCTTTACAAAATCTACTGTATTAGAATGTACCTACATGGTTAAGTATGATCTGTTTTGATTGTCAGCCCTTATAAAGGGCAGGAATCCTGTCTTTGTGGTTCCTCTTTGCACAGATATCCATAATTAGGTGCTTCAGTAGCTTATGATCAGGGAGCCACGGAAGACTCAGATAAATGAGCATGACATCTGAGCCTTATTAATGAAAGAGCTTATTGCAAAATGCTCCCAGTCGTACTATGTAGGAATATGAATGTTTACATATTATGATCCGGAGGTCTTCATTCCTTTTACCACTTAGCTAAATCTCGATCATCTGGTAGCAGAGCCAAACTAAGACAGTGTTGTGGCTGGCCATAGGGTATGAGACAGACGTGAATTTGTGAACCAGCGTGGGGATGGAATAGGATAAGGGTATATTTGTTTATGCCTCACTGACTTCATTTGTTATTTTGCTGTTATTTGTTGTTTTGTAATAACCATTTTTTAATAATAGTTGATAGTGTAGCTTGTGCTGTGTAGTACAATAGCCACTAGGCACATTGAATTGTTACAATTTAAATTTTTTTTTTTTTTTTTGGTGACAAGGTCTCTCTCTCTCTCTTGCTCGGACTAGAGTGTAGTAGCATCATCATAGGTCACTGCAGCCTCCAACTCCAAGGCTTAAGTGATTCTCCTGCATCAGCCTCCTGAGTAGCTGAGAATATAGTCATGCATCACCACGTCCAGCTGATTTTTTTTGTTGTTTTTTTTTTTTGTAGAGATGGCATCTTGCCATCGCCCAGGCTGGTCTCAAATGCTTGGCCTCAAGTGATCCTTCTGTCTCGGCCTCCCAAAGTGCTGGGAGTACAGGCATGAGCCACGGCACCTGGCCCGCAATTTAAATTTAAATTATTTTAAGTTAAATGAAATTAAAAATTGAGTTCCTTAGTTTAACTAGTCACATTTCAAGTGCTCACAGAAACAAGTAGATAGTGGCTATTATATTGGATAGCACAGGAATAAAACATTTCTATTGTCTCGGAAAGTTCTATTAGACATTGCTATATAGACAATAAAAAATATAGGGAAAATTTAGTGTACTGGCATCTCAGTTTAATTGTTGGAAATAAAAGTATGCCTTTCAATTCAGCCTAAATTTTTTTATGGGTTATTTCGAGAATGGCTTTTTTTCTAAAAATTTTCAAGTTTTAAATTTCATTGACTTGTGCCCTTGTTTTTCAGGGCCCCTCCAGTGTGTCTTCTGCCAAATTCTCGTTATGAGCAGGTCATGACTGCATTTGGAGGCAAAGGGTATTTTGTGCAAACACCAGAAGAACTCCAAAAATCCCTGAGGCAAACCCTAGCAGACACAACTAAACCCTCTCTTATCAACATCATGATTGAGCCACAAGCCACACGGAAGGCCCAGGTAAATGCAGGTGCTAAACAGAAAGCAAGAAATGCGTCTATTCCTCCACCCACTCCAAAGAGTATCTACCAAACAGAGCACGCTTTATTATCCACAGAGGTCTTTCTAAGCCATTTCTGAGTTTGGCAGTTTTACTTTTTTGTTTAACGAAGATTTGTTGACATAATGTGTAAGGTGTGTTGTCTTAGGTGCTAAGAATAGCATGGTGAAGCAAAACTAGGCTGAGCCCTCACCTTCACCGAGCTTGCAGTCCAGTAGAGTAGAGAGACAGTGTGGTAACCTCACAATTGAATGCACCATGACAGAGTGAGGCAATTGTTTGGAAGGAAGGAACCCAGTTCTAAGCAAACATACAACAAAGGAATCTGGTGGTACTGGAAGGCTTCTCAGAGGAAGTGATGCATAAACTGAGATGGGAGAGATGAGTAGGGACTAACTCGGCAAAGAGGGGAGGGAAGAGATGTGCAAAGGCTCTGAGGCAAGAGGGAGCATGCCACGTCTGAGGAGTGACAAAGGCCAGAGTGGCTGGACGACAGAGTGGAGGAAGTAACGTGGGCAGTTAGACGGTATTCAGACAATTCGTGCTGTTACATTCAAAATTAGTGACTTTGACCTCTAAGGCAAAACTACAGTGTAGGTTACAGCAGTGAAATAAATGACTAAAGGTGTATGATCCTCTCCCATCCCAGATTAAGTTGCTTTTCATTCTTAATTTTGTTACCTGGTCCTGGTCCTGCCACTTGCTTCCTCTTATAACCTGTCTTCCATGCTTACACCTTGCATATCAGCCACTCTTCAGAGCCAGCATTTTTCAAGTACTTTCTGTCTTGGTTTTTACACATGTGTCCACTGTGGGATCTCTTCCTTTTTTGAACAAGGCTGGGGACAAATGGGCAGACCTACCTGGACGATCCATGAAATATAAATTAACTAATTTAGAAACTGTAAAATATATAAAATTTTACTGAAATTCTGTTTGTGTAAAAACAGATATTAGAGACCCTGGCATTTGCCTCAAGCAGAGAGAAGAGGTACTCAAGAAGAAGCTAGTAACAAGGAAGTTAAGTACAGGACTGTGACAGGCAGGGTGTCAGTGGGATTTCCTAGGAGCAGGCAGGCAGGCTATTCTGAGGTAGGACTAACACCTTTCAGAAGCTACTCTACCCCTGTGGGCTTACTGATCGCCTTTTCTTTTTTTAAATGCTATTTGTCAAAACGATTTATACCAACCAGATACCCAATAGACAGGTTTTTAAATCTCATGCTGTTTTATTAACTTATGACTGGGTATATACTTTCCAATGATAGGAACAGTAGTTTTGCAACCCAGGATGCCCCCCTGCTGGCATCAGGCCATCAGAATACTATGGGAACTAAAGCCACTATGACAAGCTTGGTGAATGCATACAATAAAAATAATCTTGAGATCTATGTTAATCATAGAAGAGCCCTAATAAATTGTCCCCTCTCTGCTAGTGAGTTCACCTTTCTAAGATCTGCTTCCAGTGATCTGTTTTACAATTTCCCTATGAATTTTGTTTGAGTATTCCTGGAGAAACAGAAGTTCTTATCCTTCTCTATTATAATTCTATGAGGATTATCCTTATATTTCTTGCATTTCTCACTTCAGCATTATTTATATTCATTCCAGTGAAATTCTATACATATTATAATCTCTAAGCTGTTGATTTTTGTCTTGTCTATCCATCTGCCATTTGTCATTAATTCTCTGTGTAGGCTGGCTGCTTTCTGCTTTGATACAGAGAATGCCTAGATCTGTGCAGTAGTCTGTGTCCAGACCATATGTGTAGGATGGTGTTAGTCCTAGAAAAGGCTGACAAGCACAGTTCTTCCTACCCATGTTCTTCTCTGGGAGGTTAGCTTCTGTGGGCCTCCTTCACCTCCTCTCTCCTTTTGAGTGCACTTCTGGTTCTTTCAGAGTGGGGTTTTTGTGCCCTGATTGCTGTTAATAGAAGAGGACCCAGAAAGCCATTTTAGATTGTTTTGTAGGACATGACAGCCAGGTTCACTAATGGATTTTTAGCTCCTTTTTGGGAAAAGCACTAGACCAAAAACAAACCTCATTTACCCACCATTATGTAGCACTTTTAAATTTTAGAACAAGCAAAACAGTGAGGATAGAGTTTGAAACAGTTATTTCTTTTGACTGAATGTTTGTTGTCTTCCTTTTCTAGGATTTTCACTGGCTGACTCGCTCTAAAATGTAAATAAAGATGCCAGTGGGTGGTCTTGAGTTTTCTCTTTCCTGCAAGATGAAATTTTATTTTATGCAGCAAAATTACTGTAATGTTAAAATTATACAAGAAAAATAAACATTTTTGAATGACATTTTATAGTAAAGGAATTGATTAAAAACAAAAAAAGTTACCAGTATTCTACTACAGAAATAACCGTTCACAGATGAAAGAAGAGAGTTTTATTAAATATTTAATAATAGCATTGCAACTGCCTAACCACTGAGTTACACATCAGTATACTTTTATGTAAATTCATTCTTAAAGTTACTGCTATAGTTTGAATATTTGTCCTCCAAAACCTCATGTTGAAATTTGATCCCCAGTTTTAGAGATGGGGCCTAATGGAAGTTGTTTGGGTCATGAGGGTGGATCCCTCATGAATGGCTCAGTGCTGTTCTTGTGGTAATGAGTGAATTCTTACTCAATTAGTTTCCATGAGAGCTGCTTGTTAAAAAGAGCCTGGCACCTCTCCATTCCCTCTCTTGCATCTTCTCATACCATGTGATCTTTGCACACACCAGCTCCCCTTCACCTTTTGCCCTGAGTGGAAGCAACCTGAGCCCCTCACCAGATGCCCAGTCTGGAACCTTCCAGCCAGCAGAACCATGAGCTAAATAAACCTCTTTTCTTTATAAATTACCCAGCCTTAGGTATTCCCTTATAGCAACACTGAACAGACTAAGACAGTTGCCTGTCTTAGTAAAAACATCTTCCAAAGGAAAAGCTGTAAGAATTGTCTAATGTAGAGACATGTTCAGGAAGTTGGGGTACATAGGCTCTTTCTAGTTCATATTTTATCTTTTGACCACTTCATACCTTAGTCTCCTCAGCATTTAGTGGGGCTTGTCCTACACTTGATGAGTCTTTTTTTTTTCCTGGAAAGAACTTACTGAGCCAAAGAAGTCACACCACATCCAAACTAATAATTACAGGGTATATTTGGATTAATAGCCTTAGTTTATGCATATCACATTGAGACCAAAAGAGTTAGCCGTACTATCTAAAGAACTCTTATAACTAAGAAAAATATTAATGTACCAGTAGAAAAGTAGGCACAGGGCATGCATGTATAACTCACAGAAAAAATACAAATGGCTAACAAAAGTATGAGTATATCCCAATGCTTTGGGAGGCCAAGGCAGGAGGATTGTTTGGGGCCATAAGTTTGAGACCTGCCTAGGCAACATAGCAAGACCCCATATCTACAAAAAATTAAAAAAATCAGAAGTAAATAAA
>NW_012136080.1:6801376-6867666 GCF_000956105.1 Propithecus coquereli
TGAGGTTGCTGTGAGCTAGGCTGACGCCACGGCACTCACTCTAGCCAGGGCAACAGAGTGAGACTCTGTCTCAAAAAAAAAAAAAAAATGTTCATACCCCATAACTTTTGACACAGTGAACCCATTTAGGGAGTGTATCCTAAAGAGATAATAAAATATTTGGTCAGATATTTCTATAAAAAGCCATTCAGCATAGTTTAGGAACAACCCCAATGTTTTAGATTAGGATATTGGTTATATAAATTATGGTCTGACATCATAAAATAAAAATTTTGTGCAGTGATATTTATTAATGGAGAAATAATCACAATATAATATTATGTGAAAAGGGCAGGCCACAATATGGAATGGGGCCAGATAAGGAAATACTCCCATACTCGTGCGCACATGCATACATAGAGAAAAAAGATAGGCACGAAATAAACCAGTAGTTTAATACAACTTGGTGATAGGATTATAGGTAATTTTTATTTCTTCATTTTTCCTTCTGTAAGATTTCAAAAATAGTTATGTAATTTTATTATCAGAACAGACATTATTTTAAATGACTATCAGAAATAGAAAAATGTCACTTATTTTCAAGGTGATTCCTGTTTATTACCTGCAATTTCATATGCATTGGAGCACAGGACTTCATATCAAAATTCAGCTTGTTTGTACCATCCATAGCAGACTTAACTACACTGGGTAGTTTGAGGCACAAATGACCACCACAAAGTGATAGAGTCTAGCTTTAGGTGTGAACCCTAGAGATACTGTAATTTGGTCCCTGACAGGCCCCTGGAAGCAGGCCCACTTGGCAGGTACTGTTAGGTACTTTTAAGCATACGATAGAGAGCCTGAACTGCATGGGCGAAAGAGAATAATGAAAAGGAGCATTCAGACTGGGTAGCCCGGCTAACCTCATCAGTTCTCTCCTCTGCCCACAGACGCTTGCCTCTGACAGCCAAATGCAATGTAAGATTTTGCCCTAAAGTGGTTTGCAGGATGTAATGAATACTTGTGAATTGAACTATATAAATCTGTTTCTAAATACTAGGTAAAATTTGGGGAAAATGCCTCTTCCTAACCATGTTATCTCAAGAGAAAAAAATGTTGGCAGGTTATTAGACTGTCCAGCAGAGGTCAGTGTAAATGTGTAAAGACCAGATTAGTCCAGGAATACTTTAATTGACAGAGTCCACTGACTGCTTCTTTTGTAAAAATGATCTTGAAATTAGTCTTCTCATAGGGATTTTTCCTTAGAAGGATAAGATATTAAGTAAATTTAAACTGAATCTATTGGTTGATAGTTAAAACTTACTTTGATAAAACATTTTGCATCCCCTAGTTTAAAATAATAAACACTCTTACGTGATCCTAGGACAGATAATTCCCAAATACCTCATGAAAACTGAACTTTGAAAGATTATGTTAGCTTTCTTAATTTAGGAAAACTCATAATCCAGGGTTGAGATCAGTGGGAAATGATTTCTTAGGTTAGTTCCTCTACTAATGTTCTTTCCAAAGTATTTCATACTTCATGGGGTTATTTGGGGATTCAAAAAGCTATGCAGAAGCTCAGCCCAGTGCCTGGCATATAAAAGGCCCTCAGTTAAGTGCCACTGTGTTTTATGAAGGTGAGACTTTAGAGACGGAGAACACTGACTGGAATCCCCGCCTAGCATTGAATGTAGAAGTAAACAGTAGTTTCCCTTTTCTCAAGTAAGTGGCTCTTACTTCTCCAAGTAAATTAGACATTTCCTAGAAAAGAGGGGCCATGTATTTTTTTTTTTACTTCGTTATACAGCCACAGCGCTCTGCAGGGGTTCACTAAATGCTAGTTGAATGAGCACTCACCATGGTTAAAAACAGCTCAGTGGACATTTTCTATGGTTATTTCATACATTTGAAATAGCTCAGCTTACTATGTGAAATGAGTATAAATTTTCCTTAGGGAAAAAAGTCTTAAATCTGTTATAAGAAAGTAATAAGACTTTAAACGCCAAAGGAGAAAGAAAATGAAAATAATGTTGAATCCAAAAATATTTGTGTTCCTTTATTATTTTCAAGACACTTAGGTAGGCAGTGGGTAAGCAGTGCATTCCAACAAAGGAGTGGCCAGTGACTCTGAAATAAATGTACACATAGAGTGACTACAGTAGAATATCATATGCATGTATTAAAAAGTTGGAAACTCAGGGCAGGCGTGGTAGCTCACGCCTGTAATCCTAGCACTCTGAGAGACCAAGGCAGGAGGATTGCTTGAGGTCAGGAATTTGAGACCAGCCTGAGCAAGAGTGAGACCCCGTCTCTACTAAAAATAGAAACAAATTAGCTGGACAACTAAAAATATACAGAAAAAATCAGCCGGGCATGGTGGCGCATGCCTGTAGTCCCAGCTACTCGGGAGGCTGAGGCAGAAGGATCACTTGAGCCCAGGAGTTTGAGGTTGCTGTGAGCTAGGCTGACACCACAGCACTCACTCTAGCCCGGGCAACACAGTGAGACTCTGTCTCAAGAAAAAAAAAAAAAAAGTTGGAAACTAGTTAAATTACAGATGGGAATTATGGCTGAGAAACCCTGATAAAACTGCCTGCTGACTACAGAGAGTGAAATGTATACAGGTGAAGTTTGAATTATCTAGTATTTTCTGGTTGCATTTGCTGCTGCTAATCTGAATAAATGAAGTAACACAGAAGAAGAAATTGACTATCCTATAAATTCTCCCTTAGAAGAAAATTCTACCCTTAGAAGAGGTAGAGATAAAAGCACACCTTGGATTCAGGTCTGACAGGGAGGACTGCCTACACCTCTGGTTTTCACTGGACTATCTTGCATCTTCCCTCTCCTCCAAAGCCTTCCCTTTCAGAAGAGGAGCTAGTTGGCCAGTGAACCCATGGCAAATCCAGGTTGTATGGTCACCCCTGCAATTAGGGAGCAAAGAAAGGCATGCACACAAACTCCTGGATCTCTTTAAATTTTGACTCAGGACCTAGAAATACCTGCAGAGGTGACAAGATCCATGATTTCTTTTCCAGTGGTCAGTGGAGCCAGCTCTGTGGAGTGATTAATCTATAGCCATATGGTTCACTCCTGAGGCTCATTCCCCTGGTCCCTGCACGCTCCTGGAAATTGTCTCCTCACTGCATGATCAAGGTGGGCTCAGGAAATCAGACTCAGTTTGACTTTAGCTCCACCTTTGCTCGTGATGTTTCTGCTGCAATGCTCCATGTACCCCCACCCATTTTTGCCATGTGGAATCAGCTATATCCTTCAAGGCTCAGCTAACAGTCCCCTCTTCCATGAAGTGTTCGTCCTTCTGGGTGCTCCAAAGTACGCTGTGGGTGCCTCTGTTACATACAACGTTCATGGTGAGTTAAATTCCCATCTCCCTACCCTACTTGTCTGTGAGTGAAACGAGCATATTTTCCTTAGTATATTTCCCTCACTTGTCTGTGAGGGAGATTTAACCACCCCTTGTCTTCCAAAGCCTACGTCCTCTTCCTCCTGTTTGGCAAGCTCCTCTGTGGGTTCCCCTGCAGAGTCTGTTTACACATGGCATATGGAAATATAACATCAAGGAAATTTTCGTGGGGAGGAGGTTGCCTAGGAGGGGTTCATATCACAAAAGCTATGGCAGACACCTTTAAACAAGGATGCAAAGTGGAGAGATGAGCTACCAAGGATAAGAAGCCCACCCTGATGCCTGGGTATTAAATAAGCCCAACGGTTTTTAGAGCAGTGCTAGGGACGGGACTGGGGGCATGAGGCCCTGAAATGACTGAAATTTAGTTTCCATCCTGGCAATATGGAGGTCAAAATTAAGTTAAATTACTAAAAATAAATATTTCTTTCACAATTGAGTGTGGACTGAAATTTATATCAACTGCATTCATCAAACCATTTAATAGTTCATAGTGCTATCCTGCCTCTCCGTTCCCCATCAGCTGTCCCCTCTCCCCACCATCCTCCGTTACTCTTCTTTTTCAGAATTTTCATGATTGTTTTTCCCTTATTTTTCCATGTTATCTTCAGTAGCAAAAAAAAAAAAATCTGGTATTTTAGTTGGAATATTTTAAAATAGAATGTATTAATAGAAAATTTAAAGGTTCACTAAGGCCAACATATCAGGAGACTTGATATTTAAAAGATATGGCTGGGCGCAGTGGCTCACACCTGTAATCCTAGCTCTCTGGGAGGCCGAGGCGGGCGGATCGCTTGAAGTCAGGAGTTTGAGACCAGCCTGAGCATGAGTGAGACCATGTCTCTATTAAAAATAGGAAGAAATTAGCTGGACAACTAAAAATATATAGAAAAAATTAGCCGGGCATGGTGGCACATGCCTGTACCCAGCTACTTGGGAGGCTGAGGCAGGAGGATCGCTTGAGCCCGGCAGTTTGAGGTTGCTGTGAGCTAGGCTGATGCCACAGCACTCTATCCTGGGCAACAGAGCGAGACTCTTGACTCAAAAAAAAAAAAAAGATAGTTATTACGTACAGTTCCCAAAAGGACGGCTCAGTCAGGCCAGGAAGAAAGAGGTGTGAGGCAGGGTAAACAGATTTAGGATTGGCTCCTCTGAATAATGTGGATGGGCTCAGGAGTGGTGTAGGGGCTGTCTCTAGCTGTCTGGATGTGGCCCTAGCGTGATTAGGGCAGAGGGGGATACTGTCCTAGAATGTGAGAGCTGGATAAAGAGAGCCATGAAGCAAGAGGCTGGAGTTCTGAGCTTTGGACTGGTTGGTTTGCATATAAAAGGTGAGTTGTTTACCCTCTCCAGGGTCAGTGAGGCCCCAGCTGCTGGGTTGTTTGCTATCACTAGGAATTAGCTAACCCTGTGCTGGGCAGTCCCTCCAGGGTGAGCAAGGCCTAGATGTCAAAGCATCAGAATTATAGAAAGTAAAAAAGACATGGGTAATATAGAGTGGCATTAAGTGAATACTAAATATTCATATAAATTTTAAATGAATATTTTGAGAATTCGATCTTAAAATATCATTTCTATTCAACAATAAGGTACCTTTCAACTGAAGTTCTTTTTCTGCCCTTCAGTGGGATTTTAAAGTTTTCATTAGGCTGGACACAGTGGCTCACACCTGTAATCCAAGCACTTTGGGAGGCTGAGGTGGGAGAATCACTGGAGGCCAGGAGTTCAAGACCAGCCTGGGCAACATAGACCCCCATCTCTACAAAAAAAAATAAATAAAAAATTAGCCAAGCGTGGTGGTGGGCACCTGTAGTCCCAGCTATTGATCATGCCATTGCACTCCAGCCTGGGTGACAGAGCAAGACCCTGTCTCTTAAAAAGAAAAAGTTTACATCATACTGACCCTACACAATTTTTGTTAAATTTGTTCCTAAACATCAATCTGTTGTTTCATTGCTATTGTAAGTTAGTTCTCAATTTCCACTATATTTTATAATTAGCTATTGTTTGCATATTGTGTATATTCTGTACTTAATGAGTTATCTTAAACCTCTTTTCCTTTCTATCAAATGTGATTGGCTAGTACTTCCAAAGCAATGCTATGTGGTATTGGGGGGATGCACCACTTTCCTTCCAGGTGTTTTCGAATCAGCGTATCCTTTATCTACTTTCCTCCTTCAGGTGGAGCAAAGATGACAGGAAAACCTCCCTATTAGTAGTTGCTGAGGCTGCAGGGTTTGAATGTCTTGCCCAAAAGCACATGACAAGAGCAGGAAAAAATACCTAGCATTTCCAAGTTGGGGCTAATGGTCACCTGCAATAACAGGTGACTTCTTGGCAATTAGCCTCTGCCAGGGCTAGTTGAGGTGCTAGTCAATTACTTGTCACCTAAACTACCTTCCTTCATAACACTGAGACCAGTGATTAAGGCAAACATTGAGAAATCTGTTCCTCTGTAAGCTTCACCTTCAAAATCTCAGACAGGCTTCCCCTTGGTGAGTTGGCAGGTGACCTCCTCCCCTCCCCTTTCCCTGCACAGTGATGTGTGTCTGGTTGGGGGTACCATTAGGGAACAGCATTGCTTTAGTCCAGGTCTTCGGAGAAGCAGATGCCAAGATGGGATTAGATACGTGAGGACTTTATTAAGGGAAATGCCTATGTGAGAGAAAACAGAAGGAGCTGGAAAAGCTGAGAGAGCCGTCAGACTGCGAGGCAAGTCAGACCCCAGTGAGCGGGGGAAGGAAGCATGACAGAAGCATCCTGCTGCATGCAGTCTTAAGGAAGATTTGGCAAGCCTTACATCAGAGTCCCATACCTCCCAGGAATGGGCCCACCCTCGAAGGGTATCCCTACTGGACTCAGACGTGGGAGGGGTGCTGCACAATGCCTGGGAAATGTGGCCTCAGCATAAATGGGGTGACAGATTTCAGAGCCTGGCAGTTGGGGCTCTAGGTCAGTTGTGCCCCTGTACTTGGAGGCAGATTGTCTTGGCTGCCATAGGCACTGTCTGGAGGTCTCCCTTGCTGCTCCCTTTAGACTATGACAGCTAAAAAAGTGGGAGGCAAAGGTCATTCAGCAGGACTTAACATCCAAGGATCTGACCCAAGTCCATCTGCAGATGACCCTCTTGGACAGACAGATGGTGTCTCAGGAAAAGCATTGAGTATGATAAGCCTGAGTTTCCATCCTGGCTCTGCTTTGGTGGTTATACAACCTCTCTGAGCCTCCGTTCCCTCCTCTCTATAATGAGGGTAATAGAATGCCTGACTCAGAGCTGTATGGAGCAGGTACTGTTTATAGAAGTGCTTAGCATAGAACCCAGCTATTGCTCCTTGATAACCACTAGCCTCTCTCCCTTTATTCCCTCTTCACACGTCTGGCCCCCAACCCTCACAGAGTAAAGGGTCAAGAGAAAGCTAGCTTTGCTCCACTGTGGAACCCTCTGCTAAGAAAGGTCCCCACATCCATATAGTTACTGTATGCCATTGACAGCAGCCTAGTGGTTGCCCGCGGGGGAACTGGCCATGGTCAACATCTAATTTGGCCATCTTCCTTCCACACCTCAGCCCAGGGCTGGGTTGTCAGTGTCAACTCGGGAGAAGGCACATTCATTTAGGCCCAACTGAATTAGCCAGGCCAGTCTGCAGCCAGGAAATCATGTGCTGCTTTCCCAAACCAAATAGAAATTATTTTTAGATTATTCACTGCTTGGTATTATCCATTCCACAGCTCCCTCCTATTAGAGCACATCAGAGAAAATTGGCTGCAGCCAGTGAATGGATATGCTAGTACTGGGCCTCTGTGTTCTCATTTGTGAGAAGAGTGATTGAAATTGACCAGTGGTTCTCAACCCTGGCAGCATGTTGAAATCACTTGGGGAGCTTTTAAACATACTTCTTCCCAGGCTGTGCCTCAGACCAATTACATCGGAGTCTCTAGGATAGGACCCGGGCTGCAGTATTTTTTAAAGCTCCCCAGGTGATTCCAGTGTGCAGCCCAGTTTGACGACCAGTGAAGGACGATTTCAAAGCTTCCTTCCACCTCTAATTCCAGGGGCAATAACCTTGAAGAGAGTACAGCCTACTTCTAATTTCATTCATTAAAATAGGAATTATAAGAATGGCTATTCCAGCAATTTTATAATTTTATATTCTTATTAAGTTCCATGCTCTCAACCATATTCCTCTTTGGCATCTTGGTCACTCAGTGTTTAGAGTCATAATTAGTACTTTTTTCCTACGTAATTACTTGTTTACTTCACGTATTTGTTATAATCTCTTGTTTTCATTTATATAGTGTGTGGCAGGTACACATTTCACAGAATTGGATACCTTTTCTTTATTACATTGTAATAGAAGTTAACTCTTGAATGTCATTTCCACTTGGTATTGAAGTGTGTATGTATGCGTCCATGTAACCACCGCCCAGATCAAGGTGTGGAACATTGCCAGCAATCCAGAAGGCTCCCTCACCCACTCTCCACTCAACTCCTTCATCCCCCAGAGGTAACTACTCTTCCGACTTCTAGCACCAGAGGTTAAAACTCGAGTCTTTTGAGTAAGTCCTTAGTCTAATTTAGGCTCATTCCTCTCCCTGTTTCCTTCTCTGGGCATGACTGTGGGGTTTTATTATCATCCTGCCATCAGGGGAGAGGTCTGCTTCAAGCATGGTTGGTTCAGTAATGGATTTATGTGTAACAAATCATCCCAAAACATAGTGGCTAAATCCAAGACGTTATTCTCTCACATTTTTGTGGGTTGACTGGGCTCAGTGGGTTCTTCTGCTTATCTCGCTTGAACTCTCTTCTGCAGCTTTGATCAAATGGCAACTGAAGCTGGGGTCCCCTAGAGGATAGCACTGGTGGGAAGATCTGAGTTGCCTTCTTCACTCTGAGAAAGTAAAAATGAGCTCAGGCTAAGAGTGTAAAAAATCTGCCCAGCCATTCATCAGGCTGGAAAAAGAGATGTGAATAAAGCCAGATGCAAAGTTAGCAGAAGAAAAGCTTTTCATCCAAGGGCACACAGCAGCTGCGAATGGCTACCAACTGCCTTTATTATTCACTAAGAAGCTTTGTTTTCTAAAATCATAGATTATTAGAAACTTTCGTCAGTAAGAACGACACTGTCCACTTTTGCCTAGAAGAGCTAAGTTACTTCGACACAGAGAAAGAGCCTTAATTTGCAACTCAGCTGCAGAGGGTTTCCGGCACAGCATTCTACTTCTATCACAGCTTTCTAACATCCAAGGAAACAGGACCGTGGGTCCCCTTCATCACCCAGACCTACTGTCGAACCCTTTACACAGAGCTTGCCTTACTTTGAGCCCATCGACACTCGGATTCAATGCTAAAAATCACTGAATTGTATAGTCTAAAATGGTGACTTTTATGGTATGTGAATTCATGGTCTGTGGAATATGGTATCTCAATTTTTAAAGGCAATAGACATTTAAAGACTTGGAATGCTGCATATGGCTTTGAATCTGTTGGCACTTCTGGGCCAGCCAGGCGCAGTATTGTCTTATTCCCGTTACTTGGCTCCTAGCGGATCTCCATTGCTCCAATTTGTAGCTGGGTTAGAATACTAAGGCTCCCTTATCCACCTCATCTCCCATCCTCTGCACCCCCCATCCTTTTTGAACCCCCTTCTCATTTACATAGTGCGTATATATTCTCCAAATGCCTTGTGTGAAAATTGTTTGACTCTTCATGTCACTTCACAGAGTTTCCTTGATGATCTCAATTTATAAAATGATTTTCAATTCAAAAACAAACAGAAAAACTCTGTTTTATATTCCACCTAAATTCCACCTTTCCCCCAAATCTCATGCTAACTCTACTTTGCCTTTGGCGAGCCGCTCCACGGTTCCTGTGGAGTGTGGTCTCCCTCATTTCAGAGGGTCAATAAACCTGACTTTGTCAGACTACAGGTTTGTTCCCGACAGTCTCGAGCTGACTGCGCTAGGACAACTCTGGCCCCTCGGCACTCCTCCACATAGTGTCTCTCCACTCATGGCGTCTCCTTCCCATTTAGAGTCTCTCCATGTGGCTTCTCCCTCCAGCAAGGTAACTGGTCTTGACTTTCACGAGGGCCAAAGTAAAAGCTGCCAGGCCTAGAAGTGGCACAGCACAGTGTCACTTCTGCTGCATTCACTTGGTACAGTGAGTGATAGGACCAACCAGATTCAGTGTGGGGACTACACAGGGATGTGACTATTGGGAGGTGGGGTTCACTGGGGCCATCTTTAGAGACCAGCTAGTACAATTGTTCTTCTTCCTCGTGGCATTCGCATCCCAAGGCTCTATCTGCCTTGGGTTTCAGCTTTAGGCCCTGCTAATTTGCTAATGAATCTACTCTTTGCAAGCAGGGCTCTTCCAGTTTGCTGTCTGCTCAGTCCCTTCCACATCTCAGTGGGGACATGGGAAGTTTCTTGCAGCATTCCCCAGCTATGCTGGGATGTGCAGTCTCTGCAGGTCTCTCTTAGGCCCATCTGCCTGGACTTCTCGCCTAGACACTGTAATGCTACCACTGGATGCCATGTTGGACATGAGCTTTTCCTTGAGGTTCACACTCTGGGAGCCAGACAAATGGCCTCTTCTGCTCAGGGATTCCCCAAACTTGGCTGCGCCCACCCACTCCCTGAGGGAGTGAATGCCACTGACTCAAGGAGTAGAGGGCTTTGGGAAATTAAGAAAAAACTTAGAGGAGAAAATGACTAATGTTCTGTTTTAGGTAGCTGTCAATGTAGATTATTGGTATTGTTTTGATCTAGATTTGAGTTGATAATGATAATCAAGTTTGCATTAACTCTTAAGAGCTTTCATATACATAATTTTATTTGATCTTCACATAAAACTTTTGAAAGATGATTATTATTATCCTCATATTATAGGCAAGGAAACAGGCTCACAAAAATTACGTGACTTTTCCAAGGTCACTTATTATATGGTTTTATCATGAAGGGTGCAGTTTTATTTTTTTATTTATTTTATTTTAATTTTTTTTAATTTCAGCATATTACAGGAGTACAACTGTTTAGGTTACGTATATTGCCCTTGCCCCGAAGGCTGCCGTTTGAAAATAGAAGAGATTTGAAAGAGAATAAATGGGCCTGTACTTGTGAAATGAGAACTTTTGAATTTTTCCATTTTGATTATCTTGCGAAATATTGGGATTAATATTTAGATGACAAAGCTCAGGATTACCTAAAAAGCAGCAGTGATAGAGTGATAAAGAAATAGATTGTAAAGTTTCCATTAAAGTCCACTTCTGTTGGGTTGCTGTAGTGTGCCACGTATTTTTCTAACCCTGTGTATGGCAAGATGTAAGCCTGCAGATTGCTCATCTGAGAAAAGACACTAGACACAGTTCCCACCCTGAAACAGCTAATGGGGCCACCAGAAAAACTGTGGGCTGAGATTTGATTCAATGAAATTTTCAAAGAAGAGGGCTCAGGGGAGTTGGTGCTTCTCAAATTGTAGGAGACATGAGGTTGGCTTCTCCAGGGACGTAAGATTCAGAGCTCTGAGCAGTGACCACCTAAGGCATAAACCTAGCACCTGAGCAACAATAACACATGGCAGTGTGCCTGACCGTGCGCATCTGAATACGCACCAAAGACTGAGACTTTGGGCTCTCAAGTTTGAAAATTGCTTCCCAATAGATCTTTTAATACATTCTTAATCCTGTCATTAAATCATTATGCAATAAATGCTTTGCATTCATTTTTTTAAGATTTTATTTTTTTAAGGACAGTTTTAGGTTCACAGCAAAATCGAGAGGAAGATACAGAGATATCCCTTGTACTTCCTGCTCCAACACATGCACAGCCTTTCCCATTATCAACAGCATTCTTTATTTTTTAAAAGCTAGACTTTATTTTAAATAAAAATAGATTACTAGCTGGCTGGAAAAAGAGAGGTCACCAGCAAAAAACAATGTTGTATATTGGTGTGGTTTTCTTTTTCCTTTTTCTATAAATATGCTTAAAATTGTATATCAGGACTAACAAGTTAGGGTTATTTGAGTATAAACCATGTCAGCTTGCTTTGACAGTGTGACTCAACTGGAGCAAATAGGGTTGAGAATGATCCAGAGAAAAGTAAAACAAATTGGCTGTTTATGGAACCAACTGCTAATATAAATAGAAATGCTTTTAGCACACGTTCTTTCCAGGAATCTCCCAGATTGACTGAAATAGGGCAGAATAAAAATGGAAAATTACTTTAGAAGGTCATTTGCATACTAGATGCTACCACTTATCAGTTTTCTTGAGTTTGTGAGCTTCCTAATTTAAGTACTGTTTAGATTCAAACTGATATGTAAGGGGAGAATTGTAAAGGAAATTTGGAGTATGCAAGAAAAAGTAGTAATGAGATATGTTTTTAAGTTGCCTCAATTCAAAATGTGTTTTTGAATCTGCAAACCACAGGCCTTCTCCAAGGGGCCTCAATTCTGAGAATTTATACCAATAAAGTGAAATACAAGGCCGGGCGCGGTGGCTCACGCCTGTAATCCTAGCTCTCTGGGAGGCCGAGGCGGGCGGATTGTTTGAGCTCAGGAGTTCGAAACCACCCTGAGCAAGAGCGAGACCCCGTCTCTACTAAAAATAGAAAGAAATTAATTGGACAACTAAAAATACATAGAAAAAATTAGCTGGGCATGGTGGTGCATGCCTGTAGTCCCAGCTACTCGGGAGGCTGAGGCAGAAGGATTGCTTGAGCCGAGGAGTTTGAGGTTGCTGTGAGCTAGGCTGACGCCACGGCACTCTAGCCCAGGCAACACAGTGAGACTCTGCCTCAAAAAAAAAAAAAAAAAAAAGTGAAATACAGTTGTAAACAAAAAGCTAAAAAAATAAGGTTATATATGCTTTCAGGATGGGTATGATGGTTAAAGGGAGAGGAGGAACATAGGGAAAAAATAAGAGACCAGAAGAAAATAGCCACAAAATGGAATTTTCCAGGGAAGTTGTAAGTTTGTCCAAATTTCCCTGCTAAAAATGATCATCTGGATAAGTATGTCCCAGTAATTCAATCACTATAGGGACATTCAATTTGCTTGCTTAATCCTTTAGACCAGTGGTTCTCAAAAGTGTGGTCCATGGACCAGCAGCAGCATCACCTGGAAACATATAAGAAATGGAAATCTCACCGGACATGGTGGCATGTGCTGGTAGTCCCAGCTACTTGGGAGGCTGAGGCAGGAGGATAACTTGAGTTCAGGAGTTTGAGACCAGCCTGGGCAATATAGCAAAACCCCCATCTCAAAAAAAAAAAAAAAATCTCCCAATTCCCAAGACTTTCTGAGTTAGATATTCAGAAATCTATGTTTTAACATTCCCTCTGAGTGGTCTTGGTGCATGCTAAGATTAGACCTATCTGCTTACCTACAGGTTCATGTGTTTTTAGTTTTAGGTACCTATGAAAGAAAAATCAGCTCATTTTTCTCCTGTCCATATTTGTGTGGATATTTGGCCTCTTTTCTGAAGCACAGGATGTCAGAAAGATAGGGCAGTGGGTCTGGGGTGTGAATTTGTTCTGGGATACAATGGCCTGCGAATTGGAGGAAAGTGTGATGGGCTGCAGAGAAGAACCAGGCTGTGTGCCCCCTGCAGATTCAGGAGACTGGCAGAGAGGATGCATAAGAAACCAAGGAGCCCTGTGAAAAGGAAGTCACCCTAAGGAAAGAGAACATTGGTATGCGCAAGCCCAACTCTAGAAGAGCAGATGAATGGGAGACAGTGGTCGTTTTGAAATATGTCTACAGATTCCTTAGTGCTCCTCCCTTCAAAGGGTGCAGCTTGATTCTCCTCTGAAGTGTGGCCTGGACTTAGTGATTTGGCTCTAGCGATGATGCGTCACTTAAGGAGTAGGTCATCAAAAGGCATCATGGCACTTTCCTTTTTCTTGCTCTTGGATCACTTGCTCTTGGGGAAGCCAGTTTACATGTCATGAAAACACTCATGAAGCACTATGAGGAAGTCTGTGTGACAAGGAACCAAGATTTCTTCCAGCCCTAGCCAAGGCTTCAGATAATTGCAGAGACTGAGCAGACTGCAACCTCCTGCAACCTGACTCAGAGGGCCTGTCTCCACCCTCCGCCCGCCTCTCATCACCCACTCCTGCATTAGAGCCCACAGTTTCAGTCTGGATTATACTTAATATACTTTTTAAAAAGTGCTTTGTGGGAGGTTTGGAGTTTTCTGTGGGACAAATGATAAAATCAGGTGAGATATAAAATTTTATTCAAAGGGGACAACCCAATTAGGAGAGTACTTTGGCTTGACTCACATTGTGGGAAAAGTTGGAAGATCTGAATTTTTACTGCTTTGAAGGGGTATTGGAGATGTAAGACACCAAAGGGACAAGAAATAATAAGTACTAATAACGAGTTAATTGAAACCTTTGGGCCCCTAAACAAGCTTTTTCACATCTCCCTTTTCCAGATTTCGGGCTGTAGTTCAAACAGAAATCATAGCTTTTACTGTTGGTTTCAGATATTAACCAACTGTCTCATTTTCAAGTTTTTGAAAGACCAGCCCAGTCTATATTAAAATTTCAATCTCTCATCCAATTCAAATAACAACAGGTGTTAGGTGCCTATATCTAAAGACAGGTACTAACCAGCTCTGTATGCTTGATGCTAGGTAGCCTGGCGCAGTGATAGGGAAATTTTTCTTAATGTGTCTGGTCCAAGCAGCCTTCTTTCTCCTTAGGGTAGGGCAGGGCTAAAAGGAGTCAGGAGCCCTCCTGCTCCCTCCCTGCTCTACCCAGGGGTCCAACAACAAGTTGCAGTGTATATTCAAGAGTTCAAACATTCCCATATGTAGGCATTTCTTAAGCACCCTCTATATGTCACCTACTTCCCGCATGGTCATTCCTTTGATCCTCACAAAACCCAGGGGCCCCAGTTTGCAAATGAGGAAATACAAGCTTTGATGGGCTTTGTAACTTGCCCACGATCACACGGCCAGGAAATAAATGGACTTGAACCCAGGTCCTTCTGACCCCAGAGATGTGTGCTTTCTCCCACAGCTGAAACCAGTTAAACTGGGTGTTAGGGGCTGAATCGTGTCCTCCCCAGTTTCATATGTTGAGGCCTTAACCCCCAGTACCTCAGATGTGACTATATTTGGAAATGGGGTCTTTAAGAAGTGGTTAGGCTAAAATGAGGCCATTAGGGTGAGCCCTAATCCAATATGACTGCTGTCCTTGGAAGAGGAGGCAATTTAGACACATGAAGAGACTCCAGGTATGCACATGTGCACAGAGGTAGGACCACCTAAGGACACAGCAAGAAGGTGGCCATCTGCAAGCCACGGAGAGAGGCCAGAGAAGATGCCAACTCTGCCAGCACCTTGATCTTGGATATCTAGCTCCAGAACGGCGAGAAATAAATTTCTGTTGTTTAAGCCACCCAGCCTGTGGTACTTTATTATGGCAGCCCTAGCGGACTAATGCACTGGGCTAATGCATTTTCCAGGCAGTGTGTGGAGAATCACAGACTGTAACTGAGGTTATGTCAACATCTTCCCATCTGAGGACATTTTTTGGTGGGCCGATGACCTGGCATTTCCAGAGCTGGGCCAAGCTAGTTCTTTCATTCCATACCAGGTGGCATCCCTAATATGGGAAGTGTCCGGTACATTGTGGAGAGAGACTTGGGGAGGCAGGTGGACGTCAAGGTATTCATCCAGCTGTCAACTCACAGAGGGAGCCCAGGAACCTCATATTCATGGGCCAGACTTTGTGCAAGGCACCTTCCATGTGTCATTTCATTTAAAGCTAAGGCTCTGCAGCTGCAAGCTCATGGTTCCCTTGGCAAGAGGCACATCTGTTCTGAGACTCCATAAAGGGAAGCTTGACCCAGGCTGAATTATTTTTAAGGTTCTGGATGTATGCAATGTAGTTTGTCTATCTTGCAACTACCATGCAAATTAACTCATTAATTCATTTAACACTTACTGAATCCTACTGTGAATCAGATTTGGCACTTGGAGGAAGATACATTGTCTTAGTTTGTTTTATGTTGCTATGAGGAATACCTGAGGCTGGGTAATTTATAAAGAAAAGAGATTTATTTGGCTCAAGGTTCTGCAGGCTGTAAAAGAAGCATGGAGCCAGCCTCTGCTCAGCTTCTGGTGAGGGCCTCAGGCTGCTTCTCCTCGTGGTGGAAGGTGAAGGGGAGCCGGCATGTGCAGAGATCACATGGCAAGAGAGGAAGCAGGGGCAGGGGGTAGGTGCCAGGCTCTTTTTAACAACCAGCTCTCATGGGGAACTAGTAGAGTGAGAACACACTCACCGCCCCCCACAAGGAGGGCATTAATCTATTCATGAGGGATCTGCCCCTATGACCCAAACACCTCCCAGTAGACCCCACCTCTAACATTGGGATCAAATTTCAGTGTAAGATCTGGAGAGGACAAACATCCAAACTGTAACACACATAAACATAAGTACTCGTGTTTCTGAACAGATTGCTCCTGCCACGTGGCAGGACATTCTATAAGGCATGTTAGTTGCTGTGTATCTAATCCATACTATTAAAGAGGAGGCCACTCTCCCCACACTTCTACCCTGGGCCACTTGCTTCCAAATCTATGCCCCCATGACCTACAAGAAAGTCTGTTTGGTCAGAACCCAGGACACTCATTGGGCCATTTTACTGATGGATGGGGGTCCCTTCCATAATGATCAGCTCTGTGGCCTGGGCCATGTTTCTTTCTCCTGTACACGTGGCCAGGAGGCTTCCTGTGCTCACCCAGGCCAGGACTCCGTGCCACCTCCCTTATTCTTAATCCTGGCAGGGAGGCAGACAGGAGCCCACGGAGGGGCTGGTTGTCTCAGATTCCATGAGGAGGAAGCAGGCAACCCTTTTTGGCCTCCAGGCCTAACCCACATTCCCCAACCCAACTTTTCGCAGACTCTGTTTAATTATTACCACAATTAATAGGTGCCCTCCCATTTCCCCTTGGCTGCTAACGCTTGCAAGGAGCTCCCCTAGTCAGAGGTCCCGAGGGGAGGAGAGCTGAGTCCTGAGATCTGGGTAGTCTTCCTCCAAGGAGCCTTAGTGTTAACCTCTGACGTTTTATCAGAACCCCAGAAAGGAATATTGTCTCATTAAACTCCAAAGAGTTTCCTCAGCTAGTGAGTGGCAGAGCCAGGATTCAAACCAAGTATTGTCTGCTTTAAACCACGGTGTTCTTGCCACCAAGCATGCTGCCCTCCAAGTGCCAAGGATGAAAAGCAGAGAACTCACTAGGAAAGTTCCCTGAGGGAACACATCCCTCCTGGCAAGGTCTGTGTGGAGGGGGAAACATTTCAACTTGGGAGAATTCACTGGGAGGATTTGGACATGAAGGGGTGGGGACAGGAGACTTTCCAGGTCGGGGAGGAGCAGGGATTCCAGAATAGGCTGTCAGGCCTGGGAAAATGCAGGACAAACTGTCCCTGCTGGCAACTCCTAGCAGGAGCAGAAGCTGGCATGCACTGAGCCCAAATAAAATGTCCCCCCATTGTCCAGCCACTCAAATTTGAAAGTGTCCTTCTGATATGCTGGGCCACCAGAACCTGCCTGCAGTCTACCATACACGCTTAGCTCATTCTGTTTCCTGCCTAGAGGCTCTGTTGCTGGCCCCCACAGGGCATGATCATGCCTACCCTGTGCCCTGGGCTGGGGCAGGTTCCCTCACCTGCTCCTCACTTCCCTACCGTGTCTGGTGCTGGGGCTGAGTAATGTGGTATAAAAACACAGGCTTTAGGGTGCATGGGCTGGCTTTGCATTCTAGCTCTGTGGCCTTGGGCAGATTACCTAAACTGCCTTTTCAACCTCTGTTTTCTCATCTGTAACATGGAGATAGTAACACCTACCTCAGGCAGTTGCTGTGAGGCTCAAGAAATAATATCTGTACACGCATAATAGGTGTTTAGTGAATGGTGGATGGGGTTGGTATTTTCATCCACCCAGAGTCAGAATTGACTCTTCCATGACTCCTTCCCTGAGAACTATGGTCAGAATTCATCTCTTACCTTCCTCATCAACTCCAGCACTACTCCTTCCAAATTCCTGTAATCTGGATGGCAGTGGGGCCTCCCAGATCACCTCTGACCCCAGTTGCATAGCTCTGGTCACACCAACTCTCCTCCAGATTTCTGAAGATTCCAGGCAAAGACTTTCCTCCCCTGAAGCCTCCACTTTGTCCTGCGCCAGCCCAGAGGCCAAGCCCGGCTCCTGGACCTGTGTCTATGACAAGGCTGCTCACTGCAAGCCCTTCCTGAGTTCTAGAAACTTCATTAAAGGCCTAGGGTGTGGGGAGGAAGAGGTGTTTGGCTGGGGCAAGTGTCACCTGGAAAACAGAGTTCAGAGGAGGGGAGGGGGCTGGGGGTCAAAGGAGGGGAACAGAGACACCACCTCTCATGAGAAGTGGCAACATTCCATTGTAAGAAGACAATGGAAGGCGGGGAATATAGTGGTGGGCTGTCTTTGGAAAATACAGTCTGCCACACTACCTTAAAAATCTATCCCAATCTGATCATTATTCACCGCCTCCATCACCATTTCTTGGAAAACCAGACACCCTCATCCACCTTCAGTGTCCTTCTGCTGGGTCCTAGTTCCCCCTACAGTCTGTTTCTGTGGTGAAGCCAGGGTGACCCTGTCAGAACATAAGTCAGAGCTTGTCACTCTCCTGTTCAAAACTCTTCACTGGCTTCCATCTTACAACAAAGTCCAAACTCCTCGTGTGGCCTACAGACTCCACATGACCTAGCCCCAGCACCTTCTCAGACCCTGTTTCCCTCACTCTCCCTCTTGCTTACTCTGCTCCAGCCCCAAGGGTCTCTTTTTTGCCTCTCCTAGAACAAACCAAGCTTGTGGATGCCTCAGGACCTTTGTACCTGATGTTCCTTAGTCTTATAATGCTTTCCTGCCAGATAGCTGCATGGCTCATTTTCTCAGGTCGCTGCTTCAGTGTCACCTCCTCAGGGAGAGCCTCCCTGATTAATTATATCTCTCCATTATTCTGTGTTACACTGGGAACCACTGTACTATTATATATGCTTCTGTCTTGAGACCCCCTTAGAATGTAAGTTCCCAAGGAGAAGGAATTTTATACATTGTGTTCATGCTGAATCCCCAGCTCCTAGATCTTGGCCTGTGGTACATTAGGAACTCAGTAAATATTTATTGAATGAATGAACAATGAATGAATGAATCCTCTGACCTCCCTCTTACTTTTCTGAATCATTGTTTTTCTGTTTCTATCTTCTCTAGTTTAGCCTTGTCCATCTGCTTCCTGAGGACACAGGTGTGTTTTTAAAACATCACAGTTACATTTGGTAACTCTTTATGTAAGAAAACAGGTTGTCACATAATCCATGATAACTGGATGGAAATCTCTCTAGTGCTTAAAAAAAAAATCACCTGTTCTTCCTATCCTAGACTGTGTATGTATACATTTTGGCCTTGGAGATAACCCTTTCCTTGTGGCGGAGTATTTTAAAGCACTTTAAGGCCTTAAGGAGTGGATTAAATACAGAATGTACAGAGGCCTCAGGCTTGCACAACTTGTTCTGCCACAACCTGCAGGATGGGGAGAACCTCCTTGTCACAGGGATTACAGGGCCTCATTGGAACGTGGGCCTCAAAGCAGCGTGGGGCGCCTATGTATGTTCTACTCCATCGCTTAGGTGGTTGTTTCCTAAGCAGCCAGCTGCAGCTAGTCTGGGATTCTCAAATGCTCTCCAGCACTCCTGGCTATGACATGTATTGACCAAGATCTCTCTTCTCACAAGGGACATGGGAGAGGTATAATGACACATGGCAAGGGCAGGGCCCTTTCTCACCCTTTACTTTGGATTCTTGATCAGCGATAGCCCATCTGTGCGTTGGGAACGGTCCTGTTCTAAGGCTTTGCCAAACACAGCCATATGCCCTCAAACTCCACCTTTAGCTGTGCAGAGACTAACCAGATCCAAGCTTTGGAAATTACCTTGGGCCAAATCAAATTGTTGGGTGGGCCTTCCTCCCCACCCCGTGCATTCTCCTGGAGGCATGGTGGTAGAGGTGATAGGGTGAGGGAGTGGGGTTGAGGTAGGGTACAGATGATGGAGTGATGGGGGGAGGTAACAGGGTTGTGGGTGATAATATTAGTATTATTTTAATAAGCATATAAAAATAAAAGTTTGCAGTGAGCATATAATTACAAAAAGTAAACTAGGAATATGCATTTGGACTGGATATAAGTGTTTGCAGTGAATGTCACCTAGGTTTTCTGGGGTTCATCTTAGGGAAAATCTGGGGCAAACCCACCACTCCACCTGACAGAGTGAGACAGATTTGTTCTGCCCACCGGTGGCGTACCAAATGTTTTGAGCTCATTTATTCCTGTGAGTCTTAAATAACATTAGGAAACTGGATTTGTTCAGGATTCAGGATGTTTTCCCTTCCTATGGGCTTTAGTTCAAGAGCCATCAATCCTTGGGTTGTCATAAACCATTTTGGGATCTCCTCTGAAGTCTCTGGCCTTCCTGGGCATCCTGTCTCCCTCCCAAGAATGTGATTTCTTCAGAGATAAATGATTCTTGGACTCACAGCCTTTCTGAGTTTGGTTTCATGTAAAGATAGGTTGATTGATGTTCCATGGGGAGCAAGTCTAGCCTTAAAGGCCCCAAAGCACTGGTGATATCTGGCTTGGTTTGTCATTTCGTGGCCTGGCGGGTTCATGTTTAGTCTTGCCTCAGTTTTCTCATCTGTAAAATGGGAATTATAATTCTAGTTTTGCTGCCTCACTTGTGAGTGTCAAATAAAAAAAAAACGACAAAAGAATTTTATGAAAAATAAAGCCCTACATAAAAATTGCTTATTCACCACACTAGTAACATATGTTTAGTGCATACAACATAGATAAGAAAAAAGGGGGGAATTAAACAATAAGAATTAAATAAAAATGGGTTTGGGGGTCAAATATGTTTAGGTTTTAAAGCAAAGTCAATGGGTTTCTTTACTGCAGGACTTCTCAGTAGCTTTAATATGCTAATATACATTGTAAATTCCCAAGGGTGATGTAAAAGAGGCTGTGTTTCCCGATGTCTGTGAATGCCTCTGCTTTTTAAAGAGAGACTATCTCTTAGAATGAGTGCACTTCCCAGTATAGTATGAGAAACACTGTATTGGATAGGATTATTGTCACTAGTGTGGTGATGGCACTCCAGATGGCTTGAGGCCAGCCCAGTGCAACTCTGCCCTGAAAGTGAGAGAAACCAAGCTCCAGCCCTGGAGAGGTAACTGCAGGCTAAATGCCTAGATGAGTCTGATCAGTCTTATGGAGCTCGTTAGTTCCGGCTCTCAGCGAGGCTGTGCTTCTCATTGCCAGGCTCCATCAGTTCTGGCTTTAATTTAAGCTCGAGTTGCTGAGGGCAGCGCACGGTGAGGAGGGGCTTCCTGGGGCTCCCCAGCTGCCCAGTCTTGTCTCCCGCCTTCTGATGCCGCCACAACCTCTGTGTAACTGAATTATCATTAATTCTGGGCCAAAGAGACCAGGCTGAGAGCTCTGTTTCTCTCTCGGGACTGATCAATAGCTCTGTCTGCTCCTCACAACACATCTGCAAAGGACTTGCTAGACCTCAGACATGCAGGAAAGGTGCCTTTTTCCTTTCTGCCTTTTTTTCACTCCTAAAGTTGCCACAATTTTATTCTGTAAAAAAAAAAAAAATATATTTTCTTTTTAAATTACAAGTTAAATAATGCTCATTGTAAAAATTTCAGATAATACAAATATGTACAAAGTTAGAAAGGGAAGTTTCCCTTCATCCCATATACAGTGGAATGCACATCACTCTAGATCATTCTCTTTGCACATATAAATGATTGATAGCTTTGCTTGCTTGTTCAGAAGTTTGGTCAAGTGTACTGCCACTTTCCTGTTTCACTCAGCAATGTTCCACTGACAACCTTCCATGTCAGTGCATAAATGTGAACTTTTTCTTATTTTTTAAAGTCAAGTTTATTGACAGAAAATTTATATACAATAAAACTCACTCTTTGTAAGAGGGCAATTTGGTGAGTTCTGACAAAATATGCCAACAACCACTCCAATCAAGATGAAGAATACTTCCATCACTACTAAAAGTTCTCTCAGGCCTCCTTCTCTTCTCACAACTCTAAACCCTGGCAACCACGAATCTGTTCTCCAGCTCTATGGTTTGCCTTTTCCAGAATGCCATATAAAGGGAATTATATAGCATATAAACTGTTATGTCTAACAGCCTTCATTTAGCATAATGCACTTGAGATTCTTCCATGTTACTTAGTTAATTCCATTTTATTGCTAAGTAGTTTTGCATTATATGTACATACACAATTTGTTTAACCACTTACCAGTGGATGGCCATTTGGATTGTGACTAGTTTTAGCTATTACAAATGAAGTGGTTCTAAACATTCATGTACATTCTTTATGTGGACATATATTTCATTTCTCTTGGATAAATACTGAAGAGTAGAATTGTTGGGTTAAACAGTATGTATATATTTAACTTTATAAGAAACTGACAAACTGTTCTTCAAGGTGGTTGAATTTTGCATTCCCACTGGCAATGTATGAGACTTCTAGTTGCCCCATGTCCTCACCAACACTTAGCATTGTTAGTCTTTTTCATTTTAGCCATTCTGGTAGGTATGTAGTGATATCTCACTGTGGTTTTAACTTGCATTTTTCTAATGACTAAAGATGTTGAGCATCTTTTCAAATGTTTATTTGCCATTCCTGTACCTTCTTTGGTGAAGTATCTATTCACATTGTTTCACCCATTTCCTTTAATTGAGTTGTTGATCTTATTATTATCAAGCTGTAAAAGTTCTTAATATATTCAGAATACAAGTCCTTTATCATATATGTGTTTTGCAGATATTTTCTCCTAGTTTTTTGCTTGGCTTTCCAATTTAGTATTGTATTTGGAAGAGCAGAAGTTTTAAAATTTTTATGAAATCCAATTTAATATTCGTTGATTTAAGATTTGTACTTTTTGTATCCTATTTAAGAAATCTTTGCCTAACCCAAATCTTCTCCTGTTTTCTTCTAGAAATTTAATAGTTTTAGCTCTTACATTTAGGTCTATGATCTATTTTGAGCTAATTTTCATACGTGGGGCAAGGTAAGGGTTAAGCTTCATTTTTGTTTGTTTGTTTTGCTTACAGGAATCCAGTTTTTCCAGGACCAGTTTTTTGCAAAGACTATCTTATTCTTTTTAATCACTGCATAACATTTCATTGAATGGATGTGCCATGATTTATTCTACCAATGTCATATTCACAGACAGGCTATTTACAATCTGATGTAGTAATGCACATTCTTACACCCAAACCACTGGGCAGTTGAATGAATATTTCTGTGGAACTTCTGGGTCAAACGGCATGTGTATGTTAAGTTTGATGGGGCCAATGGATGGTTCTCCAGTACACACTCCCACCTACAAGGTCTGAGAGGAAAGGCTCTGACTGTGATTGGCTTTACTGGTGTGAGCCCTTCTCAAGTCTCAAATAATTTCCTTCTGGAAAAATCTAATGGCCCGTGTTATTAGATTTGGAGAATCAGAACCCTTCCAGGAGAGTCTGAAGAAAGTTGGTAATTTCTGCCTTGGTCATTTAGGGTAACCTCATAAGAAATGGGCTCATAATACACAGTACCTGGGGAAATGGAAATTTATTAAAAATTATTTAATAAGTATTGGGGTCTTATAAATACCTATGTACTGGGGCCTCCCCAAAGAGTAGAGGCTCCTGCAGTAACTTTGTTTCAGCAGTGAGTGGCTCCCCAGTGGCCTGAATGTACGCATTTAGCCTCCCACTGTGCGGGTCCTAATTCAGGATGGCTGTCCACATTCCTCTCACTCTCCCACCATACTCTCAGGGCCCCTGCTCTAAGCCCAGGGCAGCCAGCTACATGCGCAAAGGCACTAAGGGATGCTGGGGGAGCCAAGTTGTGCAGTGTGGCTGGAGCATAAAGTTATGCCCTTTCCTACTTTTTTCTTTTCATTCTTTCCAGTGGTATGATTTAATCAAACAGACTGACATTGTTGAGCATCTGTTAGGTGACAAGGACTGTCCTGGGGGCCTTGAGAGTACACAGAGCTGTGGACAGTCCCTCATCTTCAGGGATGTTAACTCAGGCTAAATAGCAACACAAGGTGGTTTAGAAACAGTTCAAAAACAATAGCAGCTAGTGTCACAGGCAGGACATACTGACATAATTTGTGCTAAGTGCATGGTCCATGCAGAACTCTGTGTGCTAAGAGAAGGAAAAAATCACACTGGAGCACTCTGGCAGGCCGAGGCGGGTGGATTGTTTTAGCTCAGCGGTTCGAGACCAGCCTGAGCAAGAGCGAGACCCCATCTCTACTAAAAAATAAAAAGAAATTATCTGGACAACTAAAAGTATATCAGAAAAATTAGCCGGGCATGGTGGCACATGCCTGTAGTCCCAGCTACTCGGGAGGCTGAGGCAGAAGGATCACTTGAGCCCAGGAGTTTGAGGTTGCTGTGAGCTAGGCTGACGCCATGGCACTCTAGCCTGGGCAACACAGTGAGACTCTGTCTCAAAAAAAAAAAAAAAAAAAAAAATCACACTGGCTCCACAGAGGAAGAATCTAAGTGAATGGTGAAAGTTCAGATTCTGTCACCAAGTTACTCAAGAGTTACCTTCCTTCCAGGTAGACTGCACCTTCTCCAAGCCACCAAAACCTGCTGCTGGGGCTGTAGGCTTCAATAGTTTATGGGACCAACCTTGAGAATGTCCTGGTTGAATTTAGCAAAAAAATCATAGCTCCTTCCTTTTTTTTTTTTTTTTGTGAAACAAGGTCTCACTCCACTGCCCAGGCTAGAGCGCAGTGGCATCATCATAGCTCACAGCAACCGCAAACTCCTCCGCTCAAGTGATCCTCCTGCCTCAGCCTCCCAAGTAGCTGCGACCACAGGAGAGTGCCTCCACACTCAGCTAATTTTTTCTGTTGTTTGTAGAGATGAGTCTTGGTGGTTGCCCAGGCTGGTCTCGAACTCCTAGCCTCAAGTTATCCTCCTTCCTTGGCCTCCCAAACTGCTAGGATTATAGGCAGGAGCCACTTCACCTGGCCACAGCTCCTTTTATTAAACATTTTGGGAGCAGCTAAATGGGGGTACCCTCTCTTTAAGCTGTCTCCTACCATTTTGAATGTAGTCCAAGTATATTCTTCATGCCTTCAAGTTGACAAGCTTTTCCTATCAACTCTATATCAGTTAGCGATTATTGCATAACAAATCATCCTATGGCTTAGTGGTAACAGTAGCCATTTTATTTGCTCATGATTCTATAATCTGGACTGGGCAGTTTTTCAGCTGGTCTCACCTCGGGTCACTCCTATGGTTGCTGTCATCTGAGATCAGGACAGGGCTAGATGATCCAAAGTGGACTCACTTACATGTCGAATGCCTCATCTGGGATGGTCAGAACAGCAGGCTCCTCCCCCTCCACATGGCCTCTTCAGTAGCCTAGACTTTTTTATGTGGCAGCCGATTTTCAAGAAAAGGCAAAAGCAGAAGATGCCAGGCCTTTTAAGGCCTAGGCCTAGAAATGGCACCATGTCCCTTCGGCCACATCCTGTTGGTCAAAGCAAGTCACAAGGCTAGCTCAGATTCAAGAGCAGAGAATTAGACTCCACCTCTTGATGGGAGGAGTGGCATGCACATGTGGGGATGGGAGGATTTTTGGTGGCCATCTTTGCACCCAGTCTACCATGGCTCCCTGGATTTCATTTGTGCTATCTCTAGACAAGTTCTAGTTCATGTAGGATTCACCCCACGTTACTTCATTTAAGCTTTCCAACAAACCTGTAAAGGGAACATTGTCTCCATCTCATGGATGAGAAAACTGAGGCTTACAGAGGTCAAACAGTTTGTGCACTGCCACTCAGAGCTGAGAGACAAGCCCAAGTCTGTTGCTAAAGCTGCACAGTATTGCTTAATGCTATGCCCTGACCCTACTTCCCCTTCCCCCACAATGAGGATCAGTGGTCTCCCTCAAAGACGCCCACCCCAGAGTCCAGTAACTACCAAACTGTTTCTGAATTAACTCCTGAATAGCCCCAGGAATATGTTAGGTAAATTAAAGCAAAGTGAACAACTTTGTGAATTATTTTAATTATTTTAGTAATCTAAAGATCTCTGTAACAGGCTTTATAAACTCATAAAATGTATTAAAAGTGCAATAATTTTTATTTGAAGAATTTCATCTAGCCAAAGATCAAGTTAATGATACTATTTTTCCAAATATCTTTTGATAAATAATTGTTCACTTTTCTATCCATTTACTGTTTTCATTTATTTTGCTTTGCATTGAATTAAAAAGTTGCAATTCTAGAGGGAGAGAGAAACACTTTTTCAAAGAGAAAGCTGTTTGGAAATAAAATCTACCTTCCCCCTCCTTTTTATTTAAATGATTAAAGAAAAAAAAATCAAAGGTCAACTTTACATTTGTCACCCAGTAGGTAAAAATGTCACCGACTGGCAGCAGAGGGGTTTGTCTCCATGAGATTGAGCCTGAATCGGGAGAGTTGATTCTGTGATGCTGCAGGACACCTCACCTCCAAACAGGTGGATGATGGTGCATAACCACTCAGGAATCTCACTGCCCTTGAGGACTGCTTCTAGTGAATATTTGAGACTTGGCTGCCTTGGTCACCTCTTCCATAGCCACTTACCTCAGTCTCCAAAAAAGAAAATTCTGACATCTTAATTTTAATGTGGGCATCTGATACAGTGCTTGAGATAAATATAACCCTGTGTAGTATGGAGAAGGTTTAATGGGAAATGGTTGGCATTCTTTCTTAGTAAAGGCATGGGGGAGAGGAGGAGGGGAGGAGAGAGAGGGAGGGGGAAAGGGAAAGAGAGAGAGAGAGAGAGACACACACACACACACACACACACACACACACACACACAGCAGTGAGGAAGACAAAAGCAGAGATAAGCAAGGCTCCACAGCAGCCAGCTCGCTAACTTGACATTTACCAAACCCCGGCCAGCATGGTTGTCCTGAATCCAATGACTCTGGGAATTTATCTTCTTCAGCTTTTCTTCCGCTCTATCGTGTCTCAGCCGACTTTCATCAACAGTGTCCTCCCAATCTCAGCAGGTAAACGGTGACCACAACTTTCCTCTCTTCCATCTGTCAGGGGCCAGGGGGAGGAAGGGAGATTGTTTTGCAGTGTGTCCTAATATTTTTGCCATTCAACTCTTGGCAGAGGGAGGCTGGAAGGGAGACATTCACCCAGCAACTTCCTGTCACCCGAGCTTGCCTCGGAAGCCCCTTCTGTCCTTGTGCCAGCCGGCCATACCTGGCTGCTCTAACCAGAGAGCCTTTGAAAAATGGTTTCTGTCTCCCCCACTTCTTTTCCCCATTTGCTGCATGATTCTATCTCAGTCAGGAATTTAGGAGAGCTTAGAAGGGACAGAGAAGTGCAAGTGAGCCCCAGATGTTTCTGTAAATACATCTCTGACCTTTCCAAAGGGGGCTTGCCTCTCAGGGATGTGGAATAAACATGCCTCTGTCCAAGCCTGGGCAGTGTCCATTGCGGGGACAATCCCGCTGGAGGGAAGGGAGCCCCCTGATTGTCCTGGAGGCCAGGGGCCCCCCTTGCAGCCTCAGGACTAGGTTCTCTGTTTCCCCAGCCGTGTCTGCTTTCCTGCTGTGCTTTCTTCCTGGGGTGAGACTTTTCTTCAGCCTCAGACAAGGCAGCTGGAGGTCCTGGGAAAAGGAGAGGGGGTTCCAGAATGACAGCCGGGCCTGGGGCTGGGTGTGTCTGCTGGGTAGGGCTGCAAGATTTGGGGAAGGGGCTTTGCCTGCCAGCCTGTTCTGAGGGCACCAGGCTGCTGCCCTTGTCCTGTCTGACCTGGAGCGGGGGAAGTATTGGGTTACTGCTATGGCCTATTTAAGCCTTTGTGAGGAAACTCAAATGTTTCCGGAGGGCTTGGGGGAGGCAGGCAGACCCCAGCCTTAGCTGCCTGTCCTCTCATAGCTGCCTTGATTCACCTCAGCGACCCCTGGCCTCTCAGCAAAGGCAGTTTTAGTCATGCTCTCCAACGTGTGTCTCATAAATACTTCAACTGAGACAGACATTTCACTGCTGCTGCCTTTGCTGGAAACACAAGGAGGGCCAGAAATGCCAGGCTCTTGGAGAGGGCATGTCTCTGAATCCAGATCCCAACTGCTGTCCATTCATAAAAACAGCTTGTCGACAAGTTGTGCTGCCGGCGTTTGTGGGCCCTGAGGGAGCGAGTCAGAGACGAGTGTGGGACTAATTATAAAAGTGTGAGGAACAGAAGAAGGAGGGGGAGGGAGGATTTGTGGAGAATACTCAGGGGTGGGAGGGTGGGTGTGTGCCAACATGCCCCTACAAATTCAAGTTGAGAGCGTCAAGCTTCTTCTGGGAGTGAGTAGGTCATTATTCCCCAATTCAAGGAGAAGCTTGATAGTTAATTTGGTCTAATTTGGTCGTCTATAATCTTGTTTGGGTCATAGATTCCTTTGAGAATCTGCTGAAGTCTCAGAACTTAAGGAAACTCAGTACTCTGGTTCCAGCCTGCCTCTCATGGGCTCTCTGACTTCTGGGAGGCAGTTGGCATTACACTGTAAGCACCATGTGGGCAGAGACTGTGTCTATCTTGTACATAATCACTGCCTCCCCAGGGCCAGAACACTGTCTGGCACGTGGAAGGTGCTCAATAAATATTTGGTGAATGAATGAATAAAAATTTTCTCATCTACAGATTGGGGTTTACCATCATTTTGTATTACTTAGGTAGAGCTAAGGTGGCTAAGGAGTTCTGAAAGCTAGAGAGAAAAGAACTTCTGATTTTCTTTGCACTCTTTTCCCTGGAGAGAGACCTGGCACAGCACAGACATCTCTTAGGCAAAAGTTTCTGCAAATTGTACCAGTTAGAACAACAGCAGGATAAAGAAGCAACTCAGATGGTTCAGATGAAAAGACTTGAACGAAGGGACCACTTTCAGAGGTGTGGGTAGGGTTAAGGGAACCAATGAGGAATGTTGAGACACCTAGAGATTAGCAACCACAGGAAGCCTTTACCACCCTGTGCTTTAAAAGGCAAGAGAAGGAAATAGGGAAATGGATCCTCCAGAGATTTGGTGCCTTGGAGAGGGGCACGGAACAGGAGCATTGGTCACGGAGGGACCCAAAGCAGGGAGAAAGGAAAGAAGAAACACCCCGATCTCTCTCTGCTCCCATCCAGCCACCTACTGGCAATGCCTCCCACTGGCCATACCCAACCCAAAGCCAGAGAGCAGGTCATGGGTGTCAGTGTCCGGAACACAGAGGGCAGAGAGCTAAGGGGAGGGTGGTGTGTGACCCAGTCCACACACCATGGGCACTTCTTGGTGAAGGGCTGCATCTAGATTTTCCAGTTGGGAATGTGGTCTGTAGACATCTGATAAAACAACAGGGCAGACCTACGGGGGATCACTAAGGTAACAATGCAAAATAGCAAAAACTCTGCTTTCGCCTGTAGTCAATCACTTGACTTTGTCCCCCTCATTTAGTCGCCATGGCTTTATGATGGCATAGTTCAGAAATCAACTTAGGCCTTGAAATGGGAACTGTTCCTTGATGTGAGACAGTTTTAATCCTTTGAAAATATTTTCCAAGAATTCGGTGTTAAATATTCTATATTCAGAAGCTTGTAAATTCTTGTTCTTCTGAAGACAAGCTGTGTATACACAGAAATATAGGCCACTACAAGAAAATCTTTTTATTCTGCCCACTACAGCTTCATGCCTACTGTGTGTCTGGCACTGTGATATATGCTTTAGGGCACACAGACACAAGCAGGATGTGGTTTCTGCTCTGGGGGAATCTGGGATCACCCACTGTTGAAACACCGGCAGCATGTGCTAAATGCCCCAGACGGGCTGAGATGGAGGAAGAGCTCTTACAGGCCTGCAGGCCGGTGCTTACCTTTATAGCTGAGCCACTCCTTAATTCTCTCCAGGAAAGATTATATTCCAGCAATGCCAGACGCAGCACCACTATTTGGATCAGATGTTCATTACCTGGCTACCTCCACTACTGGGTCCCAGAGGAGAACCAGGAAGGGAGCAAAAAACATCAAAGAGGCCAAAATTGATGATAGAAATCCCAGTACTAAGCATATGCATTTGATAGACAGAAAACTGTCTTAGGCCCTTACTCTAAGCCTATTAACTCATACTTTGGACACCATTCTAACAGGCATAGACAGCAGATGTCTTGAAGTGTGGTGAATTTGGTATAGTAGATTGGGGAGGGAGGAGTTGCTACCTAAGATAGACGCAGTGACAACAACATAATGACAGCTGATAGGATTGATTACAAGAAAAATGATAAAGAACTAGGGAACGGTTCTGAGATTTCGAAAAGAATAGTGGACTAGAACTATCTCTAGAGCCTCCTTTTGTATGTAACCCCTGAAGGCATCATTGACTATAGCACATTAACTGGTTTTCATTATGATGAACATGAATGGTCCAGTGAAGACTGAATTCTGTCCACTTTATCTTGCTTAAGAAGGCAGATAAAATGACAGTTATATCTTAGCCTGGTTTCTGCTGAACATGACAATTATTTAAAATGTCAGGAGCCCTTATGTTTGAGGTATTGTTTTATCCATTACTGGGTAATAAACCACCTAACACTTGGTGGCTTAAACCAATGATCATTTTACTGGAGTTCATGCGTTTGTGGGTCAATTAAGGGTCAGCTGATCTAGACTGTCTGGGTTTGGCTGGCCCTGGCTGGGCCACTTATGGATCTGTGAATTGACTTGGCTTCAATATTCATCCACAGATGTAGCTCAGCAGTTGTATAATTTCTAGAATGTGGAGGCACAGACCCAAGGAGAATAATATTTACAGAGGGGCAGGCCTTTTGCACAGTTTAATTTATGTAATTTTCACGGCACCCCTGTATGGGTGCAGCATCACCCCCACTTTTCAGACAAGGAAATAGAGGCTCAGAAAGGTTGACTCCCAAGGTCACATAGCTGGTATGTGGGAGAACTGGAGGCTGGAACTCTAAGTCCAGGGCTTTCACCAACACAGACCAAATCTGCTACAGTCCTGGATAGTGACTGACATTGGCTTTTAAGGTCCTGCAGGCTACCCACTATTCTCTGGATTCTTTGTGCTCCATTTCCTCCTAGCTTCTCCTCAGGATATCAATGTCCAAAGCTCTGGCAAGAGATTGAGTATCACTTTGTATTAAAGTGTGCGTGACTTGCCAGGGTACTGATTTATCTCTCCTTTGATGGTATTGCATTTTAATGGGGTTAAAGAGCTAAGCTAAAGGATGCTCTAGTGAGATAAATTTCAACCATGGTGTTTAGAGGTGGGGCCCTTCCTGGAGACAGGGGAACCCACTTTACAAGCCTTTTCTTCGGGCATTGGGAGCAGACCCACCCGATGCCCACACAGACACGTGTGGCTTCCCTTGTCTAATTCAGGATTTCGCAGGCAGGCAAGGACTCTCCAGGTGATGTTTGCGTCCAGGTCTCAGAGACCAGATGGTGAGAAGACCCAAATCCAGTCCTGTAGAGTGAGATCAAGTGGGTGGATGTGATTTCTGTCTGGGCACCAGAATCTTCCCCTGTGGCCACTGCAGTGTGACCCAGGGCAGGCACTTTCTGGCCTAGAGGGCCTGATGTCCAGCCCTTCACTCCCCTGCCTGGAAGCCAGCCAGGCCACCACTTGGGAACCATCTATGTTCTTGGCACTAGATTATGGGCCATTTATTTATGTCTGATGTTGATCATCTCTTGTTTAATGTCCTGTAATGCACTTGCCAGCCGTCTCCTCTGATTTAGCTCCCCATATTTCTTCTGGGTAATAAAGTCAGAGAGGGTTCTTAAATTAAAGGGCTCTCTGGGGGAGGGGGGTCCCAGGCTTCCTGCCTCACCCCATCCCAAGCCTATGCATGCAGCAGTGGGCTCATCTCCAGCTCAGACCCAGAAAGGGTGAGTGAGAGATGGGAGACCCTCCCCTTGGACAACTTGGGCCAAGCCCACTCATTGCCATTCGCCACACTCAGGCCTGCTTTCTTCAGATCCACAGCCCCCACTGCCACAGCCATACAAAAAAAACACAGCTCAGAATGAACAGCGAGCGCCTCTGGCTTTGATGAGAAACCAAATAAGCTGGTACCCCGTCTTCTTTACAGGCAATTACATCATAAGCACTACTTGAATTGCTCTTATGACTGGTACCAACGATGCCCCAAAACTCTTATATTACAAAGCACTTTCAGAGCCACAGCTGTATTTGCTTTTCACAGCAGCCCCGACTGTGAGGGGTGCTGGGTTTGAATCACGACTCTCTTGGTTATGAACTATGTGATGGTGGGGAGGTCACTTCATTGCAGCGAGCCCCAAATTCCTCATCTGTAAAATAATAGTCTTTGTCTCACAGGGTTGCTACAAGGATTTATTAATTTAACAAACATTTCACGAGTGCCAACTATGTGCCTGGAAGTGGGATGCAGCGGTGAGTAAACAGACAAAAATATCCCAGGCACATGGGGTTTCTGTCATCTCTGTGAGAAGAATTTGTCCAGGCAAGCCCACTGGTCCCAACAGGTGAATGAAAGGCACATGGAGAAGACATGAAGCCCACGAACCAGCTGCCCAAGGACCGGATCTAACCTTTATATTGGTGCTTACATTAATAGTACTAAACAGAGAGAGAGAAATTTTTAAAAACTGCCTTATGTCTTTAGAGTAGACAAACCTGAAGAAAAAAAACTGCCTTAGTTGCTAACATTTAAAATTGAACGCTTTAGCTTTTTTTAAAAAATGTATTTCTGATGTCCCTTTAACAAACCTCTTGAATGGCAGGACAACCTGGCAGTCCTGGACCCACATTCTGGCACAGCCCTCACTGTTTGGAATGGAGTGGTTGGTGGTCACTCAGCTCCGGCTCGCCAAGTCCCCGCCATGCACTCTGGTCTTAACCGAGTCCACCTCCCTATTACATCTCCCTGTCTGGCGCCCTCTGGGCATGTGACTTTTAGGTCTCTGGGGCCAGAAGCCCTGCTGGCTTGGCCTCTGTCTTCACATTCTTTAATATCTTTCCAGAATTGCAAAGCTCAGTTTGAAAG
Organism: Propithecus coquereli; assembly: GCF_000956105.1. Lineage (NCBI taxonomy): Eukaryota > Metazoa > Chordata > Mammalia > Primates > Indriidae > Propithecus > Propithecus coquereli. The sequence continues at coordinate 6,833,952 of NW_012136080.1, forward strand.
TCAACATTCTAGATCAGTAGATCTCAAACTACAGTGCTGGTTCTCAGTCCTGGCTAGACATAAGAATCACCCAGGGTGTTTTACAAGAGCCCAGTGTCCAAACTGAACAGACCAATTAAATCAGAATCTCTAGGGTATGAGATCAAGCATCAGGAATATTTAAAGTTCTCCAGGTGGCCGGGCGTGGTGGCTTATGCCTATAATCTCAGCACTTTGGGAAGCTGAGATGGGAGGATCTCTTGAAGCCAGGAGTTGGAGACAAGCCTGAGCAACATGGTGAGACCCCTGTCTCTACAAAAAATTTAAAAATTAGCCAGTTGTGGTATCATGTGCCTGTAGGCACAGCTACTTGGGAGGCTAAGGTGGAAGGATTGCTTAAGCCCAGGAGTTTGAGGTTGCAGTGAGCTGTGATCACACCACTGCACTCTAACCTGGGTGACAGAGAAGGACCCTGTCTCTAAATAAATACATAAATAAATAAAGTTCTCCAAGTGAGTCTAATGTCTAGCCAGGGCTAACCACTGAACTACAGCTAGCATCAGAATCACCAGGAGTGTCTAAGTCTGTAGGTCTGGGGTGGAGCCCAGGAGTGCATTTCTAACAAGATCCCAGGTGCTGCTGATGCCACTGGTCCACGGCCCACACTTTGAGAACCTCTGCTCTAGCCTGCCTACAAGTTACCATAGTAGTTTCCTATGGCCACTGTAACAAATCACCACAAACTTAGTGGCTTAAAACAACACACTTCTATCCTCTTACAGTTCTGAAAGTCAGAAGGCTGAAATCGGTTTCACCGTGCAGAAATAAAGGTGTTGGCAAAGCTGAGCTCCCTCTGAAGGCTCTAGGGAAGAATTGTTTCCTGCCCTCTCCAGCTCTAGAGCTGCATCAGAGCCAGCGGCATAGAATCTTGCTTCAGTGACCACCTTGCCTTCTGTGTCCAGTCTACTCTGCCTGCCTCATAAGGACACTTGTGATCGCATTTAGGGCCCACTCAGATGATCCAGGATAATCTCCTCATTTTAAACTTCTTAACTGAATCACATCTACACTGTCCTTTTTTCCATGTAGGGTAACATTTCCAGGTTCCGGGGATTAGGATCTAGATATCTGTGGGGGCCATTATTCAGCCTACCACAGTTACTTTTCCTGCTGGGCGAACTGACCCATGAGTGTTTTAAATGACATCAGAATCAAAGGTGAAGGCATGTATACTGTCTTCATCTGGGTTCCTTCCCAGAAGTGGACCCTGAAACAAAGATCTGGGTGCAAGTAGTTTATTTGGGAGGTGAACCCAGTAGGGCAGTGAGAAGGGGAGAGAAGGCAGTCAACACAGAGTGTGTTCGAGCAGGTTACTGCTCTGGACATTTGGGGCTCGATTCTCCTGGGGACTGCAGGGAGGCAGACAGAAAACTGGGATATTCACCCACCAACTCCTGGAAATTTTAACCACTCTATTCTTCCTGCTTGCCCCAAACAACTTCCCATGGCTGGAGAAGCCCTCTGGCATGGTCACAGGTGCCTGTGGCAAGAAGCTGGAATCATGGGTGGGACTGATGGACGCTGAGGGACATGGGCAGGGAAGTGATGGCATCCGCTGTAGACGCTGTGAGAGACCAGCTGTGTCCTGCTGGCCCTTGTACAGCCCCTGCCTCAGTCACGCCTCTGGGCAGCAGCAGTTACAGCTCAGATGCAGAAGTTGGGATCCAGTTGCCACGTGGACCCACCACCAACAATAATAAAGTGACCTCTCACTGGGTACTTTTCCTAGATACTAGACTCTTTACATATATTATTTTTAATCTTCACGACAGTGTCACAAGGTAACCATTAGTGCGCCCATTTTACGAAAAAGGAAATGAACATTCATAGAGGTGCAGCCACTCACCTGAGGTCACGCAATGTCAGGCTCAAAATTCCAAATTAGGACTTTCTGACCCAAAATCATCACAGTGGCAGAATCAAGTAGTGGTTAGGAGTAGGGCCTCTGGTCCCATACTGCCTAGGTTCAGATCTTGTGTTTCCTTTAGCTCTGTGACCTTGGGCAAATTACCCTCTTCATGCCTCAGTTTCCTCATCTATGAAATCGGGCTAAAAGTAGGGTTTGACTCATAGGGAAGTTGTGAGGATTAAGTAGGATAACTGTGAACATAAAGTACTTTCAATAGTGCCTGGCATACAGTATGTGATAGCTACACGTTTTCTGTCATTGTTTCCAGAAACTTACAGCGGCTGTACACATGCCAAGAGGTTACAATTTCCTCTATAATTCATCGCACCAAAAAGCAAAAATCCCAAATACAAAGAATCCCAAATACAAATCCCCAAGAACTTTTTGCTTAAAATATCCAGCGAGTTAAGGCAAAAAGAAGACTCAGCTTTCATGCACTTTGCATTTGTAAACCGGTCCCTGAAGAAGGAACACGTTGCCCAGAGAAGGAGACTCTTCTCATGGTGACCGGCTTTCCCAGATGCTTTAAAAATACACCTGGCCCTATTCCATCTCAGCTCATAGCATTTAGCTCCATTCAAGCCTGCACTTATCTCGCATGGCAACCAGCATAAACACGGCGTGAGGCGCGTGTTTGGAAGCTGGCGACAGCTGAAGGAGAGGCCTCGTGCTGCTGTAGGCTTTGCACCGGCAACCAGCTGGGGACTGAAAACTAAAAAAGAGAGGAAAGAGCAGAAGGAAGCATCAGTGGGAGCTGGGCAGGTTCCTCCCCTCCCAGACCTCCCACACGCCCCTCCACGCGTCCTGCCATGCCACTCCCCACTTCCTGGTATCTTTCTGAGAAGTTTGGAGAAAGCCTCAGGAGCTTTCCTGATGCTGCTGGTAGCTCTCTCCTGGGACACGTGCTCCAGGGAAGATGTTCGGGGGGGGTCTCAGGCTAGGTATGGGGCTTCTCAGGGACCCAGGAGGGCAGGAAATGGAGTGACAATGGCCATCCCACTCAGAGAGACCTTCCTGCCCAACTGAGACTGTTCTTACTTTACTGTGACTTGGGGTTTGTTTGAGCGTTTGGACACATCCCCTATATGAGGGGCCTGCCAGGTGGGTTATTATCACAGGGAGTTGAAACTGGAGTGCTCCTTTGTGCCCAAACTCGGCCAACTGGTTTCTGAGACCATCCTTACTTGGGTGGACCCCATGGGGTGGCCCCCAGAAGGCTTCCAAATTCTCTGTGGTCATCTGGAAACCAATTCTCAGCCACTGAGGTTAGTGTTCAGTATTTAGGAGGCTCCAAGTGAAGAAAACAACCCATTTCCCCATCTGTCCATCTTTCTGAGAGCTGCACTGGGGAAGGTCATGGTCATGGCAGGGAAAGTTAAGGGTGGAAAAGATGAATGTGCCCTATGTCTAGAGAGCAGCCGGGCCGGCAGGAGCGGCCTTGGTTGGGTGTGTGCTTTCTCACTCGTGGAAAGGGAGAGGTGGAGGGTTGAGATGGCTTTAGGAACAACTGGGGCCCTGGAAATGCTTTCCCCACAGTATCTGAGGGAAATGGTTTCTTTTCTTTCTTTTATTTCTTCAATTATCTGAGTCCACCTCTCCAGCTCTCACTTCCCTCTGCTGGGCAGCGTTGAAAGTCAGAGTGCATCCGCCGGACACCTCAGGAGCCACCGCCCTGGGCATTGCCGCCAAGGTTCTATCATTCGTGGCCAGTGGAAGGTGGTGTGAGGACATTTAGTCAGTGGGTTGGTTATTTGCCTGTTTACACATGTTCTTAAAGAGACTGTAGCACAGTGCTAAGGCGCTCAGGTAAAATCCAGGCACATGTATAGTGTTGGGAAAGCCATTTGCTCTCTTGTGGGATTCCACGTCCTCATCTGTAAAATGAAGAAGTGGGCCAGATTTCAAAGATCCTTTTAGCCTTAAACTTTCTCTGACTTATGGGCTAACAAGCCATTTGCTAACTTACAGAATCAGTACCCACATAAAGAAGGGGTCTTGGTGTGCCTTTCTCCTCAGAGCATTGGCACTAAGAACCCATTGTGTGTGAGTGAAAGGCATGGAGTTCCCAGGCAGACAGCTCAGGGCTGGAGAGACATCTCCATGACCCACTAACTGAGGGATCTTGGCCATGTGGTCTTGGCTTAATTTCTTTAAATTTTTTAAAAATTTTTAATTATTATGGGTAATGATAGTTGTATATATTTATAGGGTACATGTGATGTTTTGATACAGACATACAATGTGTAATAATCAAATCGGGGTAACTGGGGTATCCATCACCTCAAGCATTTGTCATTTCTTTGTGTTAGGAATATTCCAATTCCACTCTTTTACTTATTTTAAAGTATAACCTAACTTATTGTTGATATGGTCACTTTGTTGTGTTATCAAATACTATTCGTTCTATCCAACTATCTAACTATATTTTTATACCATTAACCATCCCCACTGTATCCCCTCCTCCTCCCTGCTACCCTTCCCAGCCTCTGGTGACCATAATCCTACTCTCTGTCTCCAAGTGATCAATTGTTTTAATGTTTAGCTCCCACATATGAGTGAGAACATGCAAGATTCTTGACTTATTTCACTTAACATAATGTTCTCCAGTTCCATCTATGTTGTTGCAAATGGCAGGATTTTGTTCTTTTATGACTGTATACTATTCCGTTGTGTATATATACCACAATTTCTTTATCCATTCATTCACTGATGGACACTTAGACTGATTCCAAATCTTGGCTATTGTGAATAGTGCTGCAATAGACATGGGAGTGCAGATATCTTTTCAATATGCTGATTTCCTTTCTTTTGGAAAGGAAACCCAGTGGCATTTCTGGGTCATATGGTAATTCTAATTTCAGTTTTTAAGGAACCTCCATACTCTTCTTCATAGTGGTTGCACTAATTTACTTTCCAACAGTGTGCGAGGGTTCCCCTTTCTCCACATTCTTGCTGGCATTTGTTATTGCCTGTCTTTTTGATAAAAGCCATTTTAACTGGGATGAGATGATATTTCATTGTAGTTTTAATTTGCATTTTTCTGATGACTGATGATGTTGAGCATTTTTTCATATTACTTATTGTCCATTTGTATCTTCTTTTGAGAAATATCTATTCAGATCTTCTGCCTATTTTTTAATTGGATTATTTTATTTTTTTTCCTATTAAGTTGGAGCTCCTTATATATTGTAGTTATTAATTCCTTGTCAGATAGGTAGTTTGCAAATATTTTCTTCCATTCTGTGGGTTATCTCTTTCCTTTGTTGATTTGTTCTTTTGCTGTGCAGAATCTTTTTACCTTGATGTGATCCCATTTGTCCAATTTTGCTTTGGTTGTCTGTGCTTTCAGGGTATTACTCAAGAAATCCTTGCCCAGACCAATCTCCTGAAGCATTTCACCCATGTTTTCTTTTAGTAGTTTCCTAGTTTCAGGTCTTACATTTAAGTCTTTAATCCATTTTGATTTGATTTTGTATATGGTGGGAGATAAGGGTCTGGTTTCATTCTTCTGCATATGGATATCCAGTTTTCTGAGCACCATTTATTGAAGGGACTGTCCTTTCCCCACTGTATGTTCTTGGCACCTTTGTCAAAGATAAGTTCACTGTAGATGTGTGGATTTAATTCTGGTTCTCTATTCTGTTCCATTGGTCTCCCTGTCTGTTTTTATGCCAGTACCATCCTGTTTTGGTTACTATGGCTCTATAGTACAATTTGAAGTCAGGTGATGTGATTCCTTCAGTTTTGTTCTTTTTGCTCAGGATGGCTTTGGCTGTTCTGGGTCTTTTGTGATTCCATATAAATTTTAGGATTACTTTTTGTATTTCTGTGAAAAATGTCATTGGTATTTTGTTGGGGATTGCATTGAATCTGTAGGTTGCTTTGGGTAGTATGGACATTTTAACAATAGTGATTCTTCCACTCCATGAGCATGGAATATCTTACCATTTTGTTGTATCTTCTTCAATTTCTTTCTTCAACGTTTTACAGTTTTCATGGTAGAGATCTCTCACTTCTTTGGTTAAATTCATTCCTAAGTATTTTATTTTATTTGTACTGTTGTAAATGGGGTTACTATTAATATCTTGGTTTCTTCTTCAAATTGTTGTTGGCATATAGAAATACTACTGATTTTTCTATGTTGATTTTGTATACTGTAACTTTACTGAATTTATCAGTTCTAATATTTTTTTTGTTGAGTCTTCAGGTGTTTCTAGATATAAGATCATATCATCTACAAATAAGGATAATTTGACTTCTTCCTTTCCAATTTAGATGCCCTTTATTCCTTCCTTTTGTCTGATTGCTCTAGGTAGAACTTCCAGTACTATGTTGGATAATAGAGGGGGAAGTGGGAATCCTTGTCTTGTTCCAGATCTTAGAGGAAAGGCTTCCAGTTTTTCCACATTCAGTATGGTACTAGCTGTGTGTCTGTCATATATGGGTTTCATTATGTTGAACTAAGTTCCTTCTATACCCACTTTTTTGAGAGTTTTTATTATGAAGGGATGTTGAATTTTATCAAATGCTTTTTCAGCATCAATTGAAATGATCATATGGTTTTTGTCCTTCGTTGTGTTGATATGATGTATCACATGATAGATTTGTGTATGTTGCATCACCTTGGATTCCTGGGATGAATCCCACTTGATCACGCTGAATAATCTTTTTATTGTGTTATTGAATTTGGTTTGCTTGTATTTTCTTGAGGATTTTTTGTGTCTATGTTTATCAGAGATATTGACCTATAGTTATTTTTTGTTGTGTGTCTTTGTCTGGTTTGGTACCAGGGTGATACAGGCCTCATAGAATGAGTTTGGGAATATCCTCTCCTCCTCAATTTTTGGAATAGTTTAGGTAGGATTGGTATTAGTTCTTCTTTGAATGCTTGGTAAAATTCAGCAGTGAAGCCATGGGGTCCTGGACTTTTCTTTGTTGGGAGACTTTTTATTACTGCTTCTATCTCATTATTTGTTGTTGGATTTTTCAGGTTTGGGATTTCTTCCTGGTTTAATCTTGGTAGGTTATATGTGTCTAGGAATTTATCCATTTCTTCTAGGTTTTACAATTTATTGGCATATAGTTGCTCATAGTAGTCTCTAATGGTCCTTTGAATTTCTTTCTTTCTTTCGTTCATTTGTTCTTTTTTTTTTTTTTTTTGAGAGAGAGTCTCACTCTGTTGCCCAGGCTAGAGTGCTGTGGCATCAGCCTAGCTCACAGCAACCTCAAACTCCTGGGCTCAAGCAATCCTACTGCCTCAGCCTCCCAAGTAGCTGGGACTACAGGCATGCGCCACCATGCCCGGCTAATTTTTGTATATATATATATATGTTTAGTTATCCAGCTAATTTCTTTCTATTTTTTTAATAGAGACGGGGTCTTGCTCTTGCTCAGGCTGGTCTTGAACTCCTGAACTCAAATGATCCACCTGCCTCGGCCTCCCAGAGTGCTAGGATTACAAGTGTGAGCCACCATGCCCGGCTGATCCTTTGAATTTCTGCAGTATCAGTTGTAACGTCTTTGTTTTCATCTCTGACTTTATTTATTTGGGTCTTTTCTCTCTTTTTTTTTTTTTTGGTCTGGCTAAAGGTTTGTCGATTTTATTTATCTTTTCAAAAAACTAACTTTTGTTTCATTGATCTTTTGTATTTTTTGGTTTTAATTTCATTTATTTCTGCTCTGATCATTATTATTTCTTTTCTTCTACTAATTTAGGATTTGATTTGCTCTTGTTTTTCTAGTTCTTTGAGATGCATCAAAAAGGTTGTTTATTTGAAGATTTTCTGCTTTTTTGAGGTAGGCACTTATTGCTATAAATTTTTTTCTTAGTACTGCTTTTGTTGTATCCAATAGATTTTGATATGTTGTGTTTTCATTTTCATTTGTTTCAAGAAATTTTTTTATTTCCTTCTTAATCTCTTCATTGACCCACTGGTCATTCAGGAGCATATTGTTTAATTTCCATGTGTTTGTATAATTTCTAATGTTCCTCTTCTTATTGATTTCTGGATTTATTCCATTGTGGACAGAGAAAATACTTGATACAATTTCAGTTTTCTTGAATTTTTTAAGACTTGTTTTGTGGCCTAACATATGGTCTATTCCTGAGAATGATCCATGAGCTGAGGAGAAGAATGTGTATTCCACAGCTGTTGGATGTAGCATTCTGTAAATAAATATCTGTTATGTCCATTTGGTCTATAGTGCAGATTAAGTCCAATGTTTCTTTGTTGATTTTCTGTCCGGATGATCTGTCCAATGCTGAAAGTGTAGTGTTGAGGTCTCCAATGACTACAGTGTTTGGGTCTATCTCTCTCTTTCACTCTGATAATATTTGCTTTATATATCTGAGTGTTCCAATGTTGGGTGCATATATATTTAGAATTGTTATATCTTCTTGCTGAATTGACCCCTTTATCATTATATAATGACATTCTTTGTCTCTTTTTACAGTTTTTGTCTTGAAATCTATTTTATCTGATAAAAGTATAGCTTCTCCTGCTCTTTTCGGTTCCCATTTGCATGGAATATCTTTTTTCCATCCCTTTATTGTCAGCCTATATGTATCTTTATAGGTAAAGTATGTTTCTTGTAGACAACATATAGTTTGGCCTTGATTTTTTATAAATTCAGCCACTCTGTGTCTTTTAATTGGAGAGTTTAGTCCATTCACATTCAATGTTATTATTGATAGGTAAGGACATACGATTGCCATGTTGTTATTTGATTTCTGGTTGTTTTGTGGTCCTCTCTTTCTTTCTTTCTTTCTTCCTTTCTGTCTTTCTTTGTTAAAAGTGAGTTTCTCTGATAGTATGTTTTAATTTCTTTCTTTTTATTTCTGTGTATCTGTTGTGGTATGTTTTTTGATTTGAGGTTACTACCATGAGGCTTGCAAAAAAACATTTTATAACCAATTATTTTAAACAAATTACAACTTAACTGTGCTTACAAACAAATAAATAAAGCAAAGAGAAAACTAAAAGAAATTCTACACTTTAAATCCATCCCCCTTGCTTTTTAACTTTCTGTGGTTTCCATTCATATATTTTCATACTATCTATCTCTCGAAAAGTTGTTGTAGTTATTATTTTTGATAGGTTTGTCTTTTAGTGTACCTACTCGAGATATAAGGGTTTATATGCCACAGTTACAGACAGCAATAGAATATATTATATTTGTGTTACCAGAGAGTTTTATACTTTCATATGATTACTTATTGTTCATTAATGTCCTTTTATTTTATACCGTAGAACTCCTTTTAGCATTTTTTGTAGGATAAGTCTGGTGTTGATGAAGTGTCTCAGCTTTTGTTTGTCTGGGAAAGTTTTTATTTCTCCTTCATGTTTGAAGGATATTTTTGCAGGATATAATATTCTAAGGTTAAGGTTTTTTTCCTTCAGCAGTTTGAATATGTCATGCCACTGTCTCCTGACCTGTATGGTTTCCACTGAGAAGTCTGCTGCCAGACTTATTGGAGCTCCTTTTTTCTTTTTTCTTGCTTCCCTTAGGACCTTTTCTTTACCCGAGCTTGATTATTAAATGCTTTGATGTAGTCTTATTTGGGTTAAATCTGCTTGGTGTTCTATGACCTTCTTGTCCCTGAACATTGATATCTTTCTGTAGGTTTGGAAAGTTCTCTGTTATTATTTTTTTAAATAAACTTTCTACCCTAGTCTCTCTCTCTACCTCCTCTTTAAGGCCAATAACTCTTAGATTTGCCCTTTTGAGGTTATTTTCTAGATCTTGCAGGGGTTCTTCATTCTTTTTTATTCTTTTTTTCTTTTTTCTCTTCCCACTGTGTATTTTCAAATAGCCTGTCTTCAAGCTCACTAATTCTTTTCTGTGCTTGATCAATTCTACTGTTGAGGGACTCTGATGCATTTTTTTCAATTTGTCTGTTGAATTTCTCAGCTCCAGAATTTCTACTTGATTTTTAAAAAATTATTTCAATGTCTTTGTTAAATTTCTCTGACAGGCTTCTAAATTCCTTCTCTCTTTGTCTTAAAATTTATTCAGCTTCTTCAGACCAATATTTATTGTACCTCCTACTATATACTTGACTTCTCAGTATACAAGTAGTTGGAGTTTGTGTGAGAGCAGAGAAATTAAGACAAGGAGACAACCTGTCTGGGTTCAAGTCACGACTCTGCCATTTACCTGGGAATTTATTGGAGCCTCAATTTACTTATCTGACAGGTGGAGAAAACATTAACAACTCTTAGAGCTGTTGTAGGCTGGTGCTTAGCACATAATAAGTGCTCAGTACTTATTATGATAGATGATGTTTGCAAGCTACATAAAGGTAGTTTGATGACAGTTTTTGTTTTCTGCTTTAGACCATGGATAAAGTGTCTTCTAGAAAAAGCAAGCAAACTTATATCTTACACCAGAATAAGTTACAAATGAATGAAAATTTAAATATAAAATATGAATCTAAACAATTAGTAGAAGAAACCTTGGGAGATTTTTGGGTAACTTTAGCATGGGGAAAAACCCAGAAACCCTGAAAAGAAAAAGAAAAACTACATAAAAAATTATATGTATAATAGCAAAAACAAAGTCAAAAGGCCAAAACTGGGGAAAAGTATGTGAAAGTCATATAATAAAGTGTTACTTTATATATAAGAAAAAAATTGTAAGAGAAAAATCAACAACCCACTGGAAAAATAGAAAAAATACAAATGGTTCTAAAATGTGTGAAAGTATTCTCAGTCTCATTCACTATAAGATAAATGCAAATTAAAACCACACTGAAATACCATTTTTCACCTATCAGATGGGCAAAATTCAGAAGGTCTGAACAGAGTGCTGGTGAAAGTATGCGGAAACTGTCACTCCCACCCATTGCTAGCGGGAGGGAATATGGATTGAAGGAGGCTTTGTGGGGATGAATTGGGCAACACGTGTAAAAATTACAAGTGCACATACTTTTTGACTCAGGATTTTTATTTCCAGGAATTCATCCAATGGACACACTTACCAGCATACACAAAGATGTATATGGAAAGTTATTTTATTACGTAGTTTGCATCAGCAAATGTTTGAAAATCACCCAAATGTAGGGGGCAGAATGAACAAGTTATGGTTCTTCCAAATGAATGCTATAGAAAAGTATATGGATGCATTAATGTAGTTTCACAGAATAATATCTTAGAAGAACTGTGAAGAAACCAAGAGGAGTACCATATGTATAATATAATATAAATATTACAAGTAACCCTTTGAGGAAGAGGGGGAAATACTATACCTACTTATTTGCTTGCATATGCATAAAATATTCCTAGAAGTATACATGGGAAACTAAGTAATTGATTGATAATAAATAATTGGAACTGGGTGGCTGGGGGAGAGGGGTGAGAGAGTTTTCGTGTATGCTTGTTCATACCTTTAAATTCTGAGTTACATACCCAAACAATTAAGCAAAACACCATCCTTATATACAAACCACCACCTTTTGTCTAGCGCAAAAGATGCACTTCTGTCTTTAAAAATCTGTTAGATGCAAAGCAGCAAGGGGAACTGAGATCTAAGAGAATTTCCAGAATGGTAGAATCACATAATTACAGTACTGGAAGAAGTCTAAGGTTCATCTCGCCAATTTCTGAATTGAGAAGCTCTGTCACTTAATTGAATCTGAAGGGGCAAACCCTAGGTTCCCCAGTTTCTGGAATCCAGGGATTTGAGTGACTCAGTGAGACAAATGGGTAGAGATGCCCATCCGTGCCAGTGGGCAGCCAGAGGGCTCCTAGTAACCCAGCTTCCCTCCTCCCCACCTGTTGTGGACCCTCGAACAACAGATACTGGAGGTGGGGGTAGGGAGCAGAGATATGGATGGGGGGTGGTCTGGGGAAAGGGATAAGTGAGCCAGGTGGTTTCGAGTTACAAGTGCCCATCGAGCTAAACTGTCACCATGGAAAAATGAAGGCATGGAAACACAGCGGCAGGAAACACAGGGTCTTTCCACTCAGCCACAGTTGTCAGCGTGTGTTGGAAATAACCCACCCTTTGGGCTTGACGCAGCTGGAGGGTTTTGTCTCTGACCTGTGGCCAGATCTCCCAAGTAATTCTACAAACTTGGCCTCCTCTGTCAAGCACTAGCAGAAGATTTAATAGCACTGGCTGATTTATGCTGGCCGCTGTAATCAAATTCAGAGCCAAGGCGCAGCCAGCCACGGGGAGGTTTCTTTATGTTCCCTTGGCTCCTAATAGCATTGTCTTCTCCTTCCTCTCTACTTACCACATGCCATTTGGTCAAATTAGAACTTGAACTCAAAAAGCAGATGGCTTTCTTTAGATAAGGTCCAAAATATTTCCTTTGTGGAGGAAAAAGGGGATAGATTTGTTTCTTTAAATCTGTGTGTACAAAGGAGACACTTTTGATACATATGACTTATATAAAATAATGACAAATAAAATGATTGATTTTCTTTCATCCTTGCAGTGAAGGCAGACTTTTCCTCCTCAAGGCATTTCTTTGGGGTGGGGTGGGGGCAGAAGAGAATGCCCTTTGAGGGGATTCAGTGACCTACCCAAGGTCTCATAATGAGTGGCTGCAGGCTTCTTCAGGTAACACTGATGCCCCAGCTCCATGCAGCTCCAGGAGCCCCTAGATACTGGCCAAAATGGGCGTTTGGCTGACCTACTCCCAACTCTAACCCATGTGGAGATATCTTCTGGTTTTCTGTTACATGCTTAACATTTTTTAATTTTATTTTTTATTATGAACAATTTCAAACATTCAAAAAAGTGAAAAGAACTGTTCGGGGAATATGAATATGTCCACTATTACGGGCTGAATTGTGTCTCCCCAAAATTCATATGGTGAAGCCCTAATAATACCCAGTCCTTAGATTGTAACTATATTTCGAGATGGGGGTTCTTCATAGAGGTGATTAAGTTAAAATGAGGCCATTAGGGTGGGCCCTAATTTAATCTGATTGATGTTCTTTTAAGAGGAGAAACTTTGGACGAAGAGACACCAGGGATGTGTGCACAGAGGAAAGGCATGTGAGGACACAGCAAGAAGGTGGCCGTCCACAAGCCGAAGGGAGGCCTCAGGAGAAAGCAAATCTGCTATGAGAAACGTATTTCTGTGTTTAAGCCACCCAGTCTGTGGTACTTTGTCACGACAGCCCTAGCAGACTAATATACCCACCACATAGATTCTGCATTGATTATCATTTTACTGTATTTACTCTATCATATATCTGTTTACCCATCCATTTTATTTTTTGGTGGATTTCAAAGTTAGTTTCAGATCCGTTGCCCACTTTGAGGAGTAGAATAGGAAAGGTAAATGTATGTTGACTGAAGGCCACCAACACCCTTGATCGAACCGTCTCTGTGGTCAGGATAGGCAGAGAGGCAACCAGAATTGTCTGCTCAAGGGAGTTTACAAAGCAGGAAACTGAAACCCAGAGATGAATAATCCTAAGGTTTGGTTAGAAAGACATGATTCTGAGCATTGGTAAATGACTCTAACCCTAGCTGGCTGAGGCAACACCTCTGGCTCCTTTGGGTGCCATTTTTTCTGAGGTTTCCTGCTCATTCTCTAGGTGGTGGTGGTGAAAAGAGGTCACCACTTTGTGCTGGTGACCAGCACAAAGTCTCCAGAGTCAGACATCTGGATTCTATCCTGGCCTACTTACCTCCTGACTGTGTGTGATTTTTAGGTGCATCCCTTAATCTCTCTGAGCCTTGTCTGAAAATGAGGATAATACTAATTCACACTTTGTGGTATTATTGTGGAGGTCAAAGAAGGATTGAATGGGGAACATCAGGGAATGTTTCCCATCGCTGGTGCCTTACTACTGGGTTGAGGCCAAAGGTGGGAAATGAGGAATTTGATCAGATATCAAGGGTGATCAGATATCAAGGGTGAGGGAGTCTTTCTAAACTCACTTATCAGTTTAGAATTAGGATTATAGCAAGAATAGGGTTCTTAACTGTAATTGGATTCTGCATGGAGGGACACAGAAGCTCACAGTTGCGGCCTAGTCAGGAGGAGGGCTTAGAGGAGCCTGACCAAAGTTTCATCAAGGAGAGAATTGTTGTCAGTGGGAAAGTAGAACCCAGGTCCTCCTACCTACTCCTCTGCCCACCAAGGTTCTGGGATGGAGCAGCAGATGTGAAGTGCCCCAGGGCTGATGGGATCCTAGGCTCTGCCCCAAACATGTGGATGTCTTTGCCTCACACGGGTACTCTGGATCCCTGGGAAGGGTGTCTGAGTTATCTAAGCCACAGAATCTCTCTGTGGGCCGGGCGCAGTGGCTCACTCCTATAATCCTAGCATTCTGGGAGGCTGAGGCGGGAGGATCGCTCAAGGTCAGGAGTTCAAGACCAGCCTGAGCAAAAGTGAGACCCCCGTCTCTACTAATAATAGAAAGAAATTAGCTGGGCAACTAAAAATATATAGAAAAAATTAGCCAGGCATGGTGGCACATGCCTGTAATCCCAGCTACTCGGGAGGCTGAGGCAGGAGGATCGCTTGAGCCCAGGAGTTTGAGGTTGCTGTGAGCTAGGATGACGCCACGGCACCCTAGCCCAGGCAACAGAGTGAGACTCTGTCTCAAAAAAAAAAAAAAATATCTCTGCAGTAGTGGTAGGAGACACCGAAAGAGGAAGATGCAAAGCAGAACCCACTTTGGCCTCGTTGGCAGCGAGCAGGCCTGTGTGTGGCAGCAGCGGGGACAGGAGGGTCTGGAACAGTGCCCAGGAGGCCGTATTCCAGAAGTGGTCTCTGGACTGGTTGATAAATCCCAGAGCTGCAATTAAGACGAAATACTGTGAATATGACACCTGCTGACAGCTTCAAGAAGGCCCCGGAAACTTTTATTATGAATTAGATTTTGCAGGCAGCTCTGCTGTGATAAGCCGGTGCTGTGGCCAAGGCACCTGAGGGAATTTGAGGGCAAAGATTGCTCACCAGTGGGGAACAGGGGAGATCCTCCCTCTTTGTCCAGGACCCTTATGAAGGACCACGTATGTCTCAGGAATTCCAGCCCCTGGAAGAAGCCAGAGCTGAAAAGGGCTTAGAGCCCATCAAGGCCCAGAGGGAAAATGAGTCGTCCAAGGTCACACAGCAAGTCACTGCCAGGGCTAGAGACAAGGGTTCCTAATCCCAGGCTGGCACACCTGGCTGAAGGGAGTTAAAGGTAGTTGAGATACATCCAGGCATTTGACTTAAGGAAATTCAACTGTTAGTGCTTGGGAAGACAGGGACAAAGCCAGGGAATGAGACAAAGTTAGAGATAGAGAGTCACAGAGACAGAGACAGTAAGACTGAGATAGAAAAGAGAACGGCAGAAGGAGGGAAACACAGAGAAGAGAGAGACAGAAGAAGACATTCATGAACCTAAATCGTTAGGTTCAAAATAGAGCTTCGAGCACCTGCAGAGCTGGATAGGAGCCCAGCGATCATCCAATCCAGACACCTTCATTTTTACAATAATGAAATAAACTACAACTGAGTGCTTTTACATTTGAAAACTGTTTTAGAAAAAGTTTGATGCCACGTGGTAAAAAAAATGCTTTTGGTGTGAAAAGTGGCAAAATTCCATCTCCAAGGGTTTCCGAAATGAAGTTTGAAAAATGAAGATCTTCAGGAATATGACCCAGAACAGGGAAATTTGGGAAAATATGATGCAGATATTTCTGCAACTGTCCAGGACTCAAGACTGAGCAATCTCTGTCCTTATTGCTGTTGCTGTTTCAAGAAGGACAAAGGGGAATTCCCCAGAGAAGGACCGAGGCCCAGAGCCTAAGCTTTCCCTCCCACTCCTCCCATCTTGGTACCAGCAAATTTCCTCTGCTTTCAAGGCTCAGCTCAAATGCTACCTCTTCCAGAAAGCCTTCCCTGATTTCTCACTTGGACCCCCTTCTCCTCAACTGGAACCCATCTCTTCCTCTTGTAAATCCTTCCATACATCCCATGTTAGCCATTTCTCTTTTTTCCACCTTACACGATAGTTATCCAAGAATATGTCAATAAAAGAGCCCTGATTTGGGGCCAAGAACTCCACAAGCTGTAGCTTTAATCCTCACAATAAACTAGCAAGGTAGATTTTGCCATACCCACTTTACAGATAAGGAAGGTGACAGAGAGAATGAATAACTTTGTCAAGGTCACACAGCTACTAAGTGGAAAAACCAAGATTCCAGGGTTGGTATTCTTTCCATGACACTGAACGACACATTCTGAGGGCAGGAATTGTGTCTAGTCATTGCATCTTGCACAATTTGGCACTCGCTGTATGTGTTTCTGAATGAATGAAACAGTAAATGATTGAATACAAGAAGTGTCTTTTCTTTTGAAGGCTATAGTGCAGGGTTCAACAAACTACAGCCTGCAGGTCAAATCCAGTCTGCCTCCTATTTTTGTGAATACAGTTTTATTGGAACACAGCTGTATTCATTCCTTTATGTGTTGCATATGGCTGCTTTCATGTACAATGGCAAAGTTAAGTTGTAAGAGAGACCATGTGACCCACGAAGCCTGAATATTTACTATCTGGCCCTGGAGTTTGCTAACTCCTGTTACACTGTGTGGTTTTTACCAAGTTGGTTAAAACAACAGTGCTTATTGTTAAGTACTAATAATCTTATCTTTTTAATCTAGAATATTGTGTGTGTCCATGCTCATGCACTGAGTATGCCTATAAGGCACAGATTTCAGTGTGTATCTGGATATGCCACTTTATTATTTTATAGACAGGCTTTGTCCAAAAAGATTTGCCCATGTGCCATTTTTTTGTTTGTTTGTGTTGTTGCTATTTTAATTAAGTTTAGCTTTGTCAGCAGTACCTTGGCACAGACGAGGTGAGAGCTGAGTCCCCTGGCCACTAAGGTCTTCTCTGAAGCAGAAGAGGGCAGATTCCCCTTGCACAGTCTCGGTGGGGGGTTGACTTTGAGGCTTGCCAGAGCGGTATTGACGAGGCAGTTTTTGAGCCAAATGAAAAGCAGCCTGTTTGACCAATTGCACTCCGTTTCTTCTCGGCTTGCAGGGGGATCAGTATCCCTGGGCTCCCAGTCTTGCATCCTCCCCTGAGCCAAAGGCACTCTTGTCCTCTAAGCCTCCCCTGGAGCAGCGTTTGTGGGCAGCCAGAGCAGGGCTTCCTCCCCATTCCTGCTCCTAGACCCCTGGCATCTGGGGCAGAAGCAACATCAAAGCAGGGATTGGCTGACTCCCACCCCAAATGCCAAGCAGGCCAGGCACTGGGAGCACTTGGGGGCGTGACAAATCTCAGCCTGTCTCCAGCTTGTGTTCCCTGGCCAGTCCGCCTTGGGCCTTGCCTCACGATGACAGACCCATCATTCAGCCTCGTTCATATGCTCATCATTTCAGGACTGCTCTGTTACTCAGCGTGCTGCTTAGGTGAGTTGTGTGTGCGTGTGTGCACATGTGTCTGCATGCTCCCGTTGTTTGGCAAAAAGACTCTTGGAAAGCAGACTTGTTTGGGGAGCAGGCTTTAAATTTTAAAATTCTCAGCCAGTGTTGGAATCACAATATAAAGGGGTTTCAAGGTGGAGTTGGTGGGGGCCTGGTGTACATGCTCATGTGTACTCTTGTGTGTGCCTCTCTGTGACCTTGACTTCAGGCTGGCAGGCTGGCAGCTGCAGCTCCCTTGGCTTTGAAGTAAAATCTTGTTCTGTAGTCTGGGGTCCCCAGGCATCAGTTGGCAAAGACACTCCCCCCTCACTCTCCAAGTGGACCGGCTTAGGTAGTGTGGCTCAGCAGCACAGCCACCAAAGTGCCAAATTGTTTTCTTTGTAGGTTGTGTCCTCTCCCACTCAGGGGCAAACTGCAGATGGCAAACTTCTACCATGGTCTTTCAGAGAAGTTCAGATTACTTTCAACTTTTAGGATCAGTATTTGTTTTTCAAAGTTTGTGTGGGGGTTGAAGGAAATGCATAGGGTGCAGCCTTCTCCGGAATATGTGAATTGGGGAAAACTTGGGGCAAATTACAACCAGTTAACATGAAAAGTTTATTGTAGCTGAGACGCCCAACTCCCAGTCAGAGCACTGAGAGCTGCCATGGAGCTGCCATGGATGTGCCCTTGGCCATCTTGCCACCCAGGTCTCTTTCTAGTGCAAGTTCCCACAGGCAGGGAAAGGCCCCAAAGCAGGAGGAGGAAGTAAAACGTGGACTAGCTCACCAACTGGACAAGCAGGTGCAAAACAGTTAGCATATGGCTGCACTTGTAATTTTCCAACCTGCTAAAGCAGCGTGCTTAGGTCACGTCTTTCCTTTGGTGACTTCTAATGATACATTTGCTGGATTTGAGGGGGGCGGCTTGATGCAAAAACGGGAGGCAGAAATGGAAAAGGCTGTCCTCAGTAACCTATTGCTGGGGTGGCTGTGAGTGGGGAGACGAAGATGGGCACAGTGGTGATCCTGGTGTCAGATTTATTTGAAGAAGGACTCTGCAGATGGCTTGGGCAAAACCCCTTGTGGTACAGATGAGGAAACTAAGTCCCAGACTGAGGAAGTGAGTTGTGCCAGGTCACATGACCACTTGTGCCCAGACTCATACTCTTTGCTCCAAGTCCATATCTTTCCAAGAGTAATTTGGAGTGAATCACTTTCCAAGGATGTGCCTCAGTTTCTCAAAATGAAATAGGAGAAAGTCTCCTTTTCAAGAGTAAGTATTGAGTCCGACAGGTAAAACCAGCATCAAAAACAGCAAAAAAATACCAAACACTTGCCAAAAGCCTACATTAAACAATTACCCATCCTTTGGTGATGCAGCGGCCACATACAATATAACTTTGGTGCCTTTAAGTCAGGGCAGGTGGTGCTGAAATTCCGTGATAGTTGGCATTTCCAAGGCAGCTGCCTGGGACTGAGCCACGGGGTGCGCCCGGGCTTCTGCAGGTTCTGTGTACACACACGGTTGTTTTCATTACAACAGAGCCTTCTGGGCTTTTCCAGACTGGACCCTGAGCTCAGACACGATTCCACAGAGACAGCATGGCCCTGAAGACCCACAGGCCACTCGGGTGACACCGAAATAGACATGTGAAGTCCTGGCTTAGTTGACTGGGAGGGAGGAGGGTGGGGGAAGCTGCTCTCAAAGCGTCCACCTGATGGAAATATCCTCAGCTGGAATGAGCTGTAAATAAACTAGACTGCTAAAAACAAACAGCTCCAGGGTGTTGGGGGAGGGGCAGAAATAGATGGCCTTCACCTGCTGGAAGTGAAGCGGGTCAAGGGGAAGGGTGAGGCGGAATGGGGTGGGGGAGTGAACAATGCAGATGCCTCAGCAGGAAAAGCATCCAATGATCTGTGGTCACTGGAGAGGTCTCCAGTTTCCAGGAAGAAATGAGAGAAGTTATTGCTTTGAATGATGCAAGGTCTTTCACCAGTGGAAGGCCACACAGGGTGCGGGGTGAAGGAAGGCATCGGAGGCCATATATGGTCTGGAAAAATCATGGTGATGAGTGCAAATTAGCCGTGCGGACCCGCCAGCCTCCCAGGTGTTCCTGGCTGGGAGAGGCTTTGTGGGAAACTGCAGCCTCAGCCCTTAGCTGTCTGCTGAGGCAAAAGAGAGGGAGGCAAAGGAGAAACTGCAGTGGACCTTAAAAGGGTTCCAGGGTTGGTGGGAGCCTGCCAGCCTTCTCCACGTGCCCAAGGGTGAGTGGAACAACTGAAGCTGCTCACTCTTAGCTACTCAGCACTCTAGGAAAGAAACTTGAAGAGGAATACACTGATGCTAATATCAAATTCTAGAACGATATAGATATATTATCTTACCACCAGGAGAGCTGCCCATGACAGCTGGAGCTTACCCGACACTCACAGCTCAGCATGGTCTTCTCCTGCAGCACAGAATCAATGTCACAGACACCAACATCAGACGGAGCCACCTGTGACTTTGATGGATCAAAACGAAAGAAAGAATTACTGTAATCATGAGTGAACACAGACGAAAACAAGACTATCGTCCAACCGCTAAAATGACCAAACATTCTCCTATCCTTGCTAATAGGAGTGATTGCTGCTTTTTTGTTTTTAAATTGATCACTGCTTTAGTCTTGCTCTGTTCTCTTCTAGATAAGAATTAAGACACCCAATTATAGACTAGCCCTTCCTTCCTGATAGCATCCAATCCAGAGCGAAGCCACACTTTCCTTCCTCCTAGTGTCTCCCCAAATCACCCAGCAAAAACCCCAATCCTAAAATAAATCCTTTCTAACACTGCCTTACTAAGAAGCCCCACAGATACTCCTGTGTTCTCCCTCGTTGCAGCGAGTCAGCAAACCCTGCTTGGTTGAACTGCAGGTGTGTTCCCGCGGTCCTTGGCTGTGGCATTGATGCTGTAGTCTCCAGTAGTGGTTGTAGGACCCCCTCCCCGCCTTCTTAGCTCCCCACTTTCATTTCTACCCACACGCAGTTATAGTGTAGAGTTCAAGAGGAGGGGCTCCAGAACCAGAGGGCCTGGCTCTGTCACTGGCTAGCTATATGAATTTGGGCACATTGCTTAACCTCTTTGTCTCCGTTAACTGATCTGTAAAATGGGGATGATGATGATATCAGTACTTAGCTCTCAGGGTTGCTGTGAGGAGTAGGTGAATTTATATGTGGGAACTATTTAAATGGTGCCTTGCACGTGGAGTTTGTCATTAATATTATTAATTCAGCAAACATTTGTGGAGTGCCTAGTGTATGCCAGGTACGGTGCTAGACCCGGGGGATAAAAACTGGCTCCTCTCAGAAAGCACAGTTTAGTCAGAGAGATTCAAGGAAACAGTTTTTCCCCATAGAAAAGACCTAACAGGGGTCAACCCAGAGAAAAACACAGCAGGGCCACTCAACCTTGGCCTGGGAAGTCAAGGAAAACTTCCTGGTGGAGGAGGCACCTGAACAGTTCTTGATGAATAAGTAAGAGTATCCAGGGCTGGGCTGCACTGGGGCTGACACAGTGGCCGTACAACCTGGTTACTTCTGGGGAGCAACCAGCACTTACTTGCCTGGTGCTGAGGCAGGTTCTGGAGCACTGGGAGCAGACAATAGGCAGACACTGGTCCCTGGGAGATAAGACAGAAAACTGGGATCAGAGCCGAGAGCACATGGTGGTCACCCTGCACGTGTTCTGTGAGGTCAGGGGTTCTGTGAAGGGGTGCAGGTGAGGGTACCATTGTGAAACCCAAACTGGGAGCTGAAAAATCATAGGTTTGGGCAATTATGGATATTGCTGCTGTGAACATTCTAGTACATGTGTATTAGTGAAAATACACCCACTTATCTGTTAGTAAATCCCTAGAGTGGAATTGGCGGGCTATAGTGTATGTCTGTGTTCAGCTTTAATAGAAAATGTCAAGCAATTTCCAAAGAGGTTGTAAAAATTTGCATTCTTGCCAGCCAAAGTTTGATAGTTCTGGTTGTTCCACATTCTTGCGACATTTGTTATGGTCTGTCCTTTTCATTTTAGCCTTTCTGGTGGGTGTGTAGTGGTATCAACCCAACGCACATCAGCGGTGTTTAGCAGAATGGATAAGTAGACGGAGTCACACAGTG
This sequence comes from Propithecus coquereli, assembly GCF_000956105.1. NCBI lineage: Eukaryota > Metazoa > Chordata > Mammalia > Primates > Indriidae > Propithecus > Propithecus coquereli. Next base: position 6,855,418 of record NW_012136080.1, read on the forward strand.
GAACTCCGATCAGGGTAACAGCTACACACACAGCCTGGGTGATTCCCACAGGCTCTATGCTGAGTGAGAGAAGCCAAAGACAGGCATTCATATTTTACGGTTCCATTTACATAAAGTTCAAAATTAGGCAAAATGAATCCCTGGTGTTCGAATTCAGGATGGTGGCGGGGTGGAGGGGGAATGCAGAGATTGGAGATTAAGGGGGCTTCTGGGTTTGGGAGAGTTCTGTTTCTCAGTCTAGGTGCTGGTTTCTGTTGGGCTGTAACGCATCCGTGTGCTTGTTGTAAGGCATACTCCAACACTGCACACATGCTAACATGGAACATAGGCGAGACTCCACGGGAAAATAAAGCTATAAAGGGGCAGGGCCTTCCCTTCCTGTCCTCACACTTGGGATTAGGCCACCCATATACAGAGGCATTACTGTGACTCTCCAGTCGGATGGCTGACACTCACATGTGTGTAGAGTCTAGCGTCAATATATGTGTCTTAAGTGGTGAGTCCGGGTCTCCTGTAATTAATGAATTTGATTGATTCTGCCTCCCTGTCTAAACAATTTCCTTCTGAGTACATCAAAGTTATTAACACACACTTCCTTCTCCCCAGCGGGGGGCACATTACGCGTCCGAACTTTGCACACCTTGCCACATCTACAAAGTGACAAGTCAGTATCTGAAGAAGGAGAAACGGACCTTATAATGGTCACGGTGTCCACAGCATCTGCTTGTTTATTGACCGTCTTAATTCTGCAAAGGCAAGGGCAGGCTCTGTCAAGGAACAATCCGGAGGTGCACTCATGTCTCACAGGCCAGAAATTAGATTTGGAAGTCTGGGGTGGCAGCATGGGTCTCCCCAGGCACAGTGGGCATGACAGAGGCCCTGCCACTGACCCCGCTAACGAGCAGCGGTTTTCTCTGAACAGCCCTTCCCAGCCTGGATCAGAAGAAGCGTGGTGGCCACAAAGCATGCTGCCTGCCGACGCCGCCGCCACCGCCGCTGTTCCCACCACCGTTCTTCAGGGGGGGCCGCAGCCCGGTGAGTATGTCAGTGCCACCGCACAGCCCTCCCATCTGCCCACACTCAACGTGAGCTGCCTCCGGGAGCTTTTCTGACAGGCTCAACCCTTCACTCTCGCCCGGAGGTTGAGCCCTGGAATGGACAGTTTGCAGTTTCTGGGGCACGTCCCTCCTTCTCCAGCAATCTTAAATAAGGGATGGAGGGAAAGCCTTCTCAGCAGGGAACTGGATTTGGCAACATCCCATCTTCTTGAAAACAGTGAGGGGAATTTATAACTTTCTGGATTCCCATCAGCTGCTGAGATATGAAATTTCCCTTTCTGTTTTTCTTCTCCACAAGTATTTATGAAATTCCATTCCACAGCCCGTGTCTAACGCAGGCCATTTCCATAAAGTACCTCAGGAAGTAGTCCTGTAGCCACACTGAGGTGTGAGAGGGAATAGAATTTGGGAAGCGGAAAAGGTGACCAAACAGATCGGGAAACTGACCTAGAAGACAACAGACCGAGGCCTTCTAGGGACTTGGGATTCTCAGCTGTTTCCGGAAACTGTTAGACCTGCGCTGTCCGATACAGGACCCACTAGCCATATGTGTATCAGGCACTTGCAGTGTGGCCAGTTCAAGTGGAGATGTGCTGTAAGTGTAAAATGCACACCAGATTCTGAATACTTAGTAAGGAAAAAAGAATGTTAAATATCTCATTAATAACTTTTTGGGTTAAATAAAATATGCTATTAAAATTAATTTCACTTGTTTCCTTTTACCTTTTTAAAAGGTAAAATTGTGGCTACCAGAAAATTTAAAAGTACAGTGTGGCTCTCACTGGTGGCTCGCATTACATTTCCATTGGACAGTGCTGTCCTAGACATTGGATAAAGCCCCTGAAGTGAGCTTCCTGACTCGGTCCAAAGAGGCCATTATGCCTCTGTAATCCACTCAAGCCAGGCACGTCTCTAGAGCAGCTGAGAGAACAGAAGCTGGCGGCCCAGAATGTTGTCATCTTGGGTCATTCATTGGGGAGCCAGGAAACTACCAGTCTTGGGGACCTGGCCCTGGAGCAGGTCTGTGTCCAGGGTGGGGACCCTTCCTCTGTCCCCGAAGTCTGACCTCTATCCCTGTGTTGCTTTGCACTGAAGCTTCTCTCCCCAGACATGAAGAACCTCATCCTGGAACTGGAGACCTCGCAGTCCTCGTGCATGCAAGGCTCGCTCGGCTCCCCTGGGCCTCCCGGCCCCCAGGTTGGTGCACCATTCCAGACCCTCTTGCTGCCTTCTGTTCAGAGTAGGGAAGCCCACTGGGCACAGCCTCTTAGTGTGTGCCCCTTCACATGTGATACAGGGCTGTGTTTCCTTCTCTCGCTTACCTCCTGCTCCAGAGCCACATGGATAGACCACTGACCCCCTCTGAGTGAATTCTGGCTCCCCAGACTGGATTCCCTTTCTATGCAATGGGGATAATAATTGCCCCTGCTGTCCTGGATTTCAGGGGGAATCAAATGAGATGCTGCCTATGTGGATGTGGTTGTCATTACAGTTGTCAGCAAACCCTCGATGACAGTGCCTCGTGTGCTCATTGATCCCCCGGTGGACCCAGAGGTGCTGTATTCAGTGCTGGGAAGTGGGAGCAAAGAGGAACTTGTCACCCTGAGCTTCACTGGGTCCCCTAGTACTGCTACCAAGCAGCCCACTGCTCCCCACAAAAGCTAAAGGGAAGAGTGAGGAACAGGCAAAATGCTAGAGAAAGAACTTTCTTTTTTTATTTTTTATTTTTAGAGAAAGGACTTTCAAAACAAACAAAAGAGTACCCTGCAGAGACCCCACCTTACAGACTCCTGGCTACTCTGGCCCACCTCTGAGAGGGGCTCCATCAACGAGGACATCCCTGGCCCGGGGCTCCGGGCCTTCCATGGGGAGGAGAAAGAGGGTGTAAGGATCAGTCAGTTCCCCGGGTGCCTTCCCATGCAGGGGGCACAGAAATCATGTCACACTTCTGGGTAAACCCTCCTGTGGCTTCCCGTCACAGGAAGACTAAGAGCCAAACTCCTAACCCTGGATTACAAAGCTCCACGGTAGGGGACTCTGGCCCGCATCTCCTACATCATCTCACACCGCCTCCACCGTCCTCTCCACTCAGCCACAGGGACCATCGCCTGGGCCCTCAAATCCTCCAAGCCTGCTTCAGCCTTAGGGCATTTGCGCTTGTAGTTCCTGCAGTTTGAGATGTTCTTCACTCTGGTTTTTATCATGGCCAGCTCCTTTGGACACTAAGGACTCAGCTTGCATTTCTTCCTCAACCACCCAATCTGTCGGTCACAATATCTATTTTAATTCTCTGCACAGTTTTCCATCCTGTTGCAGTTCTCTCTCTTTCTCTCTCTCTCTCTCTCTCTCTTTCTCTCATTCCTGGTCTCTGGGTCTCCCCTCTGTAAAATGTTACTCAGTGGCAGGGGTTGGCATACTATACTTGTGGATCAAATCCTGTAGCAGCCTGTTTCAAACTTTAACTAAAGTCTTATTGTCTATGGCTGCTTTTGCACTACAAGGACAGAGTTGACTAGTTGTGGCAGACACCAAATATGGCCCACAAAGCCTAAGATATTTACTATCTGGCCTTTTACAGAAGAAGTTTACTGACCCCTGGTCTATGAGAACAGGGACACTGTCCATCTTGCTCACTACTGTGTTCCAGCCTCCAACAGTGCGTGGTTCTTCCTATAGATTTATTGACTGCAAGAAAGAAAACAGGACTCTGAGCCTAGAGTTGGCCAGAGACTGCCGCAGAGGGGCTGGGAAGTCTGCAGAAAGGCAAGATGGAAATCCTCTAAGGTGCATTTCTATCTTCCCACCTTCAGCAGTCTACTCTGACAGATCTCGGGCACATGGGAACCCACAGAAGATGGGAAGGAAAAGGGGGATTCTCTGCTGATCTCGGAGTAGTAGCTCTCTGGTCACACTTGCACATCTCTAACCTTGTGCGATCCCATTTGAGGCACACGGAGTCTGCACTGCCCAACTGCAGGGTCTGTGCAACCACCTCGGTTCCCTTAGCACACAGCATGAATGCTGTCCCTTCCCAAAGTGAGATCGCTGGACCAGCGACATTGGCGTCTTATGTAAGTTGGTTAGCCATGCAGAACCTCATCCCCACTAACTTGTTCAATCAGAATCTGCATCTTAACAGGACACCACCCCTCCACTGAGTGAATGGTGTAAATCATCTGAACATTAAAGTTTGAGAGGCACTGAGCTAGAACACAATGACCTTGTAAAATAGTTCTAGCCCATTTCGAGAAATGGAAAAAACTAAGGCTTGGAGGAATGAAGGGAATGAAATGAAAACTCTTGCTCCTCCCCATCCCCAAACAGACAATGAATAAGCCAAAGATGGTGGTTCTCAAATTATCTGCAAATTCCAATCCCCTGGGGAGCTTCAGAAATCGCTGATGCTTGTGCCCCTCCCCCAGAGACTGATATTTAATTGGTCTGGGATGGGGTCTGGGCTTTGGGATTTTTCAAAGATCCCCAAGAAATTGTATTGTGCTGAGAGATTTGGGAACTACTGGCTGGGAGGGCTGCGTGTCAGTTGGACAAGTTTCTAGAAATCCTATTTCAAGAAGGCAGGGCTTCGCATTGTGTGAGTTCACCTGCAGATCTTGGAGGTGCAGTGGGTGTGCGGAGTTTTGATGGCTGCTGTTGTGAGGAATTTGGATGGCAGCTGACTGAGCATTTCACAGGTGCATGAGCAGAAAACACTTGCATTCTGGCTGTGGGTGTGCAAAGCTTGGGTGCAGTGGGCTCTAGAGTCCCTGAGCTGGAGTCAGTGCCACTCCTGTGTCTGGGCAGTGGGACAAAAATGCACAATTTACTCGCCCACATTCTCAATGTCTTAAAAAAGAAGACTTTTCCTGCCGAAGGAGGGAAGGGGAGAATTATTTGGCACCTAGCAGCCACAGATCACCCATGGGAATTTGGTTGGCTGCCGATGTATGCAAAACTTAACTTCTCTCTCATCAGCACCCCACAGAAGCTTGGTAACAGTAGCTGAAAAGATATGAGAGGCGGCAAAGCCTCCTGTTTTCAGCAAATGGAATTTCTTCAAGACTCTTGAGTTGCTCTCACCTAGCACTTGGGATGTTTCAGGCAACCAAAGGTTCTAGGGAGAAAATTAAAATCACAGAGAGTAGATGTGTAATCATTGCAGCCCTGGAACCACTGGAACCACAGCTCAGAGAAGGCTAAAGAGGAGCAGGACAGAGAGGAGGGGATTGGGCCGGAGGGCACGAGAGGGGCCTCGTGGGTGGGGCATCTGCGTGGGGAACGAGGCTGCTGCTGTAGGAGCCCAGTGCACCAAGAGCCTCCCTGCCAGGCCTGTCTCGGTCTGATATATACTTTCTTCACTTCTTATCTTGATTGTCTAGGGTCCACCAGGACTTCCGGGCAAGACAGGACCAAAGGGAGAAAAGGTAGGAGCCACTACTTTCTTCGACCCATCTCTCCTTGGTAATTCCAGCCTGTTTTCTGGGGATGGCACCAACACTTTTCTGGTTGAGATTTCTAGACATGTGCTAATTCTGCCTTAGTGTGTGAGGCTAGGCTCCGTGATGGCTGAGCTGCTGCAGCAGGTGTGGGACCCCACTGGTGTATTCTGACTTGGCCGCTGATATGGCTGGGGGGCCTGCGAGCGGCCAAGCGACCGAGCCTCATGGCCGTGCCCAGTCCTCGGCCCTCCTAAGCCCTCTGCTTCCAAAGCAGCCTCTCCTCACCTGTCTTCTCCATCCACAGGGGGAGCTTGGCCGACCAGGAAGGAAGGTATGGTCTGTGCTGTTCTGTCGGCGTCACACGGGCACCTGTGCTCCACGTGCGTGTGAGTGTGTGTGCGCTCCTGGGATGGGGGACCAGCAGTGCACTTCAGTGGCCACCAATAAAAACCTAGGTGGACAATAATGGTGCTGCCACCCCTAGGATGACAGGAGTGATCTTGCCCTTTCTTCCAAATCCTTTGCTTAGGAGTTGGAGCCTGCTACTGCCAGGCATTCAGACTCCTTCCAGGAGCTGCCAAGCCTGGCCAAATTTCCCCCAGCCTCAGACCATCTCATCCTGCCACCCATCAGAGAAACCCTCCAAGGCCCCAACCATTAACACAAAATAACTCTCGCTGTCTATTTGATTAAACTGGCATAAAGTGCCAGAGCAGACAGAAACAAATGGCTTTTGCTTTTTGGCCCAGCTGAAATAAATGGAAGTTACTTAAGGTCACAGTGACTCTGAGTGAACCAAATACATGTTATTAAGACTCTCATTAGTGTCAAGAGGGAGTAAATCAGTAGGCTATTATATTTGCTGTGGTCGGTGGATACAGACACTGAATTCCTAGGTCTCAATGATAGAAGGAGGTGCAAACCTTTGGCCAAGAAAGATGCACATGGCTCTAAATATAAATTAGTGTATTTCTCATTAAATGTTTTTGTTCATATGGTTTCACTGTTGACAACAGCCTTAAACTGAACAGACCTTTGCAAGGCAAAATTACAACTCTGTAGGGCACAGATGAAAACTCTAGCCATGGCACAGCTGAAATGCTGGGCTGGAAACAGTCCTGGGGTGGTCTCCATGCTCAGACCTAACGAGGACCATGAGTGATTAGTGACGTCTGCATGGATGTGGGAGGCAAGAGAAGAAACCAGTACACACGCCAGCATTTGGTGCCTCTGGTTTAGGGGCTGAGCCCTTCACATGTCTAGCTAATGTGAAATTAGCCAGTGGGTGCAGAGGTCAAGATAGACCCCCAGTTCCTGCTCTCACTCTCTCTTGCAGGGCTCCATAGCCCTGGCTTGACAGAGACAGGGACAGCATGTACCACGTGCAAGTGAAGAAATTATTAAGGGAGCACTCTGAGGAGGAGCCTGGAAGGGAGTGGGAGAAGCTGGGGACGGTGGTGTCAGGTGAAGCCCAGCCTCTGGGGCCTGATCCCTAGGGAACCTGGGGAGTGTGAATTGCCCTACAGCTTGTCCTGCCTTGAGGTGAGGAGCTGGGCTGTTGGCTGCAGGAAGAAGAGGCACATTACTAGGCAGTTCCAATTACCCCAGGGCAAACTCCACAGTTGCAGGTTGCAGGAATGAGTTGTTAGCCACAGGAAAGGTAGCCTCGGGGGGATGGGTGCTCTGAGCAGGTAAAAAAGACCTTGAGGGAGTACCAACAGCATCAGCTACTGCTCCCCAAACATAGTCCTATCTCGTTCTACAGCATGTCTTTGGCAAGAAGCCATGGGAATGCAGGGGACATTTGGGACGGGAGTGTGGAGGTGATGAATATTGAAAAACCAAGAAGTTTAGAATCCCTTTCCCACCGCCCTCTATTTGAGTAGAGTAAGATCTTGTTTGGTGATACAATGTGACACTAAGGGTTTAACTTATACCTAAGTGACCCAACTCTTTAGGCCATCAGTCTTTGGAGGGTGGGGATGAGAGTCCTGGGGGCCATACTTGAAGGCCCCATCCTCCCCATGGGTCCCAGAGGCAAATATTATTTCTTGGAAGTAAAGAAACAAACCCATTTGTCTTGACTTTTGTTCTTGGTCTTTGAAGGGTAGACCTGGCCCCCCAGGTGTTCCTGGTATGCCCGGGCCTGTCGGCTGGCCAGGCCCTGAAGGACCCAGGGTAAGTGTGGTGTGCTTTGGGAGCTCTTATGGTGTCATAGCAAGAGGAGGGAGGATGGCAGCTCCCCTGGCACCTGGCACATAGTCAGTGAATCACTTCCTCAAGAGGAGAAAGAAGAAGGGAGCTTGAGGACTGTCCATAGGTCCCCAAACACTTCCTCCTTCACTTGGACTATAAGACCTTGGTCAGTTTCTGTGGGAGGAGAAAAGGGGGGCAGCTCCACTTTTCACAGGGACCCTGGTTCTCCTTTGTCTTGAGAATGAGCAGCCTGTTCTGTGGTTTCCCTGAGATGACCTAAGAGGGGCTTGTTCCTGGGAAGCTCTCGCCTGTCTTGCTGATCTGGCAGCGGGTGGAGGGTTGGTAGGGTGTGTTGGCTGGCTGAGGAATGGCAATCCTACGTTCAGAGAGGGATTGCCAAGGGCTGGTGAAATCCCTTCCTCAATCAGGGCATGGAAGGCAAACACCCCTACCTATGCCTCAGTTTGTGTTCTTCTCACTGGTGGTCATAGGCTAGAGGGTTCAGAGGCCAGGACTCAGGAATTTTACCTGTAGAAGTCAGGGCTGGGCACATGGCTAACACCATCTTCTCTGATTCACTTACTGGATGTGTTATGGGAGGAGAAAACTGTGTTTCCAGTCTTCTTAGGACAAGTCCCAGGATATTTCTTTTAAAAATCCTCTGTATAGTGCTGAGCTGTCCAACATGGCAGCCACTGGCCACATGTGACTCTTGAGCCTTTGGAATGTAGCTAATGAACTGAGGAACCAAATTTTTAAATTCTAATTAATTTAAGTTCGAATTTAGACACCTTAACTTAAGTCAGTTATCTGAAAACATTTAAGTATGTTTGGAGCAAGTTGAATGTGTGAATCTGTTTTTTCAACTATAAATTTTATGGACTGTAAATACAGATCGAGTATTTTGGATGAAAATTTAGCACCTGAACTGAGATGTGCTTTAAATGTAAAATACTCAGTAGGTTTCAAGTAGTTGTTATGAAAAACAGAGTGCAAAACATCTCATTAATAATTTTTATATTGATTACATTTTGAAATGCTAATTAGATTGAATTAACTATATTAAATGGGATGTATTCTTAAGATTAATTTCACCTGTTTAGTTTTACTTTTAATGTGACATTTAAAAAACTTTTCAAGTAAGTATGTGGCTCACCTTATATGTCTTCTGGTTAATGCTGGTATAAAGTCTTTTAGTACAGAGGGTACTGGGAGTTCCAATTGCAAACCATTCGGAGGGGCCTCCCTATGCAAAGGGCAAAGCAGGCAAAGTTTTTTTGTGTGTTGACAACTTATCTTCTGAAGCCCCAGTGCCCTCATGCTTTCTCCCCTACCCTCTCACAATCCTCACTAGGAAAAGATCAAGTATCACCATTTAAAACATCTTAGCGAGCATTTAGTTTGGAGATCTGCTTTACTTTGGGCATTTCCATTTTGTGTTTCATCTCAATATAGGAGTGAAATATGGAGTATGGGGCCGTAGGACTCTGGGAGGGAGCAAAGGGGCATTTGGACATTTGGAGCCTCAGATTCACAAGCCAGTTCCAATGTTCTCAGTTCCATCCTGATCTTGCCCATGACTCTCCTGGTTCAGTTTCTCTAAGAAATGTCACTGTGGGTCTTTTTTTCCGTATTCTGTTTCCCACAGGGTGAAAAAGGTGACATGGGTATGATGGGCCTGCCAGGGTCAAGAGGACCAATGGGCTCCAAGGTGAGTGTGTGGTCCACATGGACATTCCCAGGTCTTTTCACTAAGGTTCTGGAGCAGCTGCCATCTACAAAGATGGGGACTAGGTGGGGCTGCTATCCTAGGCTGGAGAATGTCACAGGTATTGCAGGGCCTGGCACCAGGGTGCTCACCTTTACCAGACCTTTAGGGGACATCATGCCTTGGGATGCAGGGACATATTGATGCCATTCCTGCTGTTCTCCTGGGCAGTGAGGGGCAAGCCTCTGGACAACAGGGCTGATGGAAACCTTTGACCAGGTCTTTGCAGGGTGAGAAAAGCAATGTTCTTTTTAGGCCTGGTATAAACACAACCCTCTGGGACATCTTTGTGTTTACTTCTGCAACCCCGCTAAAACTTCCAGCACAGTGCGGAGACACATATCACCACCACTTTCAGGGATTCCTTCCACTCTGCACCAAACCAAAGGTCCTACGGGTTGATTGTAAATGCACCTTCTGCTTTCTTTTAGGGATACCCTGGATCCAGAGGGGAAAAGGTTAGTGCTGGTCTCTGATGGCATCCAGAGCCTGGTGTGGGTGGGAGGCCCTGGCATTGGTGATATGCAGAGGGTGGGCCCAGCTCTCTCTTTAGTCAGCAACTGCACTGACCATCCCTAGATATTCCCCGTCCTTTGTCAGTGGGCTGAGAGAGAAGTGAGGGGCCTCCTGAAGAAGGCAAGCAGGATAGGGAGGGCTCCCGTGGAGGCAGAGGCCCCGCAATGAAGCAGATAAGCCAACGAAGGCCGTGCCTGGTAGAGAATGAGCACAGTTTGCATGGAGTGCTGCAGGCAGATGGCGGATGTGTGTCTTTAGGCCAAGCTTCCACCACCATCCTCCTCATCTGTCCAAAAAGCAAACCAAACCAAAACAAAACAAAAACCAGCATGACCTGGGGACAATTTCCCCACAGGATGAGAGAAGATCTGGGACCCAGAATTTTATATGAGTTGTCCTTTATTAATGCAAGAGATCTCTGGAGTTCAACTAGAAGGTAGATCACAAAGCACTCCTTCCCTGGGCAAGTCACCTGGTATCTCTGAGCCTATTTGCCTGTAAAATGAAGGTATTGGCCTAAGGAGCTTTTCAGTTTGAAACGCTCCAATTGTCCCTCCCTTGCTCCAAGGCATTAACTCTCTCCTGTGGTTTCCTCCTAGGGATCTAGAGGTGAAAGAGGCGACTTGGGTCCCAAAGGAGAAAAGGTAATGGCCACTCCACAGAAATGACAAACTTCAGTGGAGTGGCGGCCTCCTGTCCACCCCACCTGCGGACTGATGACGGACTGACAGGCCTCCGTCTTGAAAGGGGCCAGCCAAGCTTGTCCGAGCCTTTTCAGGTGTTATTTCACAGGTGATCACATTGTTTGTTGCTCTTTTCACAGGGCTTCCCAGGGTTTCCTGGAATGTTGGGACAGAAAGTAAGTACCTAGAAGTTAGACCTCAGTAAAAAAATCAGGCCCTCCAAGCACAAGAAAAAGAGTTCTGCCTCTTTATCTGTCAGGCAGGAAAAGTGGGTTTAACCATGGAAATGGAAGGTTCTGCATTAGGGTGGGGAGCGAGTTGCCTTACACATTGGGGACAGGGTGGCAGGATGATCCGAAGCCTCCCTCCAACTCAGTGAGAGGGAAAGGACAACCCATCTGGGTAGAGAGAGGCCCTTCTTTGCTTTTCCTGCCTCTCAGAGGGCTGCAGTAATGTTCGAACTCAGAAACCTCTCTGACAAAGCACTCAGATCTGAGCTACAAGGGTCAAGGCCCCCTCAGCACATGGGCCCCAGCGCAAGGCACAGGCATCTTTGGTTTAATGTCATTGCTGCCTAAACGCTTAATGCAACCCTTCAAGGGTCGTACACATCCTGCCAGAGGGACATAGAAGTATTTAAATAGTTAAATATTTAGTGGATATCTTGCTTGGGAGAAGGCTTAATAAAGAAAGGAATCACTTTCAGGTAACTTAAAGGAAAAAATATTCAGTAAATAACAATAGAGTGGTGCGCAGATTTGACAAAAATTGTGAAGGTGGCCATTGACCAACAGATTTTTGGAAAATTTTACTTAGGGATAGGGTCTAGGGAAGAAGAATGAGGTGGTGAGGGGGGTCATCAGAGAATAAAGAGAGAAAAGTACAGAAATGGCCATTTAGAACAGCTCCTGGCTGGGCGCAAGCAGCTCATACCTGCAATCCCAGCAAGGTGAGAGGATCACTTGAGGCCAGGAGTTGGAGACCAGCCTGGACAATACAGCAAGACCCTGTCTCTACAAAAAATTTAAAAATTAGCTGGGTATGGTAGCACATGTCTGTAGTTTCAGCTACTTGGGAGGCTGAGGCAGGAGGATCACTTAAGCACAGGAATTCGAGGTCATAGTGAGCTATGACTGCACCACTGTATTCCAGCCTGGGCAACAGAGCAAGACCCTATCTCTAAAAAAAGAAGGAAAAAAAAAAAAAGAACAGCTCCTAAGCTAACACCGTGGTGTTGGTTGCTCATGCTGTAAGGTACTGACATTGGAAATCATGATTTAAAACCTAGGTCTCAGACCATGATATTCCTCAAACATGCAAATGGGATTCTTTCTTAGTATTTTTAATTTTTTAAGTTCACCTTAAAGTTTTATTTTCCAAACTTCAATAAACATTCTTATCTGACCTTATCCAGTCAGTAGAGCATGTTTAAATATTTTCAATCATCATGCATTAATTTATTATGATTTATCACTACCTTAGGCTGTCAGAAACTCTGTTCCTGCTACCTTTGATAGGGTGTTGGATTAAAAAGAAAAGATTAATTATATAAGCAAATTAAAGGAAACAGTAAAAGAGAAAAAAATAATTTT
>NW_012136080.1:6868096-6891174 GCF_000956105.1 Propithecus coquereli
GATAATCACTTTTCTGAATCCAAGTGTCTATCTATCCACTTATCTATGACAGTTCATATTTAAAATAAAATTAATTATAATAATATTAGTCTAAAAGTTCCTTAGATAATCACTTTTCTGAATCCAAGTGTCTATCTATCCACTTATCTATGACAGTAAATATTTAAAATAAAATTAATTCAGTAAAACAGTGAACATTGAAGAATGATAAATTACTGTAAAATTAAGTGTGACAGCTTCTCTGGCCTCTGCACCATTTCTAGACTTGCCATCTAAAGAGTTTTCTTCCCCTTTCATGTCAGGCAGTTTTAAGACAGAGCTGATATGATAACCATAATTATGTCTTAGGAGAGAAATTAGATCAAGAAATTACTGGCTGCTTCCAGTTGATGTAGAGAAGGGCCACACTTCCTTCTGAAATCTCTTAAAAAAATTTATGATGCTTCTGCTCCTGTTTTCTCCCAGGCAAACAAGATATTCCCTGAGCCCCTCTAAACAGCCAAGGGAAAATTGTACAAACATATCCATGGTCACATAGAAACCACCCTGTCCTCTCACATTCTCTCACTGCCTAGAATGCTGAAGGGTGCATGAGTTGGAAAGAAATCACAGATTTAAGGACAATTCTTGATGGGGCAAGATACTGGTGGCTTGGGTAGGGACAAATTCACTACATTGGCTGAGCTGACAGGTAATTTCAGAGCTTTATGCTTGATCCTTTCTGTCTACTGGTGTTCCCTGGACTTTTCCATTGTGTCTAACCTTCTCTGACCTCCACGTGGAAAGGCTCCTGGGTGTTTATTGTTCTCTCTGAGTGGCTGGGCAGCTCCTCATGGGCACTGGCTGCTGACTAACAGAAACGGTCATGGTTGCAATTGCTAAGCTTATCTTGTTGGTGGTGCTTTCTGGGCTGTCGGGGGATTACTGGAGATAGGAATGATGCGCCTTGTGGGTTCATGACTCAAAGAAACAGTAAGCGGGGCTGGAATCCTAGAAGAACATGTATAATAGAAGAAGGAGAGAAACTAAGACGGAGAAATGGGTTTTGCAAAAGATTAACCTTAAACTATGAAATCCTGTAGTCGGTGCATTTGGTTCTGAAAGTTCAACATAGGCTTATCAAACAGGAATATTGTTTACATAGTTTTCCAAGCCTTTTTCAATAATTATATTGAATATTTGAACATACCTTTGAAACATCTCTCCCCACAAAAAGAGTTTTCATCTAAATCAAATAGAAGTGAGCTGGAACTCAAACCAATGTTTACTAAAGAGTGGGAAAATGGATAATCCCAAGTAAACACCATTAAATGAGCAGAAACTTCCCAAAGATGATAGTTGGCAAAACTGTGTCAAATCGCTCAAAAACTTCTAAATTTGAATTGTGCCAAAAACAAAACATAACAAAGCACAACATAAAATTTCAACTAGAAGGAAAAGCATTTCCCCCAGACAGCTGTACTGTCACAGGCACACATGTGACTGCATTGCTCAAGCCTCCTACTCTCCCACTTTGGCTATTCTGGATGATGGTTTATCTCCCCCCGCCCCCCTGTTTCACCACCAAAATGTGTGCTGCCCCGCAGCTGTCTCCGTCAGATAATAAATAAGCCATCCAGGGTTACCTTCTTTCTTCCTCTTTCTTAAAAGATGTGTCTGCCTTTCTCATGACTTCATCACTTCCCAGTCTCCCAGAGCAGCCCAGCTGGGAAAGCGTTGGAAAGATCCAGTAGCCAATGATTGGACAGACCTGCCTAAGTGTGCCTGGTCCACATGTCCTAATTCCTCTCCTGCTTCTCTATCTTCTCTCCAGGGTGAAATGGGTCCAAAGGGTGAGCCTGGGATAGCAGGACACCGAGGACCCACAGGAAGACCAGGAAAACGAGGCAAGCAGGTAAGGATCCCAGAACCTCCTGACCTGGGGGTGCGGGGAGCAGCACCCAGGTGGGGTCAGTCAGAGCTATTCCATAGACCCAGACGCCAGCGCCCTCTGGGCTGTTGGACAGAACCAGCACCACTTCCAGAAGCTGCTGGCATCTCTAGGCTAGCCATAGTTTGAGGCAGATAGGACAGGATGCTCCATTAAGACTGTGCCCAAGGCCAGATGCAAGAGTGGATAAGAACAAGTCTATGTTAACTCCAGCAGCTGGGAATGGAAGCCAGATGTGGTCATTTACCCAGAAAATCTGCTTTTTGCCTCAATGTCCCAGACACAAATGGGGGATTGAAGAAGAGCCCAGATAGTAGTTCCCTGCTGTTGAAGGGTCTTCTGGGTCTCAACAGCAGGGTGGTTTTTTCCCCACTCAGGCCCCCAACTTATAAGTGACCTTTTCTATTGGATTTATTAAGGGTTTAGGGAAATTGTTCGTTCTGAACTCCTGCTGGTCAGCAGGCTCTGTGTTAAGCCTGGTGATGGGACAGGGGGAGGAGCGAGGAAGATGCATTTGCCTTGGCTGGCTCGAGGGCTGTGTTGGGTGCCTTGGAGAAATGTCCAGACTTCTCCCTAATGAACAGGCGCTCCTGAGAGAAGATGTGTCCCTTTACTGTTTTAGTTGTCAGTTTGTTGACTTTTTACCTCCCTTCCTATTATAAATGTAATATACAATCATCACAGAGAACTTGGAAACTTCAGAAATATAGGGAGGAAATCATCTAAAGACCTAATATCCGGGCATAATCACTGTTGGTGGTTATAGTGTCATTTTGGTATATTTCCTTCCAGTATTATTTATTTTATACTTTCTAGTTGTTTGGGTTTTTTTACATGCATTACATTATTATTGGATCCTAAATTTTTAAATTAATACCACAATATGCACATTTTTGCTTATTACTGTAAGACATTAATTAAGAGTTTTTAAACATCTTTTTTAAATGTCTGCATCTCATTTTAGCAAATGAGTAAATAATAGATTGCTTAGACAAGAGATGCCTAACCAAATTACATATAAGGCTGAGAGGTGATCATCTTTCTATACAAAGCTTTTTCTATTCTTTTAATTATTTCCTTAGGCTAGATCTGTGGTCTTCAAACTCTATCTTACATCAGACTCACCTGGGGGGTTGATTAACTACAGATGTACAGCTCTCCCACACCTGGTGCAATGGCCATAGTTCCAGGTGTGCCTCTCATTGTCCCAATGACTGACATAGTTGCCCTGGAATGGGCCTTCAGCATGGTGTTTTTAAAAGCTGTCCATGTGATTCTAATGTGTAGTCAGGGTTCAGAACCACAGTAACATGGCAAAGCCAATTCTGGTCTTTTCCAAGTAAATGTAGAAATTACATAGGCTCCAACCTGGGTAATTCAGACTGCACACTAACTTTTGAAGTCATAATATTCCAGCCCAGTTTTCAAAGTTTTACAATAGGTAGCATGGTCATGGCTTCACAATGACGCCACAGATAGCAATTTCCTCCACACTGGGCTCAGAAAAGGAAGAAAAAAATGGGGCAGGGAAGAATCTTTTCTTTATCACTATCTCCCCTGCTGATGACTTCCATCTAGAATATTTTATGCTTGGGGTTCAAAAAGCCTATTGGCTTCTGTCCTTTAGTACTTTTCTTGGGCAGTGTTTGTCTTTTTCTGGTGACAGCCAAAGCCAAAAAACCTATTTCGTGACCCTGCTGACATTGATTCAGTTGCAGTAGTTTTAAAAACTACACCAAAACCACACCTCGGAGCTCAAAGAAGTTAGGAAAGTTAGCTCAAGCTTTCTACAAGATGTTATAAACAACCTGAATGTGCTCCAAATCCTCGTGTCCTTCCAGTCACTCTGGAATAGCTGTCTGACTAGAAGAGACAGCTCTTTGCATGGTCAGCCTTGGAAGCCAGCCATGGTACTCTCTTTTTATCATGAATTAATTTCCTAGTGTAGAGTCTTATATACCCAGTGTCTGTTAGGCCAGTGGTGCTGAGTTTCTGGAGGTTATTGTAAGTCAATCCAAAACCAGGAATCAGAAATCCAGAAGGGATTTCAGAATAGAATTTTGAAGCCAGAAGGATTTTAGAGGCCACTTAATCCAATCTCCTCAGTTTATTCGCAAGGAGGCTGAGGGCCAGGGAGGTGGAGTTGATTGCCCAAGACCCCTCAGCTAAGCCAGCTTCAAAGCCAGGGCAAGAAATCGGAGAGTCGAGCCCAGCTTTTCCCCACATCACTTCTCTCAATCGCCTTCATGTTTGAGGACTTGCCTTTGGGCAGGCCCAGGAAAGCAGCTGTGGACTTCATTATAAAACCTTGAGTTTATGGAGACAGAGCAACTTCCTTAAGAGAGACCACCCAACTTCATGAAAAATAAGGAGTAAAGAATACCTTTCCAGGAAAGACATGGGTCATTCTGAGCAGATGACCGATAAGCGGAATATTCCATTACTGCTGGTGTTAGAACTGAGGAACATTTCCAGCTCCTTCAAGCTTTGGCACTTCCTGTGCTCAGAGCCAGCTGACATGGCTGTTAGAAAAACAAGCCTTAACTGTGGCTATATTAAGACGGTGTGACTTCCTTTGCCATTCTGGGACCCATCTTGGTTACTGCATGGAATGCTTCAGCTTGGGCTAAGGCTTAAGAACTCCCTCCATAAGGATGGAATTGGAAATAAAGTCTGACCTCACGGGTCCCGTATTAAGAATTTAAGAGCTCCTTGGACATTACCGAGAGGGCCCCCAGGGCAATGTTGACAAGGTGGCAGGTCACATGTCATCATTGTGACTGGAAAGGAGTCCCCGCATGCCCGCTTCCCAGACTTGGGGAAGATTATGTTTCATCAGGTGGGCAAGCCTGCCAAGGCACAAGTATAGTAAGGAGAGCCAGGCCAAAGATGTCAGCATCAATCACTGCCCTGATTAGGCCTGGGGGAAGAGCCCACAGCATGTGCCAGCCTGGGTTTCTGGGGTCTCTCCCAAAGGCAGCCTTGAGGGGGAACCGAGAGCCTGACCTGTGCTGCTGAAGCCCCAGAGCAGGCAGCAAAGAGGACACTCCATGTGGAATGGCTGTAGCCACAGATGTCCTTCTCTTTAAGAAAGCGGCACTTCTTCAGGATTTTTCTTTTGAGAGACAGGGTCTTGCCCTTTTGCCCAAGCTGGAGTTCAGTGGCATGATCATAGCTCACTATGACCTCAAACTTCTGGACTCAAGCGATCTTCCTGCCACAGCCTCCCGAGTAACTGGGACTACAGGCATGTGCCACCACACTTGGCTAATTTTGTATTTTTTGGTAGAGATTGGGTCTTGCTATGTTGCTCAGGCTGGTCTCGAACTCCTGGCCTCAAGCCATCCTCCTGCCTCGGCCTCTCGAAGTGCTTGGCTTACAGGCGTGAGCCACTGCACCTGGCCAGGACTTCTTTAACCGTGTGAAACAGATGAAACCAGGCTAGTTGCTACGACAATTGGCTTGCCCCACATAGCCCTTTGTTCTAGGCAAACATTTTCATCTTTGAGATCTTTGTTAGTCTCACAATAAACCTCTGTGGGCGTATATTTACCATTTTGCAGATGACAAAACTGAGGCACAGAGCAATGACATGAGTTATCCAGGGTCTCATAGTCAAGGTGAAAATTCTACATTTACAGGTCAGAAAAGTTGCCTCCCCTTTGTGTTTTCAGTGTTTCTCTTCTCCCTCATTTCCTCTGGGGAAGGGAGGTGAAAAGACAGATTCAAGCCCACAGGGAGCTTATGTCTCAGGGGGAGACATTGATGAAATTGCCACACAGATAATCTATATGCTCTGACCTGGGATAAATGCCATGAAGGAAAAGGGCCAAGGTATGAAAGCCCAGGGTGGGGAGAACTGATTCAGTCTGAGAAGGTCAGGGAAGGCTTTGCCATGAGGACATTTGAACTAAGAGTCAGAGGGCGGGCGGCAGTTAACTAAGCAGGGGGGAGGAGGACGAGTTTGGGGCAGAGAGAAGGGTCTTGAGAAGGGGAGTAGCAGGCATGGTGCTCTTGAAGACCAAAAAGACCAAAATGAGTCTGGAAAGCCCGGCCATGCAGGGCATCATAGACTGAAGTAAGGAGCGATGTCTTTCTCTCAGGAGCAACAGGAAGCCGTTGAATGGGAACAGCTCTCTTGGTGAATAAAAGTGGTCCTGTCGAGCAGGCAGAGGCCTGAGTTCTAGGCCCCACTCTGCCACATCGATGCTAGGTGACTCACATTAAATGCTGCTCTTTTTTGAGCCTCAGTTTCCTCATCTGCCCAGGGCAGGGCATGGATTCGATTGATTCCTTTCAGCTGTCATGTGTCATATTTTTAGGACAGAGCAAGAACTAAGGTCTGCAAACTTGTAACCATCACTATGTCGACTGTCACTTGCCCTGAGCTTTTTAGGAGCTTGGTGGTCAAGACCTGTGGGGCTGCATCCTGCCCTGGGCTCTTGCCCCTAAGCGCAAGGTGGTCCCTGATTTATAGACAAATGGAGAAGGAAGTTTGCTATGTCATGCCATCATAACGGGTTCTGCCCTTCTCTCGGTCAGGGACAGAAGGGAGACAGTGGAGCTATGGGCCCACCCGGCAAGCCTGGGTCTTCTGGTCCACCTGGCCGTCCAGGCCCCCCAGGACCCCCGGGTCCCGCGTCTGCAGGTAAGAGCTACCCTGCTTCACTTGATGTCCTGTCACACTCCTGGCCGGCTTCTGCAGAGACGGCACAAGGAGATGCCAGCAGAGCTCTGCCTTGTGTTTCAAGTTTTTACAAACTGCCAGAGGCATTTTAATTTCTTTATACTTTCTCTACAATTTAGCTCATTCAACTTTTATACAAGAGAGGTAAATGCTGTTCTGGATTTATTTTAGCATTTTGGAGAACAAATAGGGAAAAGAAAAAGAAAAAAAGTGGCATCGATGATGTCATTTATACTTTAAGTGAAAAACAACAGGCACATATTTCATCAACTAACATCCTTTTCTAGAAAAACATGTTTCATGCCTCCAAACAATTCTCTTAAACCTAGAAGTAAAGATGACATTTGCAGATTTTTCTATCTTACAATGTTATGAAAGAGTCCTTATTTGTGTGCATTGAATATAGAAAGAAATTCCTTAAAAAATAAAAATTCTGCAATGGAAGAGGGCATGGGTACGCCGCTACCTTGTTTCACCTTGTCTGGTTTGATTAGGGAAGCCCTTTAACCAGTTCCCTTGTCAGCTCCTCGCAAGGCCTTTCGCAGTACAGCATCTGAATAAAGACGGCATCTCTAGGTCCAAGAAGACTGTTTGCTCACTGCGCAGGATTTTCTGCCCTCAGTTGTGCAGAAGGAAACAAACACTTTTTATTCCAACTTTTTAAAACAATGAAGAAATTTTAAAATTCCATAATTTACTTTTCCCCCCATGTTTATGAGAATATATTTTCAGCGACATCACAGGATGGGCAAGAAATGTCATATTTTGTCTAAACCAAATTAAAGCTGACTCTGAGAGTGCAGCCTCCCAGGATGGCAGGAAAATTCCATCTCAGGCATTATTGGAGTTCTCACCACTCCTCCAACTGCTGCAAAAGGGTTGGACAAAGATCCTGGTGAATTATGACAGAAAAATGTCAGGGAAGGTCCCTCCAGCCTTTGTTCTACCCTGTTGTCCAGGTCCTGTGGTCCATGGATACTTGGTGTCCTCATGCCATGAGTGGTTATTGGAATGCTTCCAAGGCTAGGGATCTTGGTCCCTACAATTCAGCTTCCCAAGGAGCACCCACAGCCATTCTTTCTGAGACCTTGTCTCTCCCTCAGGGGACGAGGGTCCTTATCCTCTTCATGTCTGGGGAAATCTCTCGTCTTCCACCCCCCGGCCCCCTCCCTCCCCATCCTCCTCGTATACCAACATCCAATTAGGAGCTGTGCCCTCCTGAGAACAGAAGGCAGAAAGGCAACTTTGTCTTCAGATAGTGCCTGCTTTTAGCAAGGACAAGAAAGCAGAGAGTCTCGCTACGTTTTTGAAATTGGGAGAGGAGGAAATACTGGGAGAACACACGTCAATTCATATGGTAATAACTTATCTTGCCACACCCTCCATGTTGGTAAGAGAACTAGATTTGAGATGCAGCCCAGGCCACATGTCCACACTCCATAATCTGTTTCTGTGCGAGTTGGCTGGATGACCTAGGTACGGTCCTTTCAACTAGGCCTCGTCCTCCTTGGTTCTGGCATGCATGACATCCCCCTGGAGGCCCATGACTGTGAACTGCAAACCCAGAGGAGGAGCACCTGGCCTGAAGCCTGAGTTTTGCCTTTGGAAGGGACTCTCTTGGGCCCTTGGGGTGCTTAGGTGCTCGAGAAACTGAGGAATAGTGCAGAGGCATGGGGCAGGTGGATGCATAGAGAGGTTCTTTGCAGACTGAGACCTTAATGGTCTCACTGTGTTGAAGCGACGAAGGCCAGCCCTCATCTGACTAGAACTCTGCTTCCCTCCTGGGGCCAGGGGTTGCATGAGAAGGGCGGGGCCCAGGGCTGTCAGCAGCTCCTCAGGTGCCCAATGTTGGGTCTTGTCCGTCTTTGGTGTATTGCAATCCCATCCTTTTAGCAGTCCCAGTAGAGTCCTAGTTTCTCCCCCTGGCCTTCTGGCTCCTTCTCTTCTGCCCAGTATGCCCACCTCCCTTTCGCCTCCAACACCCCACCCTCTGCCAGACCCTGGCCTCACTGCCCTCTGCCCTTCAGTGGACACCCTGCTTTCTGCTGAGCTGTAGCCTACTCCGGTGCTCTCTCTGGGTCCACACAGCCTGATATGGCACTCCTGTCACCCTGTGTCCACCCAACAAAAGCCTGTGCTTCCTTCAAGGCTCTCTCATCAATAAGGCCTTCCTTGGCCCATAAGAAGATAGGTCACCCTCCCTGAATCCAGGCTGCACACTGCTGTTATGTTCCCTCCAATGGTAACTGCTCTCTGCAGAGGTGTTTCATCTTCCTGCTGGGCAGCAAGTTCCTTGAGGGCAGGGTTGGCGTCTGAGTCAGCTGCACATCCTCCATGGCACTGGGGCCGAGGCTCTGGAGGAATTGTTGGGTTACAGCCAGCAGCCAGGCAGGGCGTGGGCCATCTCTGTGGACTGATGTCCCCTCCCTATGCCTTCCTTTGTGTCACTTCCTTTCTGAGAAGCCTTCCAGAGTGAGGGGGCTGAAGAGGGAAAAGAGGAAAAATGGGGCAATAATCCTGCTCTTTGGAAAAATTTTGGAGGGGTGGGAAGAGAAGGAGAGGAAGAAGTTTAAAAGAGACATCCTTGTGCCTGGGATCAGTCAGATAATTATCTGGAGTTGGGTTAGGTCCCCAAAGTGATTCCTGATGCTACTTTTGAGAGTCTGATAAAAGTCCTAAACCCACTCTCAGGACAAAATGTGTGCACCTACACCCAAGATTCTGCACACTATTTCCCAGGGTTCCAGAACCCCTGACCCAGATCCATCTGGGGGTGTCCTTCGGCTCTAGAGACCGCAGGTTAACTCCCTTGGTCTAGTCCATCCCTCCCTTTCTAGACACAAACCTTGAGCCTCAGAGAGGAGTGACTTCACAAGGTCACAGAGCTGACTGGTGGCCACTCTGGTTCAGGATCGGTCTGTGACTCCTCTGACTCCCCACCGGCCAGGCAGCCTCTGGAGGTTGTCGAGCTGGTTCCTCTGCCTTTCCCCGGATTCCCCTCTCCTGACCTGCTCCACTGAGGCAGCTGATGGAAGGGGAGGCTCCCTGGGCAAAAAGGGAGTGCTGGGTGCTCGGGCCACAGGGCGTGGTGGTGAGGCCAGGCCCACAGACGGACGAGCTCCCAGAGGCCAGGCGGGGAAGTTCAGGTTGCTGTGCCCTTCAGCCCAGCCTGGCAGAAAGCAGGGGTAACGGATGCCCTCCAACAGCTGGGAGGAAGCTGCAGGGAAACTGCAGTGGTGGCAGCAGGCTCCCTGCCACGTCCTGTCAGGAGGCCCCCTGGGGTTCTGGTGCCCAGCCCTGTGGGACCAGATGGTGCCGGGGGAGGTGGAGCGGGTGGGAGTGTTAATTACCCAAGTTACAGGGAAAGAGGGGCTGGGGGTGGGGAGGGAACAAAGGCAAATGCCTTCAGGATGTAATTTGCAATAATCGAATCACAAATTTGGCTGATGCCTTCCTGCACCCAGACGATACATAAGTGAATCAGCGAGGTACCTGGGAATTGCCGGCTTCCTGAGAGCATCAATATTCTTGGACGTTTGTCTTTTGAACGGCACAGTATTAAGCCACACGTGAATTCAAATCTCAGCCTCACCATTAATTAGCTGGCTAATGCGACAGACTCCTGACTGGCTCTGGGCCATGGTTCTGGAAGAGTTGTTGGGGTCACAAAGCCTTCTGTAAGGTTGCCCCAGTGCCACTCTCACGTTCTTGGTTACAGAGCTTTCCCACCTCAATTTCCCCAAGCGTGTAATTACCCAGACTGTTCCTAGGCTGATAGAGCATCTGACTCTTTGGCCTCTTCTGAAAATATCAGAACACAAGACTGGAGCTTGTATAAATACAGAATTGTATTTATACTTCTTGTTAGAACAAACAACCATAGCTTGGCATGAGATGGCAAACCTCCCTGTCCCTCATGCTGTCAGCATTCTGATCTTGGGCATATCTGTCAACCAGCTCAGGAAGGCTCAGGGTCTTGGGGTCTTTCTGTTGGGGTCTCCTCCAACTACAGCTATTTCTCTGGGGTGCTGGCCAGATCTCACCCCTGGGGTTAGTTCATTTCTTACCCTCTGGGATCTGGGAACTGCGTTCCCAGTTCCCGGCTGCCCCAGATGTCGTACTACCTCAATCATAAGTAGTCATACTACCCAGGGACTGGCTGGTCTCCAAATCCCTCCTTATTTTCCCAGGAGAAGGGGTCCTTACTTCTCTTTTCATTCCCCATCTTTTCTTCTCTTCCTATCCAAGGGCTCTTGCTCTAGTGCTTTTCTGCCAGCCGGAGTGTGACTTCTAGCTTTTTCCAAAGACTTTTTCTCATCAATTAGTTGTACTCATTCATTCATTCATGTGCCATGCCCTTACTATGTGCCAAGCCCTGGGGGTGAAAACAGGCACCACCCCTGTCTGCCAGAGCCAACGTTCTACTAAGAGAGATAGACCTCGATTGAATAATTTCACAATATATAGAATTACAAACCTAGACAAGTGCTGATGGGGATATAGTTCGGGAGTAGAGCATTTGACTGCAGAGATAAGTGCTGGGAAGGAAAGGGATAGGGAACCATGAAACTGTATCTGGGGTGAACATGACAGAGCGTGAGGATTCAAAAGGGCTTTCCTCAGAGAAGTGACGTTTGAACCCAAATCAGAAAGTAGTTAGGCGGCACCTGGGAAGAAGAGGGATGGAGCATGCAGGCAGGGTGATCTGGCGGGGGAATGGCCTGTGCAAAGATCACTTCTCTAGACCAGCAATTCTCAGCCTTGGTGCACATTGGAATCATCTTGAGAGCTTTTAAAAGTATGGATCCCGGCCAGGCGCAGTGGCTCATGCCTATAATCCTAGCACTTTGGGAGGATCGCTTGAGGCCAGGAGTTCGAGACTAGCCTCAGCAAGAGCAAGACCCCGTCTCTACAAAAAATAGAAAAATTAGCTGGGCGTGGCGGCGCGTGCCTGTAGTCCCAGCTACTCAGGAGGCTGAGGCAGGAGGATCACTTGAGCCCAGGAGTTTAAGGTTGCAGTGAGCTATGACAATGCCACTGCACTCTAGCCAAAGCAACATAGCAAGACCCTGCCTAGGAAAAAAAAAAAAAAAAGTATGGTTCCCTTATGCTAAAGTGGCATGTTTAAATAAATAAATTTAATTAATTAATTAATTACATGAAAGCATGGATGTCTAGGTTCTATTCTTGGAAGACATAATGGAATTGGTCCGGGATGTGGCCTGGGTATTAGGGCCTTTAAATGTCAAGGTGAGACCTACCACCCTAGCAGTTCTCCTATATGGCCAGGGAATAAATTTTCTAATCATATTTTTTCAGTACATTTTCTGACTTTTCTCAATACCAAGGGAGAGTAAGTGGGCTGAGCATATACTAATGTTCCATTTTCTTCCTGAAGAAGTTAAAGAAGCCCACATCCAGAATTCCCCTCTAAAGGTCCTATATATAAGAAAAGCAAAATTAAAAAAAACAACAAAAGTTATCAGTCAGCGATGTGCTCATCTGCCAGAAGCCCCCTGTTAATAACGGTCTAAACAAATATGACCAGGCACAGTGGCTCAGCTCTATAATCCTAGCACTCTGGGAGGCTGAGGCAGGAGGATTGTATGAGCTCAGGAGTTCGAGACCAGCCTGAGCAAGAGTGAGACACCGTTTCTACTAAAAAATAGAAAAAATTAGCTGGGCATGGTGGTGCATGCCTGTAGTCCCAGCTGCTTGGGAGGCTGAGGCAGGAGGATCACTTGAGCCCAGGAGTTTAAGGTTGCTGTGAGCTAGGCTGACGCCACAGCAGTCTAGCCTGGGCAACAGAGTGAAACTCTGTCTCCAAAATAAATAAATAAACAAACAAATAGGGCATTGTTTTTCTCCAATAAAGAAATGCAGATGTGGACAGTAGCTGGCTTTGTTTCAGCCTCTAACTGTCACTGTCAGGCCCCAGGCCTCATGAGCCCTTGTCTTTCCTGCGCGTTGGCTTATCTTCTCATACTTGTTACTTCATGGTCACAATATGGCTGCTGCAGCACCAGATATCTTGTCTGTCTTCAAGGCAGGAAGGAGCAGGAAGCTAGGCCTCCAACCAGCTATTTTTCTTACCTTATCTCCTCCACATCTTGGATCAAGAGCATCTCTTTGAACCTCTCCCTCAGGCTTATCTTGAAATGCTGTGCACTTTAACCTTCTTTCTGTTGCAAAGGTTACTCACATCTCCTTCAGTTGCTAGGTTTTCTCTTCCTTGGCTCTAGTAACACAGCAGTCTGTTGCTTCCTAGGACAACTTGTCATGGGACCCAAAGGGGAAAGAGGATTTCCCGGGCCTCCAGGAAGATGTCTCTGTGGACCCCCTGTGAATGTGAATAACCCTTCCTACGGGGAATCCGTGTATGGGCCCAGTTCCCCGCGAGTTCCTGTGGTAAGGCTTTCTGGGAGAAGACTGGGGTGATTATCCATGAGGACCTCTCATCTGATCCTCTTAGCGCTTTGTAAAATCCTTTCAGTAAAATTGATTTTCCTCCATTACTCTGGGTAGACACTCATTGTAGGAAATTGGAAAATCAAAAGAAGAAAACCAAATTGGCCATTTGGTTGTGGGTCCCCTTTGAGGTATTTTCTTTGTCTGTTTTTAAGAATAATGTTTATATGGTTGAGATTATATTATATAAAAATGTACTCTAGGTATCTCAGTTGAAATCTTGCCATGTTTCTACACTCTATAAATATCATTTTAAACTTTTTATGATAGAAAATTTCAAATCAATATAAAAGCAGAGTAAGTAGTGTAATCAACATGTACGTACCCTTCACCCAGCTTCAGTAATTACCAACTCATGGCTAGCCTTGTTTCCTTGTTTCCTCTTTATGCCTGCCCACTACTGCCCACCCTCCCCTGGATTATTTTGAAGTAAACCCTGGACATCAATCCGCCAGAAACATCATCTGAGTGGATGCGTAGTCACTCACCCATCGTGTGGTGTGCTTGGAGTAGTTTAACCACTGCCCTGTGGTTGGATGTTGATAGGGTGCTCCCGAGCTTTTTGCTAATGTAAATAACCCCGTAATGAACAACTCTGAGCATGATAATTTTTTTAAGAATCATTTTCAGATGCTGAATTACTTGACTGTATGACATCACCTTTTAATTTAAGTTTTGGGAACATTCAAAATGTTTAAAAATGTTAAAGCACAGCAGATGTTTTAATTTCAAACTCAGACATTAGACACAGGATTGAGAAGGTTAGGAACCAGGATCTTCCTCCCCACTTCAGAAGGAATGCCAGGGTGTAGCGTGTCATCCCCCTTGCCACTGTTCACCAGGCCAGCTTTTCCCTGCCCCTGTGAAAGTGTTTTCTGGAATCCTCACCGGTGTGTGTTCTGTCAGATTTTTGTGGTCAACAACCAGGAAGAGCTCGAGAGGCTGAACACCCAAAACGCCATTGCCTTCCGCAGAGACCAGAGATCTCTGTACTTCAAGGACAGCCTTGGCTGGCTCCCCATCCAGGTACCCTCAGGCGGGCACCTCAGGACACACCCCACCTCCCCCTGCCCAGGAAAAGGCCGCATCCATTACAGGAAGGGAAGGCCACGCATCGGGCCTGAGGCGGAGCTTTCTGCCGTCTGCCTCCGTGGAAGGGCTAAGCATCCTCCTCCCACTTTTTCTGAGCAGCTTCCATGCCCTTCACCCCCAAATAGAAGCTCCTCTCTGAGCCAAGGTTCCAGGTGGTCTCCACATTCCTGCACTGCCAGGCTGCCGTCTTGATCTGACCCAGCACCACCAGCCACAGAGCTCCGGGCAACACCCTTCCCAGTCCCCCAGGAGGAAGGCAAGGGATGCCGCCCAGCAGTGCCCCCTGGACCCAGAGCGTCTGTCCCCAATGCTGACGACCTCCCTGCCTTGCGGCTGCCCAGGCACCATCCTCCAGTTAACGCTGTGTGTTTCTTTGGCCAGCTGACCCCTCTCTACCCTGTGGATTACGCTGTAGACCAGCACAGCACCTGTGGGGACGGGGTCCTGCAGCCTGGGGAGGAGTGTGACGACGGTAACAGCAATGTGGGTGACGACTGCATCAGTGAGTGAGGCCCAGCCCAGGAGGACCTGAGGCCTGAACAGCCAGTGGGGTGGGGCTTGGGGCAAGCTCTGGACACCAGCTCTGGTGGTTTGGGACCATTCTAGAGCCAGGGAGGGTGTAGCCGGGCTCCCTTGTGTCCCTGTGCCCCAATTTCAGGCCAAACGTTAACTCTTCCAGCAGCGGCGGTGGGGGGTGGCGGGGGTGGGTGTCAAGCATCCTGTCCCCATCGAGGCCTTCCTTACCCCCAAGTGTAGCCAGCAGGGCCTCCCAATCCTACTTTGTGGAAAAACCCGTGTTTCAGGAACAAGAGACAAAGGTGATGGGCTCTCCCTTTGCATGCAGGAGTGAAAGGCAAAGGGAATGAGGACTGAGGATTGGCTTTTACCAGCAGAGCTCTAGCAGCAGCGCCCTCTGCGAGGGGAGGGCGCCAGCTAGAGCTGCCGTCCTCACGGGTGCTGCCCAGCCAGGCAGGCAGCAGGCGCTGGAGGTTTGCTTTTTTGTTGTTTGTTTTAAAACCAGGTGACAAAAGCAAGAGGTGAGGTGGAAAGCATGCGCTTTAAAGTCAGGACATGATGTGAATGTGGGCTCTGAGAGCCACCATCGCACCCTGGGGCGCAGAGCAGAGGCACACTGAGTGGGCCGGGTGGTGGGCGGCTTACCGCTCTGAGCCTCGCTCCCTCGGCTGTGCAGCAGGTGTGACGTGCTGGCTGTGCGAGTCTTTACAGAGTCTGAGCTAACACTGGCGTGGGTTGTCTGGATGCAGCACGGGTCCAGCATCCGTTCACTGAGGACATTCAGAACTGGCATTTTAAGCCCATCCTCTGCAGAGCCAAGCTCGGGCTCAGGGCTGGGTGTGTATGGAGGCAAAGTCGTGGTCCTTGCCCTCAAGCAGCTCAGGGGAAGGATGACAGTGCAGAGTGATGAAGGTGCGCCCAAGGGTGGGTACAGGGGAAGATGCCGCGCTGCCCCTCAGCGACTCCAGGATGGCGACCCCTAGGAGCTGGCCTTGCCTGGAGTCCTTTCCGCCTCCGGTGCAGACACTGTCAAGTGGGAGCTCTCACAGTCAGAAGTGCCTCTGTGCCCTGTAAAATTGAGGGTGGGTTCGTGTTCCAAGACCCTCCCTGCGTGTGAGAACAGAGGTCTTTGCTGAAGATCGTGTAGCTCCCTGGGGACACAAGCCTGGGCCCCTCAGTGTCCCCTTCCCTGAAGCTCTCTGTTGACAGACAAGAGCCACCATGCCCCCTCACTGGTGCCTGATACTCCACAGTCTCCTGACGCCCCCGTGGGCCACGGGGGAGGCAGTGTCAACGTCCCAGTTTTGCAGATGAGGACATGGAGTTTCCCCATCCCTCACTAGTGAGTGGTGGGGCTGGGCCGGAGCCTGGACCTCCTTATTCTTGTTCCGCAGCACGTGGGTGTGGGACCTAGGGCCTGCGGGGCAGTCCCCGGGGGAGGCTGAAGCTTAACAGAGGTCGGTTCTTCAAGGGGCGCAGTGCTCTAGGTGAATCCTTTGGGCAACATGGTCCTTGCAGGCTGAGGCAAGCCCGTCCCACCCCTGCCCCTTCTCAGGCTGTGCTTCCTTGTGTCCCCTCAGGCTGTCACCGGGCCTACTGTGGAGACGGTCACCGGCATGAGGGTGTGGAAGACTGTGACGGCTCCGACTTTGGCCACCTCACGTGTGAGACCTATCTGCCTGGGTAGGGATGACCCCATGTGGTATTATGACACCCCTCCCTCCTCCCTCCTCCCACGCCCCTACCTGCCCCCCCTTTCCTTCTTTCCTTCACAGATACTTTTGAGTGCCGCTCCCGTCCCTGGTACTTTCTAGACACTGAGGAACAGTGACAAATGACACAATATGTACTCCCCGCCCAGCTGGAGCTTCTGCTGAGGGGGGAGACAGGCAGTAATCACACACTCACGTGGCCCCCTCAGTCAGCACAGCCTGAGGGCCACTGAGGCTGAGCTGGGGCACCGTAGCCACCGCTCCCACCCGGGCCCAGAGGGGAGCAGTAGCCTGAGCTCCACTCTTGGCTGTGGGACGCACAGCCCCCGTGCCCCACGGTTACATCAGCTTCCTGGGCTGTGGGCCTGGGAGGGAAGCCCAGTGGGGGGCAGAGGAATCAGGGCTTTCAATGAATCCACGTGTCTATGTGACCAGCCTCCTCTGGAACACCCTGTCTACCCCTCGGGCATGCCTGTGGCTGCAAGTGAGATCATACCCACTATAACATCTCATTTTGCTGGCTTGTGGCCCCTCTAAGAAGATATTCCCTCCAAGAACCTCTTGGTTATTTTCTAGAATCCTCAGTGGGTGTTCGCGTTACACAGGACAAGTCTTCTCATGTCCTGGCCTCCTTCCAAGCCAACTGAGGGCCACCGCCCCATGAGGTGCTGCCTCCATGCCCAGCGTGTGGCCTTCTGGGCTTGGTTCACATTCCCCCTAATGCTCACAGACCAGAGTTATATAACGTTCTTGGGAAAAGGGGGGACTGCTCCCTCACAGCCAGTCCCTGTCCTGCTCTTCCCCTGGTTCCAGAGTGGATGTGCTGGCCCCTCAGGCCTCTTTTTTTTTTTTTTTTTGAGACAGGGTCTCACTCTGTGGCCCCAGCTAGAATGCAGTGGTGTCATCATAGCTCACTGCAACCTCCAACTCTTGGGCTCAAGTGATCCTCCTGCCCCAGCCTCCCAAGTAGCCGGGACTACAGGAAAGCACCACTGTATTTCTAGAGCTCAGTAGTCACATCTGGCCAGTGGCTGCACAGACACGGAGCATTTGCATCAGTACGGTGTGCTCTAATCGACAGCACCAGAACCTTTCAGGCCTTGAGCAGGGGGTGGTTCTCTGGTCAATGTGCTGTTGAGAGCAGGGCTGCCAACTCCTTCCACTCAGATCCCTCAGCTGGGGCTCAAGGCAAAACACTCAGAGACCTGACTCAACTCCCCCAAGCCCCTCACCCCAAATGAGAAGGAGAGAAGTTTTCATAGAACCCTTGGCCCTTGGCGAGGCGGCAGCCATGGCAGTTGGAGGAAGGTTGGCTGAGAATCCGCAGAGGTGGCCTCTCAGGACGTGTCTTTACCTCCCTAGGTCGTATGGAGACCTGCGGTGCACCCAGTACTGCTACATCGACTCCACGCCCTGCCGCTACTTCACATGAGGGCCAAAAAGCGTGGAGAAGGTGGGCTGCGCCCCGTGTCACCGGCAGCAGCGTCTTCACCGTACCAAACTGGCCTTCGCGCTGTCCTGGTCCAGTCTCCACCAACCTTTGTGAGACAAAAACAAACTTCCGCTGCTAAGACGTGCTTTTAACTCAGTCTGAATGGAAGAATTTTAGGACCACTGCATCCTGTCTTACTCCAAAGGACCAGAAAACCTTCCACATGCCCAACCTGGGAACTGTCCCCCATCACTGCCATGCGGCCTGACAGCCGCTACAATGCCCTTCCTCTTCCGGAAAGTGGCTGACCCACGCTGTGGACTTGGCTTAGCACTGTTAGACACCCATAGGCCTCTGGGGCCGTCAGTTTGTTTCGATCTCTCATCTGGGGAGTCTGGAGTCCAGGCCTCCCGCCCCTCTGACCTCTGGGCGCGCAGGCACGCTCGCTGGGGGCAGCCGGCCGTCGGGTGTCCCAAGGCCTGTGAACCACAAAGCAGGGAGGTGGGCACGTTCTCTCGGTGTGGCTCAGACAGCTTGGGACCCGCCAAGGGACCCCTCGGCTGGCCACAGCCTGGCCCAGACTCAAGTGGATGTGGCTCCCCCAGGAAGAGACTTAACTGTGAAAAAGTACCGAGAAACCCACCAGACCTGTGCCCTCCAGCTGAGGGCGGAGGCTCGGCAGCCGCTTGCCACCGAGCAGTGGCAGAGCCGCGGCCCCTCTTCGCCCGGCTGCCCAGAGGGCGGCTCTTGCGCTTTCAAAATCCCTGGCAGCATCTTGACCTCGTGGCGCTCTCTGCTCTTTGACCTCTGTCTTGCGAATGTCCCTCATGTCCCTTTCCCGTCCAGGAGACTCATGGGCACAGAGTGGCCTCCGCAAGTCCACGCCTGCGCAGGCTGTTGGCTTTCCTTGGTCCTTGGGAAGACACCTCCCTGGGTTTCCCCGCCTGGCGCCCCCCGGCCGAGGACACTCTCCTGGCCCCTCTCCTCGCTTCCGCTGACGCCTGTGAGTGCCCTGTGACCCCCTTTTGTGTCTGCGTGGCGCGTAGCCCCGTCCTCACGTCTGCGTGCCTGAGCTCCTCACTCGCTCTGGGATTGTCAGTCCTGCATGTCCGCGAGCTGCCTGTCACCCCCGTCCCTCCCGCGCGGGGCCTGGCTTTATTGTGGAAACACATCTCCAAGGTGACGTCCGCCCCCACGGAAGACCTCACGTGGGATTTGCCCATTCGTTACCAGGCGGAAGGACACCCTGGAGTTCTGTACATAGCTGTTTAATGAGTCTGAGTCGTGGGGACTCAGCAGGCAGGAGCTTTGGGCCCAGCAGCCATCTGCTGGTGGTCTGTTGGTGGCCATTTCTCCCCCGGGTGACGTCAGCCCGAGGGCAGAGTCTTTAGGGGCGAGTGCATTGGCTAGTCTGGGTCCCTTAGCCCCTGCAGGTTCTGCAGAGATGTTGCTTCCGTGCTGCTTCCACCATCGCACTGCGACTTCCGGATGGGAAATCGAGAAATAAAGGCAGTTCATTTCCCCACTGTGGCTCTCTCTTCCTTGGGGCGTGGGGCCAGTGCCTCAGCATTGCTGGATAGTGAGGGGTCTGAATTCAAGTCTGCTTCCCTATCTCTGCAGAGGATTCTAGAATGTGGAAGCACTCCAGCTCCCTCAGAGACAAGGGAGGAAACTGAGGTCCAGAGATGTAGTGAGACTTGCCCAAAGTCACGAAGCTCTGTCTTGCTTGCCCAGCCCTGCCCCCAGCCTTGCGTTAGGACCCTGTCCAGGATGGAATGGAGATTCAGGACTGCCGTTGGACCTGACTGAGCAGGACCCTCTCCTGGCTCCTAAGGCTGGAAGGTGCCATTCTGGCCTTCCTCTGGCCATGACCCTCCCCACAGGGCACAGTGTCCATGGGCTTGCACACCCCGCTCCTAGACCATGCTCCAGGCACCCAGGAAGCCACAGTTCCTACCTAAGTGGTCCTGAGCCTGCTTCCAGCGCCTGCGCAGACCTCTTCCCCACATCTGTCCTCCGGAGTGTGACCTGCACACACTCAGGCCTGGGGGGGCAGGGAAAAGCTGTTTGTAGAGATCATAGATGAGACTTGGATGCGGCTGGCGTTTCCACATGGACACACATGAGGCCGCTCTCGGTGTGGGTTGGGCCGGAGGGTAAAACGGAAGAGGTCAGGCAGGGAGCTGGGCCTTGCTCTTCTAGCGCTGTCACAGGACTTCGTGGAATCCAGAATTCCAAATTCAAACCTGGCCTTCCCGTCCCTGTGAAAGTGTATTTACTGAGGTAAGCAGACAGAACGTGTTTAATTAATAGTTTTAGCCAGGAGTGGTGGTGCGTGGCTGTAGTCCCAGTTATGTGGGAGGCTAGGCGGGAGGATCACTTAAGGCCAGGGATTTGAGGCCAGCCTGGGCAACATAGTGAAACCCTCATCTCTAAAAAAAACAAAAACGAAAACCCAAAAAACAAAAATTAGTTTGTTCATTTGATTATAACGTAAATATTTAGACATTCGGTATGTGGGTGTCTGTATATGCTCTTGTCTGAAATATTAGGGGCGGGCCTGTCTCCAGCTATTTCAAGGGAGGGTTCTGAAAGGTTCGAGATACGAAAGGCTTTCAAGTCATGTGTTTTAATAACACATGTAATAATAGCGATTCTTCCCCTTTGGCATTTTGAAATAGAAAGATGAGAGATTGGGGAAGATGGGTGGCTCCCCAGCGCCCCCCTGAAATGCTGACTCTCTGCTGTAGAGTGCAGGGTCCCCAGGAACAGAAGTGGCCGTGCCGCCTGTAAGTAGGCCAGGCAGCCATGGGATAGGTATCCCAGAGCTCGTCTGTGCCAGGTAAGCGTTTCCTGAGATAATCTGCTGGTCCAGCAGGAGGCTGAGATGCTACAGTGTAGAGGGAAGAACACTGAACTGGGAGTCCAAGTACCTGTGTTCAGACTTGGTTCATCACTTCTCACAGCCTCGATTTCGTCACCTGAAAGAGCCTCTGGATAAGGGCTGAATTTTCTTCCAACCCTAACAGCTTGTGAGAATGGACTCTGCTCTCCAGCTCTGACAGCACGCGCCCTAGGAGTAGAGATGGATTCCCTCACCTACTCCCGAGGTTGTCACATGAGTGACTTAGAATATGACATCATCTTCAGAGATGCAGTTGGTCACCAAAGGAGGCTCTGCCTGTCCAGATGCTTTTGTTGGCAAGAAACAGAAAACCTAACCTGAATACTACAAGGTGATATTTATTGGTTCATATGACTTAAAAAGTCCACTGGTGGGGTGGAGATCAGGCATGGTTCAATCAAGACCCCCACTCCATTTCTCTGCTCTCCTCTTAGCTAGCAAGTCTTGCTATGAGCCTCCTTGGCCTGTTTTAGGTCACGTGCCTATTCCTGAACCAATTCCTATTTATCAGGAGAATGGCACCTGTTGATTGAATTAGAGCTGGGTTCCTGAACCCATGGTGGCAAAGGTTATACAATTACTCTTACCCTATCCCCTGGGGTTTCTCCAGAAGCACACAGGCTACGTGGGGAGGGGGTGGCTACTGGACTGAATATGGGAGAGCAAGAACAGGGAGAATGGGTGCCGGGCACACATAGTGTCCATGACAGCGGTCGTCTCTCTGGTTTTGCTTCTCCTTTCGGCCGGAATAGGTTCTGAGCACTTGGGGCAAATATTTGGGGAAACTACTGAAACTCAGAAGGTTCTTGATTGATTCTGATAGGTGCACTCAAAGAGGTTGACTTTCACAGGGTGCTGTAGGTCAAGTAAGATGTGGTGTGAAAAAGCAGGGACTGGAATCACACATCTGGATTTGAATCCTGGTTGTGCTGCTAACTCACTGTTTAATTATCCTGCATAATTTACTGAACTTCTTTTGAGTCTCTGCTTGCTCATCTATAAACTGAGAATAACAGCACCTTATTTCAAGGTTGTGGTGAATTTTAGTGATGATATGGTTAAAATTCCTGCCACCTAGAAGCTATTTAGGAAGTGTTGGATTTTATCTTTGTCATTATCATTATTTAGTGGCTCAGGCTGAATCAATCACCTCTTTGAGGACCTAGGGGTATTTTTCTCCTCTCTTTGAGGCTGGTTATGTGAATTCACTTTGGACAGCAGTTTAGACCACAGCCTTCATTGCAAAGTAGTAAAAAAGAGCAGTGGAGCCGGGAGCAGTGGTGTGTACCTATAGTCCCAGCTACTTGGGAGGTTGAGGCAGGAGGATCCTTTGAGCCCAGGAGTTTGAGGCTGCAGCGCGCTATGATCGCGACTGTGAATAGCCCCTGCACTCCAGCCTGGGGATCATAGTGAGACTCCATCTCTAAAAATAAACAAACAAAAAGAGCAGTGGTTCTCACTCTGCACAATAGCCCCTCCGATACACAGCACCAGGGCTGAATAGACTAACAAAATCAGGTTACTGACTTGTAGTAGGGAGACCAAACACCCAAAGAACGATGGGCATTTCATCAAACCAAGAAAGATAAGATTCTGATAGGGTCTGGGAAGGGATGGGGTTTTAGCAGAATGGGAATGGAGCAGTGATGAGAGGCTCAAAGGAAAGCAGGCCGTGCATAAGGGGACAACACAGGCCTGAGCAGTGCGGGGGACCAGGTCTGGATCCCTCAGGGCCTTGGAGTTAGATAAATCTGGAGTGTCGTGCCTGAAAACACCACCAGAAGTTCTCCATCTAGGTTGGAAATTGAAACTGCTTCTGTATGTCAAAGTGACTCACGAGGCCCAGATCTTCCAGGCAAGAGTGGATTATTCTATTCTTACTTACAGGATTTCAAACTGCAAAGTTTTGACAGCCTCTGACCTCAGTC
Organism: Propithecus coquereli; assembly: GCF_000956105.1. Classification (NCBI taxonomy): domain Eukaryota; kingdom Metazoa; phylum Chordata; class Mammalia; order Primates; family Indriidae; genus Propithecus; species Propithecus coquereli. The sequence goes on from NW_012136080.1 coordinate 6,890,767, forward strand.
ACAAAGTTCTGTGGTAATTTTTTTCAGGTGGAGAGAGTCACAAAGCAAGGCTGGGGATGTCATTGGAAAGAAAGCAGTACTCACTCAAAGAAAACAGTGATTATGACACTTTGCAACTGCAGTGGTGACCTTGGGAGAAATATTGCTTTCCGGGCCGGGTGCGGTGGCTCACGCCTGTAATCCTAGCACTGTGGGAGGCTGAGGCGGGAGGATCGCTTGAGGTCAGGAGTTCGAGATCAGCCTGAGCAAGAGCGAGACCCCATCTCTACTAAAAAATAGAAAGAAATTATCTGGACAACTAAAAGTATATCAGAAAAATTAGCCAGGCATGGTGGCACATGCCTGTAGTCCCAGCTACTCAGGAGGCTGAGGCAGAAGGATCGCTTGAGCCCAGGAGTTTGAGGTTGC
>NW_012136080.1:6891224-6921322 GCF_000956105.1 Propithecus coquereli
CTGTAGTCCCAGCTACTCAGGAGGCTGAGGCAGAAGGATCGCTTGAGCCCAGGAGTTTGAGGTTGCTGTGAGCTAGGCTGATGCCACAGCACTCTAGCCTAGGCAAGAGAGTCAGACTCTCTCTCTCAAAAAAAACAAAGAAATATTGCTTTCCGTTTGCAGTGGTGTTCTGAGTGTCAGCTGCGGCAGTGTGATGCGTGGCAGGGACACAGGACTGACTTTTACTCTGTCAGTCTGGACCGATTTTCTCACTCCTTCAGTATTAGGCTGGTTTTGATCCTTTCACCGGTAACAGAGGCTCATGCTTTGCTCAACTGCCTCTCAAGGATCTACCCTGTCACTGGGATTCTCTAGGCCAGCCTAGAAGCTGCCACCATAACCAGGGAAGTGTGGGGATGGGATGTGGCCCAAGGTCTCTTCCCTATCCACCTGCAAAGCTGTTTGAGTAACAAATTTGTAAGCAAAGTAAGGTTTTTGAAGGAAGCTTGGTCACTAGGCACTTAGGAACTAGTGCTGAAGGCAGCAGGACAAAGTTCCTGAGTGTCTCCCGGCAAAGACATAGGGTATCCGTCACTCTATTAGGGGCACGAAGGGCACGAATGGATCAAATTGCTACAGAGTCTCCAGAGCTCATTACAATGAACGGGCCACCCTGTGCCCCAGTGACGGCTCTACTGGAGTGGTCCAGCCCCACCCCTCCCCGCAGGAGAGTGAGCCAATTAACATTTTCAGTGAAACTCAGTTCTTCCACTTGTGTAGTGACAATCAGCTCACGGGTCAAGGACGTTGGTAATTCACCAAGGAGATTGCTGCACTTAAGCACCCACCATTACCACCCCTAGGCCCAGAGGTTCTGGAAGCATAGTTTATCCTGCTGCATCCTCATTTGTAACCATTCTAAGATTTGCAAATCACAGGAGTGGTGGGCTAAGGACTCCGCTCCCACCTCATCCAACCCTGCCTGAGAAAACAATGAAAGAACTCACATTGCCTTCCTCTGGGGCCTTCTCCCTGCAGGCTCACCCTGAGTTCTTTTCAGTCCCAGACAGTTGACTTTTACAGTCAGACCATTCCACAAGCAACACAACCTTAACAAAGGAAGAAATTAACTATTTCCCCTGCCCTCTGTTCCTCCTTGCCCCACCACCTACCCCTTTATAGAACTGAAAAGGGGCCACGTGTAACACTGAATTCTGCTGCAAAGACAGTAGTACCTCATGAGAATTTCAGTTGGGGTTATTTTGGCCCCTGAATTTCTTCAAGGATGACGAGGAAATAGATTGTCTTCCCTGTCTCCCCAGCTCTTCTACATTTTGGTCTTTGATGTGCCAACCCATAAACAGTACTACATGCCACTGCATGTCCCACCCTCGGGTTACCCTCAACCCTTTCTCACCCAGCAGGGGAAGCCGAAAGTAGCCAATCGTGATCATGGATCATCCCTCGAGGCTCAGCAAGGGAGGCCAGTTTGTCCTGGGGCCGTGGTTCTCAAGCTTCAGTGTTCACTGGAATCAACTGGAGGGCTTGTCACAAAGGTTACTGGGCCTCTACCCCAGAGTTTCTGATTTAGTAGGCTTGAGAATTTGCATTTCTAACAAAGGCCCAGAAAATGCTGATGATATTGGGTCCAGGATCACATTTTAAGAGCTACTGCTCTGGAGAGATGGTTTATCTGAGAACAATGGCAGAAAACCAGATCGAAAGAACACAGGGAACAAAGGTGGGGACTTTGGGCGGGTGGCTTTCTGATATTCTTCCATTCAAGCAGTACAGTCTATACCTCCTCCTCATGAATCCAGGCCAGTGTTAGACTGCTTTGACCAATAGAATACTACGGATGTAAGCTGGCGCGGTGGCTCACACCTGCAATCCTAGCACTCTGGGAGGCCAAGGCGGGAGGATCGTTTGAGCTCAGGAGTTCGAGACCAGCCTGAGCAAGAGCAAGACCCCATCTCTACTAAAAATAGAAAGAAATAAGCTGGACAACCAAAAATATATAGAAAAAATTAGCCAGGCGCGGTGGCTCACGCCTGTAATCCTAGCCCTTTGGGAGGCCGAGGTGGGCAGATTGTTTGAGCTCAGGAGTTCGAAACCGAGATCCCGTCTCTACTAAAAATAGAAAGAAATTAATCGGACAACTAAAAATATATAGAAAAAATTAGCCGGGCATGGTGGCGCATGCCTGTAGTCCCAGCTACTCGGGAGGCTGAGGCAGGAGGATCGCTTGAGCCCAGGAGTTTGAGGTTGCTGTGAGCTAGGCTGACGCCACGGCACTCTAGCCCGGGCAACACAGTAAGACTCTGTCTCAAAAAAAAAAAAAAAAGAATACTATGGATGTGATGCTGTGTGACTTCCCAGGCTAGGTCATAAGAGGCCACGCAGCTTCTCAGAACACTCATTTTAGAGGAAGCCAGCCATCGAGGAAGAAGGCCCACTACCCTGTGATAGCCATGCTGGAGAGGCGGTGTAGGCTCTGGTTGACAGTCCCAGATGAGGCTGCTTCCAGCCATCCCCACCAGGGGATGTGAATGAAGACAGCTTGGATCCTTCAGTCTAGCCCATCGGCCGACTGAGTATCACTGAGTGACCTCAGCTGAAGCCACAAGGAGCAGACTTGCCCAGCCAAGCTCGGTCCCAATTCCTAACCAATAGATTTCATGAAATAAAATGTTTGTTGTTTTAAGCCACTAAGTTTTGGGGTAGTTTATTAGTTAACAACAGATAACCAGAATAGCGCTCTGGTAAAACGGTAGGAGGAAAGCAAACCACATGCAGTAAGGGGTGAGGGTGGGTTGCCAAGCCAAGAGGAGCCAGCTATTGGCTTGCATTTGGCACCCTCTGCAGAAATCATGAATAGAAATCTGTCTTAACTCCTGCTGGCACTTCTATTTATCTGAACAGGGAAAATGCCAGAGCTATGAGGGGTCTTAGAGATCGCATGGCCCAATGTTCTTGACCATGGGGCATGTGGATATAGCAGATTGATTGCATTAATAGCCCCAGTTCTTCCCACCTCCCTGCATCCACACCCTTTCCAATGTACTTTGCAACTCCTCCCATCCATTGGTAGAATGTATTTCCCCACCCCTTGATTCTGAACTTGGCTCTGTAACTTGCTTTGGCCAATGACAGGTTAGCAATTGTGATGGAAGCATTTCCTGTTTCCTCCCTCTCTTGCACTTCTGCCTTTGCCATAGCATGCTCAGGCTGGGTTACTGAGGCTGAGATACAAGCGGAGCTGTCCCCACTATGCTGGCCAAAGCCATCCTAGATCAGCTAAACCTGTCAACAGCCAGGACATAAGAGGGAGCCAGTCAATACTAGCCAAGGCCAGTCTAAATCATCAACCCACAGACTTGTGAGCAAAATAAATGCTTATTAAGCCATTGAGTTTTGGTATGGTTTGTTTATACCATTATCGTGGCCGCAGTTAACTGAAGATAAAACTCCCTTGGGTGATGAATGCATACGAGATTCAAGCCTAACTCCTATTTCCACCTGAGGGAATGAGCACCAGTTGCAGAATAAACAGCAGAGAATTCCTAGAAACTTAACATGTAATTTTATTCAACCCAAATTTACTGAGCACCCATTAGAAACATCACAGAGAATTAAAAAGTAATAAAGTCCCTGCCCACCTAGGAGTTTACAGTCCAGGAGAGGAGCACGACCACCAGGCAGACGTGGAGCAGAAGTACAGAATGGAAGGAGTCCAGATCACCGCCCGCCCCCCCACCCCCCGAATGTCCACGGGGGTCAGAGGTGTTTGTGTACCTGTAGATGGCATCCCAGGTGCAGGGAATCTGGGGAACTAAAATACTGTAGGATGCCTGGGGATTCAGTTTAACCCTTACGTAGTTCTCAGACCCAAAGCTAAGCCTGCTTTTCCTGACCAAGTGAAAAGCCCTCAGATGCCATGTGGCTTGCCAAAGTCATCCTTCGCTTTTGAATTTCATACCCTTTAAAAGCTGAAGTTCATTCTTCAGTTTTGAATGTCACACCATTTAAAAACTGAGGTGTACTTCCTAATGATCATAAACACCAAATTAAAAAGGAATCACTCTAGTTAGCTGATTAGACTTAAGCACAAAAGTCTCTTAAAAGAATCTATATGGCTCATTGATTGCTAGTAAGAAAATAAAAGCCACAAAGATGTTAAGTGTATTGTTGACCTTCATTTTTATTTAAATACAATGATCTTTTAAGAGAATAAACAAAAAAAAACTTTACACAGCAAATATTTTACATAAATGTAAACGTGCATGTCTACTTAATTATTAAGCGAAATAAACTTTTAGGCACAAAATTTTAAAAATCATTGAAGCAAATAAAACAATGAACCCAACAGAGAAATAACGGGAGCAATAAAAACATACATTTCATAACGCTTCAATTGGTCTTCTCTTCCAACCTACTGGTTAAGGCCTGAGTTTCAGAAATCCTACCTTCCTTGCCAAATGGAAACATCCAATTTGGCTGTACCTAATATATATCCACATAACAGACTAATTCTCTTCCAAAATAATGTAATAATGTAATAAATACATCATTCATTCTCTCATTCACACACTCTCTCTCAAACACACACACACTGCTGAACCAGCCTCTCAAACAGGGAAGTAAGGATTTTGGAATTTTCAAGTTTTCCCACCACTGATACACATACATATTAATACCTCCATAGAAAAAATGGTTCTGCTACAGAAATAAAATAGTTCATGAGTGGCATTATTACAAATCTCTAGTTTATTTGTATTAAGTTTCCCCAAATCACATCTTTACTAAGGCTTGCTGTGGCACTTCAGACACTTTAGACTTAAGTCTTTTCATTTTGCCTAAATGACCCACAGTATAGTAGACATTGTATAGAGCAAAGAAAAGGCAATTTTAACAATTCAGTTAAAAACTTCTAAATCATGAAAATCAACATGATATTTTCAGCTGTCTCCAAATGCCTGGAATGTTTTCTCTATGTCTTATCCCCTGTACTTCACTGGTTAGTTTTCTCTGCCTCCTCCCCCACCAGGCTATAAGCATCTGAATGTCTATTCCTGTGGACACACCAAGGAATAGAGATGAGAGTGATGGTCTCTGCTTTAAAGGAGCTCATGCCAACTCGAATTCAGGCAACAGAAAGGAATGTACACACAGGACATTCCATGTGGTTGAAACAGAAAAAGCGTCCACGAAGATGGCCCTACAGAGCCTCAGGAGTGGGGTTTGGAGGTGGAAGGGAGGAGGAGAGGCTGAGAGAAGGCACAGAGGCAAGAAGAACCAAGTCTAGTTTGGCTGGCACAAGGGTACTTATGAGAAGCCATCTGTGAGGCCAAATTCTTGATTTCCAAAAAGAAAAAGATTCCTTACTCTGGTGGGTACAAATAGGGGGTAGGGGACCGGAACCACCAAAGGTTTTGTGCAGAGAAAACTGGGCCTGTGCTATAGAGTAACCATCGGGTGTTGGACAGATGACAGGGAGGAAGGGTCTGAAGCTCAGAAAGCCAAACTCACTGACCCCAGTGCCACATGCAAGTATTTCCTATAGAAACAAATATCTTGGCCCAACATACCAAGAACCACAGTTTTGTCTATATAAATAAATCAAGGCTTTCGAAGAAAAAAGGGAAAGAAAAAGAGAGGCTTAAATAGATATTTTTAGTTCAAGTTCCTAGAACCTGCCCCAGTTTGAGCAAGTTAAGAGTAGTGAAACAATTCCCACACCCAGTAACGATTCAAGTCTCCCAATCATGACCTTCACCTTCCCTGAGCTGTCATTATCAACTCACTGTAAATAAGTTCCTATCTGCCACTAAATCCACTGAAACGTCACAACTTCACGACAGCTGAGAACCCACCACAGAGTACTAGCGCACACCTATTACCTAAACTTGGGGGCAGTGGTGTGAGCGTGCTGCTGGGCAATGGCTCTGCCCCATCTCCAGCTCACTGGGGTCACCATGCAGATGAAAACTGTCAACTCTACAAGGTACAATTCAAACCAAATCCCCCACCACAGACTATTACCTTTCCAGGTCTAAACTACTTCCCTCCACTAGCTGGGGTGAGGGAGGCCATCTGAGTGGGGGGACTCAGAGGAAAAATTATTATTACTGTCCTGACGGAAATTTCTCAGGACGTGTTCAAACTACAAAAATGGGCTACTCTATAATCATTACAGGACAATTTATCACATATTCACTCAATATGGAACATTAACTAGTGACCAGTTTCCTGGAACAACAAATTCATTTGGAAACTGCACGCTGCAGAAGGCAATCTTGTGACTTTCTTCTAGTTGTATATAAAGAATACAAATCGGTCTGGGAGTCAGGCACAAACAGTGGTACAAAAGCATGAACAGAAATCCCCTATCAAAGAATGTGTCATTTCCTACTGCAGAACTCCTATCTAGATACTGGTTTTTGGAAACTTACTGCTGGTTCATTTGTTCAGAGAGGTTCTTCACTACCCCTCTCTTCTACTTCTATCTCCCCCTGCTAAAATCCACTGAATGAAGAACATTTATTATGGATCCACATGGAACCAAAAGCCCCAGTTTAATTCAGTCGCGTGCATCAGCACAGTGTCTGCTGGCTTAATCTGCTCGCCCAGCCCCACGTGTTTAGGGACTGTGTGGATCTGAATTCAAGCTAGAAGTACCCAACACTTTTGTCTTCTGGAATCTAATCGAAGCTCCAATGTACATCTAAAAGTTCCAAGTATAAGAAATCTCTGATTCCAACAAAAGAGATTCAAGGGAGGGAGTAACGAGAAAAGCCTGGGAACGGGGCAGGCGGTGCACAGGAGATGCCACAGCTGGCTGTGTGCTTCCTTTCCTAGTCTGCAAATGCGGGGCTGAGCCAGCCAGATCTCCTGGTTCCCAACCAGCTGACACGCAAGCACTCCGTCTTGAAATCCATTTCCACCCAGGCTTATTAGGCTGGGTCAGACATTTCCTTACCACTTTGTGTCAACAATTTAAAGTGGTTTTAACATATTTCGGTGATGCAGTTTGAGGTTTCCCCCTCTCTCCTATCCCCTCAAAGACTGTTTCATTTCACTGGTGCAAACCACTTGGCCAAACTGACTGGCCTGGTGAAGACATGGCCTTTGAGTAACCTAGACCAGGGCACATTTGTCTGTTTCTCATTAACAATGTTAACTAAATAGAAATATAATTCTGTTAGTTCTTCTATAGATCTACTTTGAAACATGAGATTGTTCAAAAATTACATGAGAAAATCACCCATCACCACTAAGTTAAAGATTTGAATATCTGAGAGCTCCAGAGCCTCAAACTCCTACTACAGTCACTGATTGATAACATTTTCCTCTTGGCAATGGACTCCATGCTAAAGTAGCCCGGTCTTGCAGCATGTTTGTGCACCAAAAAGTAGATTTTGAAAGATCCAGTGCTAGTCATCACTGTCACTGCCAGATTCACTCAACTGCAAGTCATTTCCTGCAAAAAAAAAAAAAAAAAAAAAAAACAGAATAAAACCAAAAGTACAGGATTTAAAAATGACTTCCTCTCAATTTTTTGGTTGACTGCCCTGGCTATCACACTACAGTAAAATCTTGCTAATTCAACTTAATTAGGGAGAAAAATCAATTTAGCTCAGTGAAAAAAACTGGTATAGTCAACATTTTAAAAGAGATGCTATTTTTGGTATCTGCAAAGCACAGCAATACTGATTAGGATGGAGCAAGGGAGGAGTAGGCTAGAAAGCTTTTAAATGTGTTAGTAAGTAGCAAGAAAATATTTATAAATAACGGATTCACCATTTGGTAGAACTGTTCACATTAAGTTGCTTTATAAAAGCTAATAAAACACCAAGTTAGGGTTCTTGTTAAGGAAGCCGAACACTGCTAACACCACTAATATACTAATGCAACATTCCCTCTGTACACCTCTGTCCAGGATACACACGTTATTTTAAACCTCAAATCTGAACTGAGTTTTGCAAAGCCCCAGATTCTTGTTGAGTGTGCAGAATTTAGGAGTGAAGAATTCAAGCACTCGACCTTTCAATCTAATGTAATAGAAATACATACAACGGAGTCCCAGCTGATACCGTTTGGATTAAAAAACAAAAGTAAACTTCTGCATTACTGGATTGCTAATCTCCAGGCTAGTTCTTCTCAAAGTCTGTTCTGAGGACTCTGGAGTCCCTGAGACTCTTTCACAGGGGTCTGACCCCAAGGTCCTCCCGTTTCTAATGACCTGTGTGATGCCATTTTCTTTATACACTTCAACCCATGTTGAAGACAGGACACAAATGGCAATGTCTTCAGACATTTTTGGTTGGCAGAGTGTGTGCTGGGGGCAGGGGCGAAGGCGGATGGTACTAGCATCTATTGAGCAGAGGTCAGGGACGCTCTTAAACATCCTACCATGCACAGGACAGCTCCCCAACAACAAAGATACTTCCAGCCCAAAATGTCCATAGTGCCAAGGTTAAGATTATCTTTGCTTGGTCCACAACAGTAGGGTTAACTAGGTTAGCTTCCCCACCATTGTCTCCAGACCTTCCAGTTTCCTCAAAAGGAGGTGCACCAGGGGAGAACATTCATCAGGCTCCCAGAAAGAGAAAAAGCATAGAAAATCAGCCCTCTCCCCACCTCTAAAACAAAGAAATTTTTGTTCTCATTTTCCTGTTTTACTTTAGTTATCAACTACATTAAAAGCCACCCAGATATTACAGTATCCATTTCTTTCCCTCTTGCCAGAGGTTAATAGGTCTCCAAATATACTCCAATAGCACAGGTTCCCAAGTCTGTGAGCTATAGGACACCACACTGCAGAGACAGTGGATTCTTTTTTATGAAAGACCTAGAGGCAGGGGGTACTGTGGTGGCAAGTAGGTCCCCTACAGCCTGGTATATAAGCAAAAGCAAAGAGCCTACCCGTTAATGTTCAAATATTTTCCAAAATTCACAAAACTCAATTTGTGCCAGTGGGGAATGGGAAAGAGGGAGAACAGATTTTGAGTCTTACGCTTCCCTTTTTCAGTGTTATGTAACTCACTCCTTTCTGCTCCAAATTATCTTTGCCAAGATCCTTTCCTAGGCCTTACATGTCTTTAGGTTTACAGGTTCTGCTACAAGATAAATAGAAGCTGCATCAACGCCCTCTCTCAGTCATGAGAGGGAGAGCACACTTACTGAGGGTGTTCATGAGCTGGCTGCTTCCTTGTGGCCGGCTGGTTCCATTGGCAATGGCAGGCCTGCTGTTGTAGGGCTGCGGGTGTGAAGGCTGCGGAGGAGAGGCGGGGCCATTGTCCTCGCCACCGCTGCTGGAGCTATCGTCATCGCTTCCCGAGGAGCTCTCCGAGTCTGAGGAGCTGCTGCCACTGCTGCTGCTCATCTGTTCAATAACGTCGACTTCAGCTCTCAGCTCTGGAATAAATGACGTGACAGGGGTCAGCACAGCACCCACTCCCAAGGCAGCACACTGAAGCTTCTATAAATAGTAAATCAGCAAAACCAACAGAATTAAAAATATTTTAAACAAAGCCCTACTCCTCAATTCCTTAAAAAGCATACAAACAAAATTACCAACACCAAAACGAACAAACAAAACCTGTTTACAGAGAGACAATGGAACAATTAAATGCACCCAAAATAAATAAAAAGCAGACTCTGTTTCAGGATAATGACTATTCTGTATAAGAAATAATTTAAGTCTATTTTATCTTTATCTACTAAAAAAAAACAACAAAAAAGATTGTGAATTATGGGATAAAACCATAATTCCCAAATAAGAGAAATATTATGCTAAAAGTTTGAAAAATACTTGACTAGGATTTGGAAGGTCTGAGTGCTTTTTTTGGATCTCCCTGTCACCAGCAGTGAGACCCAGGTGGAAGTCAATGAATATCCCAAGCCACTCTGGAAAAATTAAGGCCAGTCAGCCTCTGAGGTCCTTTCCAGCTAAGAAAAATGGTGGAACAACATTCCTCCTCTCCACTCTACGAATACCTGACTGACAGCCATGCCTTTTTGACAGACATTAAGGAAGAAAAAACATGTTTTACCTAGCCATTTCAATGTCACTGAATATATTAAGGATACATCATCATAGTATATATCAAGAAAGATGCCAGGTTTTCCTGTCCAAACACACCAGGTGACCTTAAATGGCTGTGGCTCCTTTAAGCATAACTCGCAACAACCAGCCACTCACGGTCTCATTCCTATTTAACTTGAGCGGAAACTTGGTCCGTAACAGCATTCCAATATCCCCGAGGAAAAAAAAATCAAGACGCGTACAGCTGTGCACAGTGCGCAGAGTGATTTCATTTGCTAAAAGGCAGCTTCTCTATAGGGTGGAACAGGCAAACTTCCCAAGGACACCTCTATCCTTCCCTGTCTACTATTATTACAGATTTAATTTTGCTTCATAAAACTTACAGATATGAAATATGTCACTTAGCGTAATAACTTGTAAGACTCTGAAGGATTAAAACTATCCATTGTATTGGGGAGAAAGACAAAGTAAACTCCTTCGTCCCAGGTTTGCAATGGAGAGCCAAACCAGACCCTGAAGTCTTTCTAGGCCAGTATCCACTTCCACTGGTCCTCATGGCCTTGTTCATATTTATATACTTTGTATCAGCACAAAACATTTGGTCATGGTATTTTAAATAGCCCCCTAATCTATTTTTTTTTTTTTAAACAGATGGATCTTGCTGTGTTGCCCAAGTTAGAGTGCAGTTGCTATTCACAAGCATGATGACAGTACACCAATGCCTCAAACGCCTGGCCTCAAGAGATCCTCCTGCCTCAGCCTCCCAAGTAGTTGGGACTATAGGTGTGCGCCACCACACCTGGCCCCTCTAACCCAGATATTGTATGAATATAGAGCTCAGAAACATTGCTACATTTGGTTTTCACCCCCAACACCTAGAATCCTTTCTTTGTCCAAAGCCTTAGAGGCATGCCATATGGCATGCTTAGGTGGCAGTCATGCTTGTTTAAACTCTAGACCTCCTAAGCAGAATGCTACCAAAATAGCCACAATTCAAGTCACTATTCAAGGACTCACGCTTGTCAAATGAGATAAGTGGCAGAAGCCCCTAACCTTACCACCTCTGAACAGTGAGCTGTGCGGAAATTTTTTTGATGGCAGTGAATGGTCCCACCACCATGTCAATACAGCAGCCTTGTGATCTCCACAAGAACGTCAACACTACTCCAAGTTGCTATCATGGCTCCAGAAAATGTTCTCTACCTCTTTTGATATCATCCAACTGAGGTTCAGGTGAGGGGTTATCTTTCAAGGGAGAAGTTTTGGGTCCAACTGGAGGCTTCATTGGAGCTCTGAATGGCAGAGGTGGTGGAGGTGGTGGTGGCTGTGATGGCTGTGGGGTTCGAGTAGGCTGCTGTTCCATTCGGGCCTGGATTTTACTGCTCCCCTCAGCTCTGAAAGGACATACAGACACTAAATCAGAGGGGGAAAAACAGTGGTTCTCAAATTTGTCCAGGTGACCAAGCACCCAGAAGTCTCCGCAGAATCCCACGCTCTTTCCAGACCACTGAAAAATATTGATATTTATAATTTTATCATGTGAACAACTCATTCAACATTTCAGTGTCTACTGCATTCCAGCACTGTATTATGCACCAAGGATGCAGGGATGAATAAAATAGACTCACTGTCCTCACAGAGCTCACATTTTATAGCAAGAAGGAGATAAAACAGATATAATGTGATTATGAGAATCCACTTTACTAATGGAAAATAGTTATGCATCGCTTAACAATGGTATGTTCTAAGAAACGCATCGTTAGGTGATTTCGTCATCGTGCGAACCATCATGAAGTGTACTTACACAAATCTAGATAGTATATATATTTTTATTTATATATATTTTTGCATATAGAAAACCCACTGTCCCAGCATCATTAATGATATCAGTCATTTCCCCTACTTGATCTGCAATGCCAATATCAAGTGCCATATATCAGGTTTTCATATATGCTCCATTATAACCTTATGGGACCACTGTTGTATATGTAGCCTGTCATTGACCAAAACATCATTATGCAGTACATGACTGTGTGACTACTTCACTGTGTGCAATATGAAGTTACACTCATGAGTGCATGGGTTCCTAAGTAAACTACCTCTTAAAATACTGGCCAACTTGTGAATTTTTCCATCATCTATATACTGCTTGTTCATTTCATCACGTGCCAGCTCTTGTTGGCAAACAAGCAGAGTTCCACCCCAAACTGAGAAAATTCTTTCCATTAATAATTTCTTTTGTAAACGAACTAGCCCAAACTTTAGCATATATACTAATCACCTGGGGAACTCTACAGCTTCAGCCCTAGTAGGTCTTGAAATGTTGCATGTCTAACAAGTACCCAGGTGGTATGATGCTGCTAGTCCCCACATCACACTGAGTGGTAAAGGAATACACCACAACCAACAGACACTGGAGGGGTAACTGCAGCACCTGGTTCACTGTATGTACTGAATACAAATAGCAGCAGAACAGGAGCAAGGGCTCTAGAGCAAGGGCTCTACAGCACACTGCCTGGGCTAGTTCTCAGCTCTAGCACTCAAATTAAGGTAAGTCACAATCTCTCTAATCCTCAGTCTCCTTATCTGTTTTTTTTTTTAAAGGATAATGATAGCACCTAAAAATTACTCACAAAGATTAGATAAGATAATGTACATAAAGCATCTAGCACAGTGCTGAGCACACGATAACCCCTCAATAAACGGTAGCTATTTTTTGTGGAATGAGTGAATCAAGAAAAATGGCTTGAGGAAGCACGAACAGAAAAACATCAGTCTGTGAGGCTCCCTTTAAAATTTAAGTACTATAATAATTACTATATTACGATGTAACAAATAGAACCAACTGGTTACTTCTATTAATAGAATTAATTTTGACTTTCAAATAAACTTTAACTGGCTTCATATTAGATTATGTAATACCTGAGTGAAAGAGTTCACTATTTTAAAAAATAGGCAGTTTTATTTTGGTATTATAATGACCTCAAATGTACCTTGTAAAAAAATTAATGTTTCACTTTAATAAACAATATATTTAATTATTATTTCATAATTATAAATCTATCAATTTAAATTTTATCCCTTGGGTAGTACTTTATCAACAATCATGAGATTAACAAAATTGGGTTAATTATAAAGTACATCCCTTTCCCCAATGGTTCCCATGTTTTAGGTCTTAAAATATTTTTTATTGCATTTGAGGAAAAGATATAGTTTATTGATTTGTCTGAGAAGACACAGGTGCAGTTAAGATTATCAATAGAACACTATGAGCAAGCAGATGCTCACAACCTTCTAAAAACTGAATAGATAACACAAAGGTTTAGAAACATGATATAAATCTGTATCTGATTATTTACATACCTTGTTTTCTTCACCTGAATGCTACTACTGAGTTTTTCCAGCACATATTCACCAGTGTCATGATTAATAATAAGCACACAGTCTTTCTGGTAAGGCCGTTTGTTTCCCTTGAACACAGTCATTGGTGGTGTGGATCCCTATTTGCCACAAAAGTATAAGATGATCAAACTAAACAGTTATAAATAACAAAACGGAATTTATAGATGACTTTATGTGATAAAATCTTTTATCAAAGCCACTCAAAATGAACAGAATGAACTGATTTCTATTTTAACTCCGAGTTCCCAGGCAAAAATAAAAGAGATATAATAATACAGCAAAAATCTGTGACTGTGCAACTGATTCTAAGTAATTAAGAAAGGTAGTGTAGGCCAGGCGCGGTGGCTCACGCCTGTAATCCTATCACTCTGGGAGGCTGAGGCCGGAAGATGGCTCAAGATCAGAAGTTGGAGACCAGCCTGAGCAAGAGCGAGAGCCCGTCTCTGCTAAAAATAGAAAGAAATTAGCTGGACAACTAAAAATATATAGAAAAAATTAGCTGAGCATGGTGGCGCATGTCTGTCCCAGCTACTCGGGAGGCTGAGGCAGGAAGATCGCTTGAGCCCAGGAGTTTGAGGTTGCTGTGAGCTAGGCTGACACCACGGCACTCTAGCCACGGCAACAGAACCAGACTCTGTCTCAAAAAAAAAAAAAAAGAAAGGTAGTGTAAAAATTTTAAATTACTGTACATGTTTCTAAGGATTTGGGGAAGCATTACAAATAATGGTAAAGTACAAACTTAGAAAAATAAATTAAACATTACTTGCATTACACTAAGTAGAGCTATTACACTGCATAGTTAAAACAAGACAGCCATCTTGTTTTGTTTTCTTTCATATTTCTTTGTAATTGAAGAGTCCAGGGCTACCCTCTCTTATGACAAGTAACCAACAGAGCCCACTCCAAGGGCAGGTCATCTCCTAGTTAGCTCAGAGTAGTGATCATGCCATTCACCTGCCTAAGCCCTTCTACCACTCCTCTGTTGCTCTCAGGCCAAAGGATAAAATTTTAAACCAGCCATCTGGGCTTGTACCACCTGGTTCTTCCTTGGCTCTCCAGCCTCACCCTGTACTATGAGCCCGTGGGCTCTTCGTGCTTCAGAGCAGACGGGAAGTGGCTTCTCTCAGATCCTCGAGCTCTTTCCTTTCTCAGGGCTTTTTTTTTTTTTTTTTTGGAGACAGAGTCTCACTCTGTTGCCTGGGCTAGAGTGCCATGGCATATAAGCCTGGCTCACAGCAACCTCACACTCCTGGGCTCAAGTAATCTTTCTGCCTCAGACTCCCGAGTAGCTGGGACTACAGGTATGTACCACCATGCCCGGCTAATTTTTCCTATATATTTTCAGTTGTCTGGCTAATTTCTTTCTACTTTTAGTAGAGACCGGGGTCTCGCTCTTGCTCAGGCTGGTCTCGAACTCCTGACCTCAAGCCTCCCAGAGTGCTAAGATTACAGGCGTCAGCCACCATGCCCAGCCTGCCTCAGGGCTTTAACAAGGCTTTTGCCTGTTTCGTCTTACCCCTTTCTCTTTAATTTACTCAAACTTCAGATCTGCTCAAAGGTTACTTCCTTAAGGAAGTCTTCCCTGATTATCGAGAATTAAGTGCTGCATTTTCTTTTTCTTCTTTTTTTTCGAGACAGGGTCTCACTCTGTCAACTAGGCTGGAGTGCAGTGGCATCATCATAGCTCACTGCAACCCCCAACCCCTGGGCTCAAGTGATCCTCCCGCCTCAACCTCCCAAGTAGCTGGGAACTACAGGCGAGAGGCAAAGCACCCAGCTAATTTTTCTATTTCTGGTAGAGGTGGGTCTCGCTCTTCATCAGGCTGGTCTCGAACTCCTGACCTTGGGGGAGGTCCTCCCTCCTCGGCCTCCCAGATTGCTAGGATTATAGGTATGAGCCACCATGCCAGGCTTATATTTTCTTATATTTACTTAAACTCCAAACCATAAGATCCACAAGGGCAAGAAAATATGCTTGTTTTGTTTGAGGCTGTATTCTTAGTGCCTAGTAATGGGCCGACAACATGGTAAGCATTCAATTAACATTTGTTGAATATAGGATTTAATGCCTTGCTTAGAATCAAAACTGCTTGGCTCTTTGACTCCTTATTCATACAATAAAAATTTAGAATTGGAAGGGACTTTGGGGACCATTTATCTAACTCTTTCATTTTACATTTGGGAAACTAAGGTCCAAAGGGAGATGATGTAACCTGCCAAAAGCAACAAGTAATGAAGTAGCAGTTTGAACAGGCAATTTTTCCTCAGCACAAAGCTTTCCAGGTCTTTGTGTCCAGAGCCTTTTCATTCTATGATCAGCTACCAAGAACTTATTATGTTCCTGGACAAGGCTGTGACATGCAATGACACATGTTCATTAAGAACATCATGCAACTCTTTGGGCTTTGTGATTAGTGCTGCCTTGGGCAGGCCTTCACAGAAGTCTTTCTTTGCAAGGGTTCTCAGTACAGCTTCTAACCAACTTCTTCACCCTAAATTAGCTGAATGCTCCAAACCTCTGGTTCCTGCCTGAGACTAACAGCATGCACTTGACCCCTTGCCAGACAGAAAGATGTCCATCCTGCTCCTGCCTGCCTTAACTCCTGCCGAGGTTATCCCACACTCCTGAGCTGTTAAACCTATATAAACAGCAGGGCACCTAAGGCTTTTCTCTTTGGAGTTACTTGGGAGAAAAAAATGCATGTCTAAAAGAGGGATTAGGTGTCCAGACAGAACTTGTCTACTGTATAGCAAATAGAGGAAAGGGGAGCTTGGAGAAAATGGCAAAGAATCATTTTTAATGAACCACTTGAGTAGCATGAATTCCACCCCCTTCTACCACCTAGAATTCCTTTTACCCAATGTTGGTACTTTAGAAATCTAGACATTTTTAAACAGTAGGAAGTTTAAATTGCAGTAACATAAAATATGAGAATTCACTATGATCCTATATTTTTAAAAAATGAAATAAACTTACAGGGATATGTGGCAGTGTAATTGTGACTTCATCTCCTTTGCCAACCTGAAGCTCTCCTTCACAGGAAGTGTCTATAGATGCTGGCTTAAAATCATCTAATGGGAAAGGATAAAAGCATTTAACCACCAGGTTATTTATAATAGGGTTCTTCCGGTATTTTCATTTAAGAATTAAACTTTTATTACTCAAAGAACTAGAAAATAAAAATGATTTAGAATTCTATTTTTTTTTTTTTTTTTTTTTTTTTTTTGAGACAGAGTCTCACTCTGTTGCCGGGCTAGAGTGCTGTGGCGTCAACCTAGCTCACAGCAACCTCAAGCTCCTGGGCTCAAGTAATTCTCCTGCCTCAGCCTCCCGAGTAGCTGGAACTACAGGCATGCGCCACCACGCCCAGCTAACTTTTTCTATTTTTAGTTGTCCAGCTAATTTCTTTCTATTTTTTAGTAGAGATGGGGTCTTGCTCATGCTGAGGCTGGTCTTGAACTCCTGAGCTCAAGCAATCCTCCTGCCTCCACCTCCCAGAGTGCTAGGATTACAGGAGTGAGCCACCATGCCAGGCCGATTTAGAATTCTTAAAAACTATTATAGAAAACTTCACATATGCAAACATAGACTAGACAGTGAACCCTGGTGTATCATCGTCCAGCTTCAATTATTACCAATTCAGGGATGATCTTGTTTCATCTACTCTTCCACATATTTTTCCTCTGATCCCCCCACTGGATTACTTTGGGGGTAAAAAAGCTAGAATTTATATGCCATTTTATTAAACAAAGATAATAAAAGGGATAGATGAAAATTAATGCCTCATTATCCACAAGGTGTTTAATTAGAGTTGTGAGGACAAGCATATGAAAAAGATTCTGTGATTATAAAACCTATATGAAATATAAAAGGCCACAGCCTCACAAAAGCTGATTTCATTTTGTATAGAAAATGTTAAAATTAGGATTTGCCACACTCAAGTTCCATAGCTTTAACAAAGATGCTTCTGTAGGTGTTCAGAGAGACAACTGAACTGTATCTCTAAAGGTTATCCTGCTCACGTTTCTGAACTGCAGTTAGAGCACAACATCAATGGCCATCTTCCTTCACATTAACACACCTGCCTCAAACTACAGGTCGTGAGCATACACGAATGATCTCATTTAAATTCCATATTCCCCTGCACTAGAGGAAAACATCAACTTAACAAACTACTCGGGAAATGATGTTCTTATCACATTCCCAGTATTCTCTCTCTGAAAGAGCTGGAACTGCTGTCAGGAGGAAGCGCAGTAATGGCACAGCAAATGACCACACAAAGCTGGAACTTCATTATCAAACACACCCTCTTCATATATGTTGAGTCACATCTATTATTACCTCCTCTGACAAAAACAAGTCTTAACCAGTGTTAGTGCTACAGGAAACCAAAAGGTTGTGAATCATGGAGGGATGCTCAGTCAGCCAATTCCTAACAACCAAATCTTCACCCAGGACATAGAGTGGAAGTGTACTGTCTAAACAGAGTCTATAATCATGTGGGAAAAGGTTCAGCATAATGACTATTTCGACATTCCTTATGCCTGCTCTCTTCTTCCAAACATAGATCAAGCTTCAACCTATCCCTGGCTCACAAATTCTAATTTTATTCTTTACCCACAAGGGACTTGGTTCAGGAGAAAAGTCAGAGTGGTATACAGATGACTTCAAAAGACATCGAAGTAAAACGAAGCACGGGAAGGAGAAAGAGGAAGACAGATGCGGCGCAGAGAGAATGAAAATTCTTTGGCTGTAGAGGGGACAAAGCGCAGTATCAGCGTGTCCAGGACTAAGACCGAGATGGAAAAAAAGCTGAGAAAAGCAGGGAAGAGAATGCATTAGGAGGGAATAGATGAGGCTCATAGCAAACGGGAAGAGTCTTTTACATGTGGAGGACCCTGATGGGGTAATCAGAAAGGAAGGGGATGGATCCGTGGAAGAAGAACTGGACCCCGATAAGAGAGGGTGGTTTGGCTTAAGATCTGGGGGGAGAATCGAAATGGAAAGGGGCCAATGACTTTTGGAATTATGAGGTAGAAGAATAATTGGGAGTGACGAAGGTTTGGGAGGACCGATCTGTCAAAAGAAGGAACAGACCGAGATTCTGGAGAATTTGGGGTAAGAAAAGAGGGAAACTAACGTTGGCAGGGAGGTCCCTGGACTTTGGAGGACAGAGGGAAGAAAGGAAGGAGTCGAGGTTGGCATGTGGCGGCTGGAGCGGCCGAAGGGAACCGTGGGAGCATTGACTTACAGCGAATGGTGTGGAAGGAGGCCCGCGGCCGCTTCTCGAAGCTCTCCCCGAGTCGTAGGCAATGTTCCTCGCGGTCCAGCAGCGGGTTCGCGGTCCCGTTCATGGCCGCGCACGGGCCTAGCGCCGAGAGCGGCGCTCTCCTGGCGCGGCCGCAGCCCGGGCTTCCGGCGCCGGCGTGTGGGAGGACGGTGCTCCCAGGACACCACTCCGTAGCGCACCGCCAGCCCAGCCGGCGCCCCTCGACTGCCGGAAACAAGTCCCCTCCTCGGTGTCTAGGTTGGGGGAGACTCTGAGGATGCAAGGCCCCGGGACTTCCGGCGTCGGGGAGGAACTTCCGGGTTCCTAGCGGAAGTGGCGGGGGCGGTACCATGGCAAAAGAATTCCACCGGGAGAATCCCAATTGGAGGTCTTGAGGCCTGTCTTGTCCAGATTCAGGCTTTGTCCGCGGATGCTTCCAAATTCTGCCTTCTAGGCCTGGGCCCAGCTGCGCGGTGAGTACGCCCGGCCCTACCCCTAGAGGTGAATTCAGAAACTGATGACGGTGAGCCCACAGCTTGGCTGACTAGGTTAACGTGGGTCTGATAGCCAGCATGGGCGGCCGTCCGCGGGCCCTAGGGGCCCGTGCGGCCTGGTTTATCCCGAGTGTCCTGAGAGAGGTGGATCCTAGGGACCTTAGCCTCGCGCCTGCTGGCTCTTTTCCTCCACTTCGCGCGGTGATGGCGGTGCGAGGGCTTCAGTCCCTGGGAAAGCGACACCTCTTCTGCTTCGTGCGACAGCCTCTTGTGAGTGCGATCAGAAACTGAGGCCGCTCAGGTTCAGTGTCATATCCCCCGAAAAAACGGAGCTCCTGCCCTTGGGAAACAATGACCCCACTTCTGTCTGGCAGTTGACTGCCGCTTCCAGTTCAGGTCGCCATTGTACTTTTTAAGTCACCCCTTTCAGGGACCCCGGAAATTGATGAGTATTTTCTCCTCAGGGTTTCTCAGTCAATTCGTGGAAGGGTCCTTTTTATTTTTCCTAAACTAAACCGATTTATTGTAATAGTTGGCTCATTTTGGTTTGAGTGCATGGTTCGATGCATGAGACAATCCTGAGCACTGAATGTAACCTCTCTGAAGGTAGGGACTGTGACTTGGTTGTCTTTGTGACCTCTACTCGCATAACAGGCAGGATTTTTCTTAGGGTCAGCATCTGGTAAATGTTTGGTGAATTGAATCCAGCGTCTTAACTAGAACTGCTGACTCAGTGTGCTGAACTGTTCTAGAACCACTAAACAGAATCTCATTCTTTTTCTTGCGAAGCACCCTGTGTGCTGTCTGAGGCGTGAAATCCACCTGAGAAAACGTATCAGAGAAAACCCTGTGTCTTCAGTATCAGCATGGATTCCTGAGATTATTTAGGGATGGAGACTCTTTAGCAGTGTTACATGTATTACCTTCAATTTATGAGATGGCTTCTTTGCAAAGGAAAGGGCTGCAGGCAAGAATTCTAAGCTCTGAAGAAGAGGAGAAACTGAAAAGAGACCAAGCTTTGGTGTCTGATTTTAAACAGCAAAAGCTGGAAAAAGAGGCTCAGAAGAACTGGGACCTTTTTTACAGAAGAAATAGCATTAATTTCTTCAAAGATAGACACTGGACCACCAGAGAGTTTGAGGAGCTAAGATCATGTAGGGAGGTAAGCTAATATTCTACTTTATCTGAATTGTTCTTCATTAAACATGTGTATAAGGGGGGTGCTTTATTGCATTCCCATGGCATGTGAACTAGAGAATTTATGAAGCCTATGAAAATGCTTTGCACCTTAGGAGAGAAATGTATGTTTGGTCTCAAGTAATTTTTAGCAGTTTCTGGTTTAATATGTAGAAGAGAGAATGTTAATGGGGCACTTTTTATCTCTTTAATGCTAATCTGAAAGTTGTAAACATTGAACGTTAAATACAAGAGCCAGGCTCAATGGCTTGGGGCTATAGTCCCAGCTACTCCGGAGACTGAGGCAGGAGAATCGCTTGAGCCCAGGAGTTTGAGGCTGTAGTGTGCGATGATCGCACCTGTGAATAGCCACTGCATTACACCGAGGGCAGCATAGTGAGACTCTGTCTCTTAAGTAAAAATAAATAAATAAAATTAAATAAATAAATAAATTCATACTGAATGGCTTCAGTGACAGATTCAAAATAATAATAATCATTAATGTTAGTGAACTATTTACCATGGCCCTTTTTTAAGAACTTTGCATGTGTTTTCTCATTTAAGCCTTCTAATATAATAACTCTGTGAAGTGTAAATATTAGTATTACTCCTATTTGCAGGTGAAATTGAGGCAAAGCTGTTTTAGTGATTTGCCCAAGGATAGAAATCAGGGGCAGGGAAGGAGTTGGGATTTGAGTGCAGGCAGTTTAACTCCAGAGCCTATTCAGTTAGCCATGAGTTTGGTTTGTTTCCTCATTGTGCAAATATAATGTACTGTAACTTTGGGTTCTCTTTCTCCAGTTTGAAGATCAAAAGTTGATAGTGCTTGAAGCTGGCTGTGGGGTTGGAAACTGTTTATTTCCACTTTTAGAAGAAGATGTGAATATCTTTGCTTATGCCTGTGATTTTTCTCCAAGAGCAATTGAATATGTTAAGGTTGGTGCACCATCTATGTATTCTGCTGTGTTTCTGTTTTCTTAGATTTGTTTGACCTGCCCTCTATACCCATTTGCCCAATTTCAGTCTACTCTGGAGCTAACCAGCTGTGATCACCATGAATGTAGTTTTCCTGTTCACCTACCTATACAGTATATAGAAATACAAGTTTATTCAAGAAAAGTAGGAAAATATACCATAACAACACCCATATACTTAACACCTTTTGCTTTATAGACTTTTTGCTGAACTATTTTAAAGTAAATTACAAACATAAAGACATTTCACTCCTAAGTATGTCTGCACACATCTCCAGAAAAAGGGAGCCTTTTTCTACATGACCATAATAAGCTTGTCATAGCTAACAAAAATAACTGTAATCCCGTAATGGCATTAATTCCCATTCCAGACCCCATTCCAGATTCAGGAGGTCCCCAAATAATTCCAGGTGTCTTTTATTACTGTTTTTAATCCAATCAAGGGCTCCCTCTTAACTCTTCCATTACGTCCTTTAAATCTCCTTAGCTTAAAATACTCCTGCTCTACCCCTTACCTTTTTCCTCATTTACAATGAGTTCTTGGAGAGATCAAGGCAATTTTCTATAATAAAGTCCCATGTTCCAGATTGATCAGATTGTTTCTTTATGTTATTGTTTAGCTTATTCCTCTATCTTCTGTATTTCTTGTAAATTAGAAGTTAAATTTAAGTCAGGCAAAATATTCTTGTCAAAAATACTTTAATAGGTGATGTTGTATCTTACATATTACATCCTGACAGGAGGCAATACTGTCCAGTGATCTCACTATAAATGATATTAATTTTGACCACAGGGTTAAGGTAGTAACTGCTTAAGTCCCCTGTTGTAAAAAATGTTTCCCTTTTGCCGTTAACGAATATGTGGGGGACACTTCGGCACCATGCAAATATCTAATTCCCCATTAGCGTTTCACAATTTTAGCATTCATTAGAACTTTTTTAAATTGTGGTGGTATCACATTTACTATAACTTGCTTTCTTAACATTAGTGTATCTTAGTTTTTTTATGTTAGCACATGTAGATTTTATTTACCTGCTATAGTGTTCCATAGAATAAATATACCACACTTTAACAATTACCCTGTTGATACTCATTTGAATCACTTCTAATTCTATGCTCTTACAAATAGGGTTAATGTGACCATCATCGTACACGTACTTCCCAAAACAGTGTGTGCACCTTTCTCTGTGATGAGTAATGGAAGAAGTAGAATTCCTTGGAAGAAGAGCGTGCACATTTAAATTTTAATAGATAATGCCAAGTTTCCTTCCAAAAAGATGATATCAATTTGTAATTTCACCAATAATATAAAGGTACCTTTTTCTCTATTTCCTCAATGTTTGATACCAGTCTTTTTTATATTAATATATACCAATCTTATGGACAGAAAATAATGTCTCCATATTTTAATTTGTTTTTTTCCAAATTGCCTACCAGAGAGGTTAAACTAACTTATAATAAGTAAATAGTGTTAGTTACCTGTGAGTTCCTTTATTCCACATGTTTATTGAGAGCTTAATGTGTGTCAGTCACTATTCCAAGCACTAGGGGTAAGCAGTGAACAGACAAAAATCCTTGCCCATGTGAAGCTTATATTATAGGAGGGATTGTCCCTTTACAACCTTTGTCCGTTTTTCTATTGGTTTGTCATTTTCTTTCTTATTTTCAGGATATATTCTGAATATTCTGGTATACACATCGTAAACATTTCTTCCAGTTTATTCAGCATTGTTTTATGGAACCTCTTCTCTTTCACAGAATTTAAATTATCACGTCAAATATATTAATCTTTTCCCTTTGAGGTGCTTAAGTTTTATGTCTTGTTTAGGAGTTCTTTACTCCTAGGATGTAGACACAATCACCTATATATTGCTTTTATAATTTTCGTTATTAGTTAATCTGGAAAAATTTTGCTCATTATTTCTTTTCAGGTACTTTCTTTAGTTCTCATTCTCTTTTCTCCTTCTGTGATTCCAGTTACGTGTATGTTATACCATTTGCTATTGCTCTATAACTCTTAAATGCTATTGTTTTAGAGTTTTTCCTCTTTGCATTTTCAGTTTGTATAATTTCTATTTACTGGGTTGTTTTTTTTTTTTTTTTGAGACAAAGTCTCATTCTTTTACCCAGGTTAGAGTGCTGTGGCATCAGCCTAGCTCACAGCAACCTCAAACTCCTGGCCTCAAGTAATCCTACTGCCTCAGCCTCCTGAGTAGCTGGGACTACAGGCACTCACCGCCACACCCAGCTAGTGGTTTTTTTCTTTCTATTTTTAGTTGCCTGGCTAATTTTTTCTATTTTTAGTAGGAACAGGGTTCTCACTCTTGCTTAGGCTGGTCTCGAGCTCCTGACCTCAAGCAATCCTCCCGCCTCGGCCCCCAGAGTGCTAGGATTATAGGCGTGAGCCACCATGCCTGGCCAAGTTTACTGATTCTTTTCTAGGCAGTTGATGTCCCTGTTGATGAACCCACTGAACACATTCTTCATTTCTATTACCATGTTTTTGGTTTTTAGCATTTCCATTTGAGTCTTTTTATAGTTTCCATCCCTGAAGTTACCTATTTGATCTTGCATGTTATCTATCTTTTGTATTAGAGCCTTTAATGTTTTTTGTTTGTTTTTCTTTTTTTTTTGAAACAGAGTCTTGCTTTGTTGCCCGGTCTAGAGTGAGTGCCGTGGCGTCAGCCTAGCTCACAGCAACCTCAAACTCCTGGGCTCAAGCAATCCTTCTGCCTCAGCCTCCCGAGTAGCTGGGACCACAGACATGCGCCACCATGCCTGGCTAATTTTTTCTATATATATATTTTTAGTTGTCCAGATAATTTCTTTCTATTTTTTAGTAGAGATGGGGTCTTGCTCTTGCTCAGGCTGGTCTCGAACTCCTGACCTTGAGCGATCCACCCGCCTCGGCCTCCCAGAGTGCTAGGATTACAGGCATGAGCCACCGCGCCCGGCCGTAGAGCCTTTAATATTTTAATCATAGTTATTTTAAATACCCTAACTTTTAGTTCCAACATCTGTGTCATATTTGAGTCTGGCTCTGATGATTATTGCTTTGTCTCTTCAGATTTATTTTTTCTTGCCTTTTGGTATGTGTTGTATTTTTTGGTTGAAACAGGGCAGTAGTAGATACTGAGGTAATATATATTTGTAATAATCTAGTCAGGAGTTGGGCTGTGTTTGAAGTCTGTTGTTGCTACAGTTATCTGTGAGGTTTGTCATTGTTATGGTACCAGAGACTTCAGACTCCTCTTGTGACTTTGTTTTTGTCTCCCTTCTTGGCTTTGGGTCTTCTCTTTATGGTGTGTCCCAAAAAGGGTCAGTCTGTTGCAGCTCTCCCAGCTGCATTACTGTTGTTGGAGACTTGTTGGTGGGGTGTTGGGGAGGGGATTGTTCTCTAATGTTCTGCTTCTCCATTTTCGAACTGTACAGTGGGCCTGTGTCTCAAGGGTGTGGCCTTCACAAGTGTTTCTGTCTCTCCAAGAATAAAGCTTTTCTCCTGCATTTCTCCCCCAGCTGCAGGAGATATTCACCAGTGTCCTCTTCTGTGATCTTGAGGCTGTTCTCCCTGCAGATTAGCACTAAGTCTGGGCAGAACAGTTCCTTTCTCCTAGCTGCAGTGGTATTCCACCAGTGCCCTTAGGCTACAGGCCTCAGATAACCTCTTCCCTGCAGATTCAGCCTTTTCTTCCTTAAAGGAGAAGAGAAAGGCCAGCACTGGAAAGAGCATCATCCTCTGTGTGAAGGCCTGGGTGATACTCCCGGTGGAAGGCCCACACTTGGTCTCCAGCAATTTGTCAACTTTCTAGTTTTATCTTTCCACTCTGGAGGCTTTGGCCTCAGGTAAGCAAGTGCTTGGATCCTGTGTCTCCTGAGGGCGCCTGTCTTTCTCCAAATTTTAGGATGGCGGCGGGTTGTTCTGTGACCTCTGTTCTTTTTTTTTTTCTTTGAGACAGGGTCTTGCTCTGTTACCCACGATGAAGTACAGTGTTGCAATCATAACTCACCACAACCTTGAACTCCTGGGCCCAAGCAGTCCTCCCACCTCAGCCACCTGACCAGCTGGGACTACAGGCAGGCACCACTACACCTGGCTAAGTTCTTTTATTTTTGGTAGAGAAGGGGTCTCACTTGTTGCCCAGGCTTGACCTCTGTTCTTCTAGGTGCACAGAAAAGTTATTACTTTACTTTCTGTCCAATTTTTTTCTTGTTAAGGATGGGAGCTATGTCTTTCCACTTTTATATACATCTCTTGGCTAAAACTGGGAGCCCTTTAATGCATATGGGTAGCCAATTATCCTTTAATTCAAATGGGTAGCCAGTTGTCTGAACACAATAAATTGAGAAATTAATTTTTCCTCACTGATAATTGTCACCTTTATTATCTACCTTTTAATCTAATTGTAACCTTTATCTATCTTATAGAAAATACTAAATTCCTGCGTGTGTATGTAGTATACACAGGTCAGTGTTGGGGACTCTGTTCTGTTTCAGTAATCTATATGTCCGCATTCTCAAATCACATCGTTTTATTACTACATTTTATAATATGTTTTGATGTCCAGCAGTGTACTTCCTCCTTCATTGTTCATTGTTCTTCCTTTTAAAAATTGACTTGGCTATTCCTAAAGATTTTTACTTCCTGATGAATTAGATTCACCTTGTCAGGTTTCTAGAAAACTACTGGGATTCAGTTGAGATTACATTGGATTTATAAGTGAAATTATGGGTAGAATTGACATCTTTTCAATGTTAATTTTCCCACCCAGGCCAGGCGTGGTGGCTTACGCCTATAATCCTAGCACTCTGGGAAGGCCAAGGCGGGAGGATGGCTCAAGGTCAGGAGTTCGAGACCAGCTTGAACAAGAGCAAGACCCCGTCTCTACTAAAAATAGAAAGAAATTAGCTGGACAACTAAAAATATATAGAAAAAAACTTAGCCGGGCATGGTGGCGTATGCCTATAGTCCCAGCTACTTGGGAGGCTGAGGCAGAAGGATTGCTTGAGCCCAGGGGTTTGAGGTTGCTGTGAGTTAGGCTGATGCCACAGCACTCTAGCCTGGGTAACAGAGCAAGACTCTGTCTCAAAAAAAAAAAAAAAAAAATTTCCCACCAACTATATTTATTTCAGGTCCTCATTTACATGAAAGATGTTTAATATTTTTCTTCATAATACATTTACACATATGTTGAAGCCTACCAACTAAAATGTTTCAGGAACACACTTCCAGTCAAAAAAGGTTAAGTTTATTTAGCTTGCTGCATCAAGGGAAAATATACCCCAGAAGAACTGTGGGAGCATCTCAATAAGGAGAGTTTGCAGGGATTCTCACAGGGTGTAGTCTTGTAGTGGATGATTTAAAGGAGGATTAAGAAAGCAGAGGGAAGTTTTGGACTATCATCCCTCTGGAAATATATGCTTCTAAAATGTTCACTTTTGGATATGTAATAAACTGTATTCTATCCTTTGTTAAAAATGATTTGTTGGCCGGGCACGGTGGCTCACGCCTGTAATCCTAGCACTCTGGGAGACCAAGACGGGAGGATCGCTTGAGGTCAGGAGTTCGAGACCAGCCTGAGCAAGAGTGAGACCCCGTCTCTGCTAAACATAGAAAGAAATTAGCTGGACAACTAAAAATATATAGAAAAAATTAGCTGAGCATGGTAGCACATGCCTGTAGTCCCAACTACTCAGGCAGCTGAGGCAGGAGGATCACCTGAGCCCGGGAGCTTGAGGTTGCTATGAGCTAGGCTAACACCACAGCCCTTTAGCCCAGGCAACAGGGTGAGACAAAAAAAAAAATGATTTGTTAAAATGAAATCTTGCCCCTTATAGTGATATTGAATATTACATGCTTTATATGCAAATGACTTATTAAGTTTTATCCAGTAACAAAGTGATTGCTCGTTTCTATGCAGCAATACATAAATGGAAATATTAAATAGGATGCTGTATTTTTCTGTGTGTATCAGCATAGTGGTTGTGTTAAAATTCATTTGTGTTTTTTCCCCTCTCTAGCAAAATCCTTTGTATAACACAGAAAGATGCAAGGTATTCCAGTGTGATCTGACTAAAGATGACCTCCTGGATCATGTTCCACCAGAGTCTGTGGATGTTGTCTTGTTGATATTTGTGCTCTCAGCTGTTCACCCTGATAAAATGCACCTTGTCCTACAAAATGTTTACAAGGTCAGTGATTTGGGACCTGCACTTGAGGGTTGGAGAATCCTCATTTCATGCTCACCTTTCCTCTGAGGCTCATGCACTGTTGTCTAGATACACATAGTCTCTCCATACTCACTAGGTAAACTTCGTAGTCAGTATATGGAAAGGAGTTCTGTGGCATAACATCCACACTAAATTCTGATTTTTGACAGTGCTATCACTGCTCTTCAGAGGTTGGCCAGCCCTGGAGCAAGGATGATTTTGCATTTACCTGGGTTCCAAGGAGCCCTGCTGTAAGATGAGAGGAAGTATGGTTCAGTGGTCAAGAGCACACAGGCTGGGTCCTGTATCTCTCTGAGGGCACCTGTCTCTCTCCATATTTTAGGATGGCGGGTTGTTCTGTGACCACATTTTTTTTTTTTTTTTTTTAGATAGGGTCTTGCTCTGTTGTCCAGGATAGAGTACAGTGGTACAATCATAGCTCACCACAACCTCGAACTCCTGGGTCCAAGCAATCCTCCCACCTCAGAATTCTGAGTAGCTGGGAGTTAGAGTGCCTAGTTTTAAAGCCTGGCTTCACCGTTTAGGCAAGTTCCTTTACCTTTCTGAGCCTCAGTTTCTTTACCAGTAAAATGTTGAGGTAATAATTCTCAGATCATAGGATTTGGGGTAGATTAAATGAGATAGGTATAAAGTGCTTAGCACAATGCGTAGAACATGGTAAGTGCTCTTTAAAAGCCAGCCATTATTGTTGTTACTACCATCGTCATTGTGACTAGACTGGGGAGACCCAAACTGCCATGGCCACCAGGAGGCTGCTTTAGCACTCAGGAGGTAAAAGCTTCACTCATTAGTCATGTGATTGAAGATAAGCCACCTCACCTTCCATCTCTGAGCCTCAGCTTCCTTGTCTGTAAAATGGAGGTGTCTCTCACACACAAGGTTGTTATGAGATGCAGATAAGATCTTGTATAAGTGGTACAATGGAAACTCTCTGACCTATATAAACAATTGGTAGCAGTGTTGGTTAATTTAAAAAGTCAACTAGGCCAGGCACGGTGGCTCACACCTGTAATCCTAGCACTCTGGGAGGCCGAGGCAGGAGGATTGCTTGAGCTCAGGAGTTCAAGACCAGCCTGAGCAAGAGTGAGACCCCGTCTCTACTATAAATAGAAAGAAATTAGCCAAACAGCTAAAAATAGAAAAAATTAGCCGGACACGGTGACACGTGTCTGTAGTCCCAGCTACTCGGGAGGCTGAGGCAGGACATCACTTGAGCCCAGGAATTTGAGGTTGCTGTGAGCTAGGCTGATGCCACTGCACTCTAGCCGGGGCAATAGAGTGAGACTCAGTCTCAAAAGAAAAAAAAAATGTGGAGCAAGAACTTAAAAAACAACTGGAAAGTAGTCTGAGGGTAAATTCTTTTATATTTTTACCCAGGCTTTACAGTGAATTCTCTCACACCTAATTAAAGTTTGTTCAGTATTTCTTTTTTCTTTTCTTTTTTTTTCTTTTTTTTTGTTGAGGGGAGAGGGGAGCTGTTCAGTATTTCTTTGTCAAGTGTTTCCAAAATGTTCGACTTTTTATAGAAACCTAAAATGCTTTTTATTGACATTCATTGTTACATACTCTCTTAACACATTGACTGCCACACTAGAAAAAAAATATTTCCTTGGGTCCACGGTGTTTTATTGTGAAGACAGAATAAAAACTTCAAAAACAAAATAATCCTTTCTAATTTAATGGAAAATTTGTTATTTTTTATTGTTTTCTATGCGTGAGTTATATGCAACTTGAAAAACATGATTCCCAAGGTTCAAGAGATGTGTGAGTTACATATGCTTTAAGAGGCCCTGGGCTCAAAACTAGCTTGAGTTACATAAAACTCACATGGTAGATAATGTGTTAATTAAAGTATAATTATAAATCCAAGCACAACTGACATGAGCAAGTTTGGGAACAAAGACAAGTGGCTGATGGTGAGCATGCAGCTCTCCTGGCGCACTAAAGTGCAAGCATGCATGCTCTAGAAAGCCTCCAAGCCTCAACTACTTGGGGAATCATGGGTTTCATGAAGGGAAGTAACCCTGGAACTGACAGCAGTAACAATAAGGGATAGAAGGTAATGTAATGTGATGACAGGAGATTCAGAGCTAGTAGTTTAGAGAGGAGAAAGGAAAATGCACAGAAAGTAGCAATGAGGAGTGAGGAGGACACCAGCCATGTTACCAGGCCCCATGATACAAGGGTGGTAGGAGAAAACAGCCATGACTTGAGAGGTTACCAGGAAAACAGTGTCCTCAGGGGACAGTTAGGTTTGTGTGAGCACAAGAATGTGAAGGGAACATCCTGAAGAGGTGGTGGATACCAGTGATTTCACTAATGAAGAGTTTCAGGTATTAGGGAGGAGTGGAAGATAGGGATATAAGAAAGAATATGCAGAGCTGTGTGAGGACAAGATTGCCCACTGGGGTGCTAGTCAGCTCAAAACATATAAGAAAAAAAATAAGGATAGGAAAGAAAGAAAACAAAACTTGTATGTGCACAAAATATAATCAGGAAATATAAATGAGTTGTAAAAGCTTGAGAC
>NW_012136080.1:6923217-6929974 GCF_000956105.1 Propithecus coquereli
GTTTTTTTAAAGAGACAGTTGAATACAGTTTGAATCCTAGGAGATGGCTGTTTCATTTATTGTCTTTAACATTTTAATTCTATGACACTGGACATTCCAGAGTGCTCTTGGAGCTGCTCAAGGAGTATCTGCAATAGTAAGGGGTCCTATCAAGTCTTCCTATCACTTTGACTAGCAAGCCCTTTTTCCTTCGTATTATGGGTATTTCAGTCTGACCCCTTTCATAATTATCACAAATCTCAGTTATTTTAATTCCTAACTTGATCAGATTTTATTTTATTTGACTGGGTTCTCCAGAGTTACGTGCAACCTGCTTTTGTTTCATAGGTATTAAAACCTGGCAAAAGCGTCTTGTTTCGTGACTACGGGCTATATGATCATGCCATGCTTAGGTTTAAAGCCAGCAGCAAACTTGGAGAAAACTTTTATGTTAGACAAGATGGAACCAGATCATATTTTTTTACTGATGGTAAGATGAATGGAATCTAGCTTTAAGATGTTTTATTCTTTATTTCTGTTTGTTTGATTGCATTATCACTGCAATGCTGGTTGGGGAGGGCTTGTGGCTGCACTTAGCTCAGGATGCACAGGACCCTTGAACAAGCTGATATACACACCACTTACGCAGCACCTGGGAAGGCACAGACATGGCCCCTGCCCATGGAGAGTTCACAAGCCTTCTCTGGTGACAGTGCCTGCCCCAGAGTTAACCTAGCTTAATGGACAGGCTCTGACATGCCACGTGGATGCCTTACCAGGAACTGTGCTCAAAGAAAGAGGGAGGGCAAGTCAGAAACTTCTTTTTGTCCAGTTAAAAATAAAGCATATAGGACAGTAGTGCCTTGAGATTACTTTCCCATAGCACAAAAACAAGAAACTTTTTTCTGTAGAATTGATTGGATCTGTTTTTAAATATACAAATTTGCTATAAAGTGGTATATTAAGTAGTCATTTTTGGTAAGAAAATAAACATTTTCTTCCAGTGTCTTGAGCATTAGTTTTAAGTCTACCTAATAATCTGGACCATGAGATAATTATCTTCTTAAGCTCTGTTTTTACAATCATTTTTATTTCTTAAAATGAAATATTCTTCTAGATACTAAAATGAAACTAAAAATGAGTGATTACCATTGAAACTGCAAAATCATTAAAATGTCAGTTGAAAATTGAAAAGGTGTTTGAGTGTTTCTGATTCATAAAATCTGACTGACCAATTATAAATAATTGAGAAGATGCATTTATATCACAAAGTGCTTCATAATGAAGCACATTCTTTGGAGTAAAGCTTTTAGTAAGAGTCTTTATTTTTGCTACATAGTCATTTATTCTACTTATTTCATTTAATGTCTAGTGGTATATTATTTGAGTTAAATTTTCCTGAAAGTGTATCACTATCAGGTGATTTTTTTTCCACTCTCAGATCTTGTATGAATTTAGAATTTTGTTTCTTTTTACTCAGGCTTTTGTGTTTGAGAACTCATGATAGGGCAGGATGAGCACACCAGATTGTCCTTTACTTCTTTCTGATTAAATTGCTTAACTGGAGGTTTCTATTTGGGTGTAAGGTGAGAAGTAGGAGTGTATTAGTTCCCAAAACAAAACCTTTAAATTTTAGCACTGATAAAAGAATGAAATAATGTCTTTTGTCGAAACTTGGGTGGAACTAGAGGCCATTATCCTAAGTGAATTAACTCCAGGACAGAAAAACAAATGCCACATGTTCTTACTTATAAGTAGGAGCTAAACTATGGCTACATAAGGACACACAGAGTGGTGTAATGGACGTTGGAGACTCAAAAGTGGGGAGGGGAGGCTGGGAGCGGGGAAGGGATGAAAATTACCTATGAGGTACAACATACACTTCTCCGGTGATGGGTACACCAAAGGCCCAGACTTCACCACTATATAATGTGTACACACATGTATACAATTATACCCCCTAAATCTATTAAAGGAGAGAAAGAGAAAGAAAAAAAATTTTAGCATTGAAATTTTCATTAAAAAAAAAAATCAATCTTGGCCCTCTACCTTTCCTCCTTACTACTGCGAAGCAAAGGTGATGTTGTTATGACTTCGAGCATGGTTGACCTGCTTGTCTTACAGAATTCCTGGCTCAGCTCTTTATGGACACAGGTTACGAGGAAGTGGTGAACGAATATGTGTTTCGAGAGACGGTGAATAAAAAAGAAGGCCTGTGTGTGTCGAGAGTTTTCCTTCAGAGCAAATTTCAAAAGCCTCGAAAGAACCCAAGTACTGTGACCCTGGACCTGGGACACAAGTCCTGACCTTTCATGAGGTTGACATTTTTGCCTCCTCTTGAAGAAGAAAGCTTAAAATCACTCTTTTTACTTTATATTTTTGTATTTTGATTTTTTATATGAGCACATGCAGTAGTCCCCCATATCCACGGCTTCAGTTACCTACAGTCAACTGTGGTAGTTATTTTTATTAATATAAGATATTTTGAGAGAGAGAGTACATTCACATAACTTTTATTACAGTATATTGTAATTGTTCTATTTTATTTTTAGTTTTTAATCTCTTATGCCTAATTTATATATTAAACCGTATCATAGCTATGTATGCATAGAGAAAACATAGCATATATAGGGTTTGGTACTATCCGGTGGTTTCTGGCATCCACTGGAGGTCTTGGGATGTATCCCCCGTGGACAAGGGGGACTACTATATAATTTTTGTATTAAAAAGTAGCAAGTGTGTGTATTATAGAAATGCAAATAAAATTTCAAAGCCTAAAAAGTAAAGAAAGTTTTATGGTATAACAGAATTTAGCCATGTTGTCTGCCTGTAAAATTCCACAAAGGGAAGCATAAGGACTGTGTGGCACTTAAGAGATCCTTGTCATTACTCATACGACTCTGTAAGTGTGCCTCCAGGCAGCATGTCAGACAACCCTGTAGAAAAATGAGGCCAAATATGCTAAAATAAGACATTCCTATATATTTGTAGCCTGAAGGATTGTTCCCTTTTCTTCTTCTCCAATGTCTCACATTTACCCATTTTCCTCCCCTTTAGTTCATTTATGTACCTATTCAAGACCAGTGTTCCACAGATACACTTTTGCTATTATGTCTCTGTTGAGGAACCTCCTGTTGCCCTCTGCCTGGATCTTGAGACCTCCTATAATTGGGCCAGTTCCTGGCCACACTGTTTGCCGTGGGAGAGAGGGGAAAGGCAACCACCTATTCTTCCTGCCTCCCCCAGCTCGTCTGTGCAATGCACTTTCTCTGGGAAGACAGCAACATCTAGTTTAGAGTTAGAATTTCAGAGTTGAGAGGGGCATTAGAATGGACTGTCCCAAGTCCCTGTTGGGAAATGAGGAAGCAGTGGCTAATGGTAAATGATGAGTTCAGAAATCACATAGCTAGTTTTGTGGTGGAGTATGGGGAAATCCCTTAGTGTGTCTGCTGACCTGTTTCCCAAGCATTGCCATAATGACTTTCATTTTATGAAATAAAATCTAAATTCTTTTGGTCTGCTCCCAAAAGTTGATCCTGTAAGCCTTTATGTTTCTCTTTCTGCAGAAAGCTGTTCATGAGACTGCTGTCTCGAGTACATGACTGGACTGCACATGCAGCAAGCCTGAGCCCTTGGACCTCAGCCACACCTGGAGAGGAGGGGTCCCAGTGGGACAGGGCTGGGCAATAGTCATAGTAGTTCTGTACAATCAGAATAAATCCTCCGGGCTCCTGGAGAGAAGAGGGACAGGCAGCAGGACTCAGTGTGCTTGCTGGGTATCCTGACTCTGCCATCTGTCCTCAACTTCTTGGGTGGGGGTGATGAGGGGAAGCTAGAGGAACCCCTACCTCTTGCTGGTCTGTGGCTTTATATATTCTCTACCCTTCCTTTGGAGGCTGGAAGATGGCTATTCTCGGTAAGAGCAAAACTGATGGGGAGTAGGACAGAATCTGTCCTTTGCAGTGTTTTTTCTGAAATTAACTTGGAAAGAAATGGGCCTATAGGGAGGCTCCTGCACCTTCTCACAGAGTGAGGGTCAAGCCTTGCCTGGGCCCAGCGTCAGGCTCCTCACTTCAGTGCAGGGCTCTCTCCACTAAGCCCCTCCGCCAGGTGAGTCCCACAGCCAGCTCCAGCCCCAGATGCTACCCAGCACCCCCACCATAAAAGTCTTTTAACCTGTGTCTCCACCAGGTCTGACCAGTGTCACTTGGGTTTTGGTCATTAAGCTGGATAAAGATAAGCTATTTAAAGTAGAAAAGTGGGGAGCAGTGTAATAGAATAGAACAGACATGGGCTTTTGTTATCAGAAGTCATTTGGAATTTTGGCCTAATTCCTTAACCTGTTTGAACCTCAGATTCTTCATTTGTAAGGAAATTGGGCTAAAGGAAAAAAAGTTGAGGCCAGGAATAAGGTTACCACACAGATTGCATTACAGGTGGTCTGATACATTTAAAAGATAAATTACAAATCTGGCTTCCTAGTGGTTAGTGAAAAGAGGGAAACAAGATCAAATCCAGACTCCACAAGATCAACCTGAGGCAGCTACTCAAGGAATCTTTCCCTTCTGTTCTCATAAAGAGAACACTAATATAGCAAACCACATGTTTAACAACTTCACCAATAATAAATGCAAGTATCAAAGCATTGTTTCTAATAATAATTTAATGTAGATATAACCCCAGATGACTAGTCAGTAATCTGTATGTGGGGAGGACTGAAAGGAGATGGTCCAGGTAGGTTTTAGAATCCCTGAAAGACTGACTGATGGACTGTTGGTCCTTCTGGCAATCCTCCATCAGTAGTGTTCTCCGTTGAGAGTTTGATGTGACTCCAGGGACTAGAGAGTCCAAGTTATCCTCCCTGAGAAGTAGAGGTATTAGACAGACAATCTGGCCAAGAGTTAGTGACTCCAAAGAAAACAGAACAGGCTGATGAAGACCTCTCTCTGCCAGTAATTGGCTGAGGGGACACCTGTGAATGGAGCCAACAGTTTCCTCCAAACAACTTGGAGTTGCCTCTACTACCAGGAGCAATTATGGCCCCAAATTCCTGCCCCATAAAGCCAGGCTGCAAAAGTTTTCACTTAGAATATTTAAAGTTGGTTTAATAACATGCTGATCTCTGACACTGAGCAATATAACCTCTCAGATATTTTTAAGATACATTTAGATAAACTTTCAGATACATCAATTGCAAAATAAACTTATTAAATGAGTGAAGTAACCTAGTCCATCAGTGGGGTTTTGGCAGGGGGAGGGGGGTTGTTTTTTTTTTTGAGACGGTCTCACTGTGATGCCCAGGCTGGAGTGTGGTGGCTATTCACAGGTGCTACAAAAGCATACTGTGGCTTCAAACTCCTAGGCTCAAGCAATCCTCCTGCCTCAGTCTCCCAAGTAACTGGGACTATGGGTGTGTGCCACTGCACCCAGCAGTGCTTTAGCTGTGAGCCAGCGGATTAGTATAATAAGTAACTCAAAGAATTTTTTTTTAAAGGCCAAACATAATAAAAACATGGCTTCAGTCCCACTGCCTCTGTGTCCTGGTGTTCATTCTCCCTGGGCACACTTACCTTAGTGCATCCTAAATTAAGACAACAGAGGAGCAGGTTCTCCCACAGTTTGGGTGCCCAGGTACCAGAAAAGCAAGGCCATGGTTGGTTTAGTAGCAAAACTCTTCTCATAACAGCATTTGTGGAATCATACTGCAAAGAGTCAACCGACACTGCCTTTTCTTCAGGGACAGAAAGCCTCCAGAAAGGTAGTGAGTACTGGTTAATAGTACTATAGAAAATACAGTAAGTACTATAGTTATATTAAAATATGCCATTCTACATAGTACCATGTTTCTTTTGAACTTTTGATAATATATAGTATAATAGAATATATTCTATACAATGGTACTAATAAAATTATATTACAGGATTTGGAGTGAGTATATGGGTTCAAGTCCAGGCTTGCCCAACACGAATCACCAAATTCTCTGAACCTCAGTTTTCACATGTCTAAGACTGACATCCTAGAACATATTCCCTGGCAGCGTTGCTGCCAGGATTAAATGAAGTCATCCAAGTGGGAGTGCTGCTTTGTTTACTATAAAGTGCCTGTCAAGGGCTAGTTATTTCTATTATTTTGTATTCCCCCAGAAGGTAACCTCTCCCATGATTATTGTTACATCCAAATGGTGGAACAGCTCACAAGCCAACTGCTTTTCAAGAAGGCTCAGTCATCTTTCATCTTGGGGTCCTTGTGAGGGCCCGGGATTTGGATGTGCCACCACAAGGTGGCGCTAGACGCTAAGTGTCCTTCTTGGCCAACTCCCATCTTACAGTTACATAGTGTCCATTTTTATTGTCATTGAAGAGGAAGAAAAATATTTGTTACAAATGTGCTTTCTACCTCAACTTTAGCTGACAAGATCAGTTTCGGCGTCACTGTGGAGATAAGAAAATAAGGGTGCTTTTACCCAACGGTCTACTTTACCTACTGAAGGCGTTTGCTTTCAACTAAATTTGGGCAACATTTTTTAGGCCATGTCTGTGATGGGCTCTAAAAGTGTCTGCAAGACCCCAGACACATTGGGGAGCATAAATATATGCTGGATGC
Source organism: Propithecus coquereli (assembly GCF_000956105.1). Lineage (NCBI taxonomy): Eukaryota > Metazoa > Chordata > Mammalia > Primates > Indriidae > Propithecus > Propithecus coquereli. Next base: position 6,929,800 of record NW_012136080.1, read on the forward strand.
CAATCAAGGATCCTAAAGTTTTTTTCCTGTGGGTAAATAAAATACCCCTTTGCACCTCCCTTGTCCCTAAATGGTTCTGTGGATTTGCTTTTACTGTACGTGGGATTGAGGCCAAAGCAAGAGAAGGGGCTGCAGCATGGACTCTTGTCTGCCTCACACATTATTCATAGTCACC
>NW_012136080.1:6930859-6932182 GCF_000956105.1 Propithecus coquereli
AAAACTATATCTTTGTCTCAGTGTATTCTTTTATTTCTTCCATTTTCCATTTCTCTCTATTATTTTCTTATCCCTTGCAGCTCTACCAAAGGGACCCAATTTTTTACAGGGAACACTGGCCACGTTCCCGGCAGGTACCAGCTGCGCAGGGCACTTGGGTCACTGGCTGGAATGCAGGGTTAGGGAGAGAGGAGAGACGATAGTGTGGGCATAGGCTCAGGGTAGGCAAACAGCTCCCGCCACGTGTTCACTAAGCCAGGATAAGATAGCTAGGAAACCAAAACAAATGGAGCATCAGAGAAAGAAAAAGGAGGAAGGAAAGGCATGGAAAACTTGAGTGTGACAACTGAGACCATCATTTGGAAAGAATATTTCCACATTTTCGCAGTAAAGACGTCATATTCTCTGGTCTGGGGCATGGCCGTGGAGATGAGAACATGACACACAGCTCCTTAGAGTATCTTGCAAAAGATGTCTAAATCTATAAGAAAAATATCAAGACTGGCAAAATGGGACCATTTCTGAAGGAAATACAACTGCTAACAGAATGGGTAAAATGGTCAATTCTAATTAGAAGTAATTGTAAATTAAATCGAGACTCTATTTTTGCCTATCAGACTAAGAAAGTTTAAAAAATAATAATGCCGGTGAAGGAGTAGAGAGACATTATGGAGGTACAAAAAGTATGATTTTCTAAAATAACACCGTCTGCTAGAACTTTCTGCAATGATGGAAATGTTCTCCATCTGCATTGTCCAATACGGTAGCCATTAACCACATGTGGCTATTGAGAACTGCAGCTAGTGGCTAACACAACAGAGGAACTAATTTTTTAACTACATTTAAATTTATATATTGATATAGCCAGAGATCTAGACACAAAGGGGCATCGTATCAAACTCCTTAAATCTGTATGCAGTTTTTGATCCAGGATATCTTGCAATCCAGTTTAAGGAAATAAATAATCAGAGGTGTTTTTACAAAAGATTTTCATCATGGTGTAATTTAGAACAGTGAAAAGGTGGCAACAACTCAAATGTCTAAAAATAGGACATTGGTTATATAAATTACAGTACAATAAGATTATAGTACAATCATCAAAACACTCATAATGTCATGTACATAAACAAGAATATAAAACTGTACATTAATATAGTTTCAATTATGCTTAATAATAAATATAAAAGGAGAGGAAGTTGATATATGGGGAAAGAAACCTCACATACAAGAAGGTACAAATCCACAATGATTATAGTGTTTATTTCAGGGTTGTTCAATTATAGCTGATAATTTTTCTTCTTTATACTTTTCTGAAATTTCCAA
>NW_012136080.1:6934182-6936321 GCF_000956105.1 Propithecus coquereli
GCAAATTTGGCTTGAATATATGCTCTGATGAGCAGCAGTTACAAGTGGGTTTTTCAAGGAAAAAAGAGGCACTTCCTAAGTTGAACATAAGCTATTGATTGACTACACATTGTTCTTTGCATCACAAATTGCAGGAACGTGAAGAGAATGGGTGAGGGTCACATTGTGCAACTTGTGATAGCATTTTAGGTAATTTATCAGCTAGTCTGGAAATTATGGGAGAGGAAAGAAAGGGCGAAATGCCTTTAAATAATTGCCCCCAGGCATGGGTAGGGGAAGGGGGCAGAGGGGAGGCTTGACTCATTCCAGGTGTCTCTGGGCCTGATGCATGATATTAATATATTCTGCATACCACACATTCTTCAGACTGCTGTGAGCTACGTTTCTTTCTCACTTCAATGTTCATTTTTTAAATATTATAGTAACCTTGTTTCACAGATGCAACGTTGTCTTTTGTCTCTCTAAGGCGTGTGTTTTCCAAAGGGGCAATGTTGTACCCATATAACAGAGGTAAAGGTCTAAAAAAGGGCAACACGATGTTTTACAAGTTGTCTCTTTAAAATCCCCCACCCTTTCTGGGAATTAAAATTTGCATTCCATCCCCAGGCCAGTGATCAAAGGGGCAGAAAAATGTTCTTTGCTGTTTGTTCTCTATTATCTTAAAACAGAATTGTCCAGACAAGGATCACAAGGTCTTAGTCACTGGAGATAAGGTTACAATGGCCCAAGACTGAAATCACCAATTATAGTTTAGCAACAATAGCCGAAAGCTGTGACACATGACACTGGCCAAGTAGGCCCAAGCCCTGCTGCCGAAACCCCCCCTTTAAAAAGCCCTGTATTTCTGCTTAAAGACAGGATGGTGGTCTTTGAGATGCTAGTTCACCGTCTTCCTCATTCGCTGGCAAATTAATAAACTTATCTTTCCTTCCTCCTCAAACCACTTGTCCTCATTCTTTTTTCTCATTGATTTGGCCTGGGGTACAAGAATTGAGCTTTCAGTAACACCCCCAAGGATGGTTGGGTTCTTTGAGGATTGGCAAGAATATCTTATCTATTACAATGATCTGTGGCCCTCCAAAACTCGACCCTGTCCAACGAAATCATGTTTTTAATATTTAATTTCTCTCTGCATAGTTCTTCTTTTTTTTGTTTCATATTTAAAATCATTTTGAATATAATACCTTTCCTGTTTGGGTCTCTACCTTTATTAGGGGCTTTGCTCAGATGTGTGGTGATCCTTGGGTTTCCATTCATATTTTTAAATGGGGAGCTAAAAAGCTGCTTGAAAGTTCTGAGTGCATGAGGAGCAGTTGTCAGTATGGACTTCTTTTTGCGGTGATCCTGATGGGCAGTTATATTAAATGACCCACAGAAAGTAACCTTCCAGCATGGGACTATTTTCAGCATAGTACACCACTTTTGATTTGGCCTGGTGTCCCCTTATCCAAAGACCTTTTGTTTTCAACTTCTAATCTTGCTCTGGGGTGGGGGATGTACCATTGTCTGACTGTGTGGACTGGGGGAGAGAATCGGGTTGGGGGTTTAACTGCTTCTCATAGACTTCCAACCAGTCCTCCTGTTTCAGTCCCATATGCACCCCCATTTCTAGAGACAGCTGGTGCTACCAAATCCTGAGCCACAAAACCTCTGGGAGTTCTCACTGTTACCAAAATGAACTTGGGAGCACTCACCCAGTATGCAGAAAAAACCAAATACTTGTCATCAAAACTTCAAGGGGTATTTTGGCCTAGGTCCAGTTACTTGTCACACAAAGATCCAATTATTGAGACAAGGATTGCCAAGGAAGAAAGAAATTTTTTAAATATGAAAGATGTCTTGTCAGGAGAACAGAAGAAACTGCCTCAAATCCATCTTTCCCACTAATGGAGATTGAAGGAGCTCGGGAAATTTCACCCTAAAATATGACTCCTTGGTATAAAGAATATTCTGAATTAAAGGCCTTTCAAGATCAAAAAGCATTGGAAGAGGCTTTTCCTCTATTTGCATAAAGCAGACTGACTCGTCAAAAGAACAATTGACTTCCCTTCCCTTCCCTGTTATCTCACTATATTGCAGGAAAAATGATCAAGAATGCAACCTGACCTGGCCTAAATCATTTTAAATATAATACCTTTG
>NW_012136080.1:6947346-6948853 GCF_000956105.1 Propithecus coquereli
AAAAAAAAAAAAAAAAAAAAGATAGCAAGGGACGAAAGTGGGTGCTGTTGCTAGGAAGAAAAAGAAGGGTGGGCCCCAGACCCTCATCTTGGTCCTGCCCCACCCTAATCTTCTCCATACCTGGGGGAGGAGGAAATACCCTATGAATCTGCCAATCATAACTAACAGTGCGCCAGCTGCAAAAGAATGCAGAGGACCCTCTAGCCCATGGGCCAAGCAGCACCATAGAGTCCAGAAACTGACCTAGAACAACCCGCGTGCGTAGTGAGACTCAGGTAACGCAACTCCCAGCTGTCCAATCAAAGTGGTGACGTCAGAGCCACTAGGGAGGTCCCAATGCCCTAATCCAGGCCCTATAAAACAAGACTCAGACCATAACCAATCTCTTTTTTGGTCCTTCCTTCTGCTCTCCCTTTGCTGCGATGATGGGTCGGGTCATCATCTGTGGCATGTGTATCACGCTCTATAAACGTATATCTTGCTCTTGCCCTATAATCCTATCTTTCTCTCCTCAATAAACATCGTTTTTATGCTTGCCTTACTTTGGCGTGTCTGGTCATGCCTCAGCCATGAGCTTGCCAAGAACTGTCGTTTCAGACTGAAAACTGACAGCAGAACTGCAGGTCATATTAGGAAAGGAACTAGTTATCCAGGGGTCCAAAGAGCAGAGAATGAGTGCTCTGAGGGAAGGCAGCGGGAGTCAGGAGAAGGGAACAGAATGGCTCACAGAGCACAGGAGTAGCAGACAAGCCTGCTCCTTGGGGAGAGTTCGGGTGGGGAGAAAAGATGTGACTTTCCAAGTCAGCCAAGATATCTGAGTTGACACTGGCACATTCTGTCATATGCGTACTTTGTATGGGGAGATTTCAGCTGTGACATTTGCTGGGACTGTCCCGACTTTAGCACGGCAGCAATACATGGCAGGAAACCTCTTAGCACAGGGTCAACCTGGCAGGCAGCCACCCTATGAGCCACATTCTACCACTGTTTCCTAGCCTTGGCTGGCCTTGGTGAAGTACCTGGGAATGGATTTTTCTCTTGTTAGACATTTCTCCAGTGCACAGTTTGGCAGAAAACCATTGACCAATGAATGCTTTTGTGTAAAATAGAAAACGGGCCTGCTCTAAGCAAATGTAGCCCTTGTAGCTCGGGGTAGCCCCCTTGGTAGAAGGAACCCTTTGGTTAGACCCTAGCTGGGGCACACCGCTTGGCAAGCAGGGCCATGGCTGGATTTCAGGCCCCCATCCTCTTAGCAGGTACCTTTGTGCAGTGCACAAATCACACACTGTAGGTGGCAGGCCTGCTGCTCAGATTCCAGAGAGATTTGTTACTTGTCCCAGATGCCTCTAACAACAGCAGTGACAGAAAACACAAAACTTCTTTTTTTTTGAGACAGGGTCTCACTGTGTTGCCCTGGCTAGAGTGCAGTGGCGTCATCATAGCTCACTGTAACCTCAAACTCCTGGGCTCAAGTGATCCTCCTGCCTCAGCCTCCTGAGTAGCTGGG
>NW_012136080.1:6948903-6950132 GCF_000956105.1 Propithecus coquereli
ACAGATAATAATGATATAATTTATGGGGTACAATATGATGTTTTGATATAGGTATACACTGTGGAATGATTATACCAAGCTAATTATGTGGTGTGAGGACATATACATTGGTTTTCATCCATGGTTCCTGGCTCATAACTCCCATAGTCTTTGTTACAATGTTGGGGCGCTGCAGGCCTCGGGAGATAGAATCTCTCTCTCTGACCTCCTGTCCTCCTTTCACCTGCCCCGGCAGGACACTAATCTGATTGTGGGTCAAAAGACCCTCATTCCAGAGAGGGTCCTGCCCCATACCCTGGAGGAAGGAATGCTGCACAGAGAGGCCAAGAATAATCTGAACAGACAGGCCTTGCTGGGTTTAGATCATGCGCTTTTTGTCCAACCACATTTCTACACAGCTGTCAATCATGACTACGTAATGAAGCCTCCATGCAAACCCAAGAGGACAGAGAGCTTCCCATAGCCGAACACGTGGATATTCCTGGGGGGTGGTGTGCCCAGGGACAGCATGGAGGCTCTGCACCCCTTCCCGCATCCCTCGCCCTGCACGTCTCTTCATCTGTATCGTTTGTAATATCCTTTATAAGAAATTGGTAAATGTAAGTATTCCCCTGAGTTCTGTGAGCCACTCCAGCAAATTAATTGAACCCAAAGGGGAGGTCGTGGGAACCTCAACTTGAAGCCAGTCCGTCAGAAGCTCTGGAGGCCTGGTCTTGTGACCAGTGTCTAGGGGCGCTATCTTGGGGGCTGAGCCCTCATCCCGTGGATTCTGATACTATCTCCAGGTAGATAACGTTGGAATTGAGTTAGAGGACACCCAGCTGGTGTCTGCTGCTTGGTGTGTGGGGAAAAAAAACCCACATTTAGTCACAGAAGTCCTCTTCTGTGTTGATCATTGTGCATTTTAGAGGAAAGCGCAGTTTGGGGAGTGTTATTCTCAAAGCAAATTAACATATCCGTCACCTCACATACTTATTTTTTTTTTGGAGACAGAGTCTCGCTCTGTTCCCCGGGCTAGAGCACTGTGGTGTAGCCTAGCTCACAGCAACCGCCAAATCCTGGGCTCAAGGGATCCTTCTGCCTCAGCCTCCAGAGTAGCTGGGACTACAGGCATGCGCCACCATGCCCAGCTAATTTTTTCTATATATCTTTAGTTGTCCAGATAATTTCTTTCTATTTTTAGTAGAGACGGGGTCTTGCTCTTGCTTAGGCTGGTCTCAAACTCCTGA
>NW_012136080.1:6954287-6957786 GCF_000956105.1 Propithecus coquereli
GTTTACTTTTTTGTCAAATAAATTACATTGCTTTTAATAATTTCCAAGTCCTTGAAGATATCAACAAGTTTGCTTTTTAAAAATAATTTAGCCAGATGCAGTGGCTCATGCCTGTAATCCTAGCACTCTGGGAGGCTGAGGCTGGAGGCTTGCTTGAGGCCAGGAGTTCAAGACCAGCCTGAGCAAGAGTGGGACCCCCGTCTCTATTGAAAATAGAAAAAAATTAGCGGGGCGTGGTAGTGTGCATCTGTAGTCCAAGCTACTCGGGAGGCTGAGGCATGAGGATAGCTTCAGCTCAGGAGTTTGAGGTTGCTGTGAGGTAGACTGAGGCCACAGCACTCTAGCCCGGGTGACAAGTAAGACTCTGTGTCAAAACAAAACAAACCACAATAGGAAATCCATCAAGGAATCCATTCTGTCAATATATTTAAGAAGTAAAATCCCATTGCCATGTGAAGCGTGTTTAGGATTGGATGCCCGAGTGGGCTTGATCTGCACTTTGGCACGGGCATCGTCATTCTGTGTTGTCTCTCTCCAGCTGGCTGCATATATTCCCTGACCTGCTGGTCCCCAAGGCATGTCAGTTTGTGACACTAGCTTTACTGCCAAGTCAGGCCTGGCCTAACCTTGCCAGGACCACTTTTCCCCTAGAGGGCTTGATCAGGTCCTTTGGAGGTAGATGACGAAGATGTTATCGTCACCTCCTCATTTTTCAGCAGGCAGAGCTGGCAGGGGAAACTGTGCTACTTCCTTAGTCCATGGATATCCTGCTTCAGACAAGTTTGCCTCTTCTCGACCCTGAAAGAAACGGAAGAGAGAGGGCAGGGACCCACCTAATGTGCCCGGGAAACAAAGGGATGGGTTTCCTCCCCTGCAGACGTCCTTGGCTTGCCTTCACGTCCTCTGTGGCTCACCTGCTCTGCCCGGCATTTCCTCACTTCCTTGGCTTAATCATACCAGTCTCTCCTGGAACTATGAGCTTCTGATATCTTTCCAATAAATTCTCGTTTTGTTTAGATATCCAAAGTCAATTTTCGCTGCCTCTGCCCTGGAATGTGATGGGGCAACCGTGGAAGGAGCAGCCTCGCTGGGAGGCTGCTGCTGCATCCTGAGACAGGCCACAGCAAACCATCCGGTGATGCCAGGCTGTGCTTAATCATCGGAGCCATTCCTCAAAGACATCTCTACAATCAGAAACTACCCGTGCAACTCAGATACACAGCAATTACTTGCCAGAAAAAAACATATATTTATGCTGAAACAATTGTAATTACAGGGCAACTCCTCTTCTCGCCTTCCTAAATCCTGATTGCCCTAACAATTAACTCCTGCAAGCAAGTGATCTGCTCAGCCCACCTGCTCTTGCATGGAAGGGTGCTTGAATTTCTCAAGGCCCCTGCCTTCCCTCCATGTGCCCCCCTCACTCAGTGTTGTAGACTTTCATAACCAACTTTTATTAATATTTTATAGTGTCAGAGGTGTAAGGATCAGATAGATTTCTGGAGATGAGTTTCACGTATTGTAAGTTATTTGATTACTTTGATGTAACTTAGCTATTTATCTGAAATCCTTTACCATTCCAGAGAAGTGTATTCACTCACTCATCTATCCATTAATTCATTCAATAGACATTCAGTGAATCCCTGGTATGTGCCGCATCCATGGTGGCAGGAGCTGGAGGTACCGAGGGTGGAGGCACAGACCCTACCCTCCACTGGGGAGTGGCCGTCTGCAGATTCATTGTGACTGGCTCCTTACTGGGCACCAACACCGACTCAGGTTTGTAAACCACAGATCTAGATTCTCTCACAGAAGGAAGAAAATGAAAATTTACATTTATTGAGTATGTACTCTGTGCCAGATACCGAGCAAGATACCTAATCTCATTTAGTTCTCACAACATCCTGGAAAGTGGATATGAATGTTCATTTTTGATGAGGAGGATATTGAGACTGGGAGAGGTTACACTGTCTGCCCCATATTGTATAGTCAGTTAATAGCAGAGCTAGCACTGAAGCCAGCCCTGCTTGACTTAAAAATCCATGTTCTTTCCACTCCACCGTAGTTAAAATGTAAAGAGGTAGATCAAACTCAAACAGAAGACCTTGGGCACATGCTCAGGCCCTTCCTCGGGCAAAGAAGAGAAAGGTGTGCCCTGTAAGGAGGAGAAGGAAGTCACACATCAGGGATGATAAAGTCTCAAAAACAGCGAAAACAGTAACAAACACAAAGGAACATCATGGAAAAACCCTGTAAGCTCACTTCACAGAATGAGTCATCCCGAAAGACTTTGGAGAAAGATTAGAAAATGGATGGGTTCTGGAATAATCACTTATCCGAACTGTTTACTGGGAGGCAGAGTGTTTCCAGAGGCTGTGTGTTTATCATCCAGCTGTCTGGGGGAGGGAGGAGGGTTCTCCTGGGGCTTCTAGTTAAAGCCAACCAGATGGTGCCCTCAGCTCCAGGGTCAGGGAGGGGAGCTCTCCAGGTCCCTGCAGTGCTGCCTGGGTACCTGTACACACGGGATTATTGGCAGGTCAGAGGGTAAAAGAAGCCACAAAAGCAAGAGAAGAGCTTTTTTAGCCATGTTCATTTTACTTAAAAATTATTTGAATAACAAGCATTAATGTATTCTGGAAGAGACAGCCAGTTATACACAAAATTTTAAGATAAACACAAGTCTTCAATTTTGGTGGGCCCTGCAGGCTTTGTTACCAGACTCTCAAAGATCCATGATCTTTGGCAGGAACTACTGAGATACTCCATGCAGGCCTCTCGAAGTTATGTCTAGAGCTCACCTCGGCAGCACATGTACTAAAATTGAAACGATACAGAGAACATTAGCATGGCCCCTGCGCAAGGATGACCAAAAAAAAAAACCAAAAACTTATGTCTAATGAACTACTCACCCTCCACCCTCAAATCAATTTTAACCAACATCTACTGAACTCTAGTCCTGGGCGAGGTATTCTGCCAGGTCCTGTTTCAGATTAGTAAGATACTGTTGATGCAGTAGGCCCTAATATGTGCTCACAGTGACTATAATAGAATGTGTTATAGTAGAGGCATGTGGGAAGAGTTATGGATGCTTGGGGGAGGGTGATGAATTTCACCCGGAAGAGGGGCTAGTAGAGAACTGTGCAAGGAAGTTTCAGCTGAGAGAGGGGCACTCACTCACTCCAGACAGACACAGCACACTGCCTCCCCGACCCCAAATGCGAAGTGCAGAAACGGGCATTTACTGTGACTGGGGGGTGGGGAACATGGGAGACACGGGTCTAATAGCTCTGCAGTTTGGGTTTCTGGAGCCAGCCGGGGATGTCTATCCTGAAAACATCCAGCCATTTGGGTGGCTCAGCCCATTCCTGCCACTGTCTAATGACAGGGAATTGACCATGCCAACGTGAAATCACCCCCCTAGGATGGAGGTATGTACAGTTGACCCTTAAGCCAGCACTCCCCAACCTTTCTGGCACCAGGGACTGGTTTCATTGAAGAC
>NW_012136080.1:6958596-6969869 GCF_000956105.1 Propithecus coquereli
GTCTCGCTCTTGCTCAGGCTGGTTTCGAACTCCTGAGCTCAAACAATCCGCCCGCCTCGGCCTCCCAGAGTGCTAGGATTACAGGCGTGAGCCACCGTGCTCCGCCTTGGATAGCATTTTAATAAGTGCATTTCAATATAAATGGTTTCCTTTTTAATCCTAGGTGCTTATGCACTTACAAATATTATTCTGGGAAAGAATCCATGTATTAGGAAAGCCTTCACTGACCACCAAAGGGGTTCATTGCTCAAAGTCCTCAAGTGTTTGAAGATATTACATAACCCATCTTCTTTCCATTTCCCTTCCTTCTCTCCACGTGGTAACTCCCACATCAAGCAGGCCTCTCTCAAACACCTCTGTGCTCACGGCCGGGCAAAACCCCCAAAAACAAGCCGCCGGGGCCGGGAATCCTCACCCCACATTTTCTAGCCGGGTTACCTCTGTCAAATTAGCTTAACCTCCCAGTTTCCTCCTCTGTAAAATGAGGACAATGACAGTACTCATCTCGTGGGACTGTCGTGAGAATGAGATTAATGTGTGTGAAGCTTTAGCCGGGGCTCCCTACCCGGCTGCCTCCAGAGCACGGGACGAGGGAGGGGTGAGGACCTCAGGTGAGACGACTTGAGAGCAAAGCCACTCTCCTACTGCTCTCGCTATTGTGGTTTCTTTTCTCTGGGTCTTACTCAGACCCAGAAATTTCTGTTGAAAAGTAATAATAGAATTATTTTAAAGTCTGTTGCTATCTAAAATTTTGGTAAATGTCTTAGTTGGGTTCCCACAAACGTAGACCCTGAGGCAAAAAATTGGGGGCAAATAGTATATTTGGGAACTGATCCCAGGAAGCAGGGTGAGGAGTGCGGAAGTGAGATGGGGAAGAGAATAAGGTAGGGTGATGAGCAGGTTACCTCTGAGGCAAGAGGGTAACCACAGGAAGAGCTGGCCCTCCATGTATGCAGGGTTGGAATGCTCCAGTGCTTTGGGTGTGAAAAATCCTCACGTAAGTGGAGCTGTGCAGTTCAAACCTGTGTTATTTAAGGGTCGATCCTGCTGGGGACCCTGGGAGACCGGGGTGAGGAGACTGTGCCCTGTTTGTGGGCTCAGGGCTGCTATGGCAGAAAAGCCCCCAGGCAGCGAGACACACGTGCCTGAAGGAGAAAGCGGGTATGCACGGAAATTGTCTTCCAGAGCCACAGGTGACCTGGGAGCGACATTGTCTGCTCCAGTGGGGATGGCTAAGTTAAACATAGCCGTCAGTCATAAGCAAAAGAGACACAAAGCATTGGTTTTGACTTTATTTGATTAAAATTGTAACTAAGAGATTTGGCCCTAGCCTGGGTCTTTCAACTTCTCCTTCCTGCCCGCCCCACCGTGTCTTGGTCTGATTTTCATGGGTGATTCCTTTAGCAACTTCTGTGTGGTTTAGTCTTTAAGGGTGTGTTTATCAGAAATTCCAACTACCCACTCTTCACAGCCCACATATTATTATTATGAGTAAACTTTTCAGTGATTTGGGGGAGTAGTCAGAAGATATTCATTATTTTGGTACCTGCTTATTAGCAGGGAAAATTGAGTTTCTGAAATGTTTCTCTTTCGTTGTAGTCTGTTATTTAAACACACCCCATGACTTGTGATGCAAATTATTAGGACTGTGGGCTGTTAGATTCATCTAGTTAGATTTCAGTATAAAATAGTACCATAAGAGCTTATACTTAGTTAAACAAATGAATGACTGTCACAGTGTTCAATTCCACAAAAAGCAGTTCCATCTGTCAGTTTCCAGGTGAGAGAGTGTGGATGCTGAAGAGCAAAGTTATCATCATCATTTTAAAAAGCACTCAATGGTAAAGAAAAAGAAATACAGAACACTGCGTTTTTATCTACCTCATGAGCACAATGATATATAAATTACGTAGGTTTATAGACAAGAACAGGAAGATAAAATGGGGAAATGAATATCCTTTTGCCCAAGGCAGTCAATTTTCTTTTAAAAACAGGAAGAAAGAGAGATCAGTAGTAGCCTTAAAATCAAATCCCAGCGCTTTCAACGTGCTTTTCATTAACCTTGGCAACTTTTCTAGGCTCAGACCAAGTTACTGAGGAATTTCCCAAAATTTCCTACCACTCATTTTTGTTTTCTCTAAAAGTAGGCCAAAACATTGAGACTGGCAAGAGGAGCACCGTGAACAAGAATGAACCTCAGAAACAGTACACTAAGAGGACGCCAGACACAAAAGACCACGTATTGTATGACCTCAGGTATATGAAATTTCTAAAAAATGCAAAGCTGTAGATACAGAAAGCAGATCAGTGGTCACCTACTGGCTGCTGGGAAGAGGAATGCAGCATAAATGGCACAAGGAAAATTTGGGCGGTAATGGAATTGTCTTAAAACCGGAATGTGGTGATGGTTGCACAGCTGTATAAATTTAGTAAAACTCATCCAATGGTGGATTTTATGATACGGAAATTATACAATAAAGCTGTTTAAAGGAGGTTGAGAGAGAGAGAGAGGAACACTGTGAATCAGGCACTGCAGCCACCCCATTTCTAAAATGGAAGGAAATATAAGAAAACTTCCAGGCTGGGCGCGGTGGCTCACGCCTGTAATCCTAGCACTCTGGGAGGCCAGCCTGAGCAAGAGAGAGACCCCGTCTCTACTAAAAAAGAAACAGAAAGAAATTAGCTGGACAACTAAAAACATATATAGAAAAAATTAGCCGGGCATGGTGGCGCATGCCTGTAGTCCCAGCTACCCGGGAGGCTAAGGCAGGAGGATCGCTTGAGCCCAGGAGTTGGAGGTTGCTGTGAGCTAGGCTGACGCCACGGCACTCTAGCTCAGGCAACAGAGGGAGACTCTGTCTCAAAAAAAAAAAAAAAGAAAACTTCCAGTTACTGTGGTGTAGCAAAGTTCAAAGGGACTGGTGATTTCAAGGGTTTCTTGCAAGGTTTGTAGCTCCTTCCCCAGCAAGTAACCTCCAGCAGCTCCCACAAATAAACCTCCTCAAACACACACTCTTAAGAAAAAACTGTACTTGCCTTGTCAAGGCACCTCCAAGACAAGCCTCCTGACCTCCTTTCAACAGACTGCTTCCCTGAGCACTGCTAGGGGACAGGCGGCAGCAGCACTGTCCAGTAGAAATACGATGGGAGCCACATACACACTTCTAAATTTTGTAGTAGGTACCTTACAAACATAAGAAACAGGTGAAATTAATTTTAAAAATATAGTATCTCAAACCCAGTATGTTCAAAGTATTGTCATTTCAGCATGTGATCAATATAAAAATTATTGAGATGTTTTACATTCTATTTTTATACTAAATCCCCCAAATTTGATAAGTATCTTATAGCACATCTCAATTCTTACTAGCTATATTTCAAATAGCCACAGGTGGCTGCTGTATTAGATAGTGCAGCCCTAGAGGTATCCTGTATTACTGATGATAATCTATAGACTTCAAGATTATTTGTAAAGAAGAGAATGATTTTCACGCAGAGATCCAGTGATAATTTGAAAAAACAACAAGAAAGATATATGTTGATTTCTGTTCTATAAATGCACACTCATCTCTGTGATCTTCACTTTTTTTTTTTTTTAACTCAAAGTAGGATTAAGATCTTCACTTTTTTTTTTCTTTTTTTTTGAGACAGAGTCTTGCTCTGTTGCCCAGGCTGGAGTGCCATGGCGTCAGCCTAGCTCACAGCAACCTCAGACTCCTGGGCTCAAGTAATCCTCCTGCCTCAGCCTCCTGAGTAGCTGGGACTACAGGCACGCACCACCATGCCAAGCTAATTTTTCCATTTTTTGTAGAGATAAGGGTCTCACTTTATTGCTCAGGCTGGTCTCGAACTCCTAGCCTCAAGAAATCCTCCTGCCTTGGCCTCCCAAAGTGCTAGGATTACAGGTGTGAGCCACTGTGCCCGGCCAAGAATCTGATTTATTCCACAAAGTATTTACTATTCAATTTTGACAATTGTACTTGTAGCTGACCACTCAGCTTTTCTGTGGAATTAAAATTGCTCTGCTGGAGCACAGAGGATTTTTCGGGCAGTGAAACTGTTCTATATGATACTACAATGGGGGATGCATGTCATTAGACATTTGTCAAAACCCACAGAATGTACAAGATTGAACCCTAAGGTAAATTATGGACTTCGGGTAATAGTGATTGTTCAGTGTGGGCTCAACGATTGTGACAAATGTACCACTCTAGTGCAGGATGTTGATAGTGGAAGAGGCTATTCATGTTTTGGGCCAGGGGTACGTCCCTATACTCCAAGTCTCTATACTTGAAACTCTCTGTACTCGGCACTCTCTATATTGCACTCAATTTTGCTGCGAACCTAAAACTGCTCTATAAAATAAAGTTTATTAATTTAAAAAAATTGCTCTGTGGCTGTAGCACCTGGGAAAATATTTCTTCCCTGGCAACACAGTATCTTCTTTGTAGACCCACAAATCTAAGTAAGAAAGAAAAAAAAAAAAAGCCTCATGAAGTCAGCAGGAAGGAAGGCCTGTGATTGATTTCTCAGTTATTGTTGATTATTCTTGGAAATCCCCCTTTGGTAATGGTGACCTTTTGTTTTACTCTTCCTTTCCCTCGGGTTAAAATTATGCACTTGGGATGCAGGTGTCCCTACTGGGCCTGAATGCTTTTTTTCCCTGTCTCCTTCTCCTTATTTTCTTTTCCTTTCCTCCTATACAAATAGATCCACAGTTGGGGGAAGTGTTGCTATTAGATCCACTGGGACTATTAGAGGCATCATTCCATGGCAGGCCCCTCACACAAATGTCCAGAAGGGATAGAAGCCCTTACCCATGGTCCCTAAAATGAGTCCAGACCACCTCCCACTTCACAGGTCTGTCTCGCTCACTTTGTTCTATGACTCCAGCCTGGGTTCCAGCTTCCCAGCCCTTCATGATCTACTTTGAACATTTGTCCCTGTCTCAACACACAGCCTTTTCCATTCCCACATTCCACCTCCAGCCCCCAGCACTAGGACTGCCAGTAAGAAATACCGCCACATTACAATCAGACAGGATACTCCTCCCCCAGCCACCGACAGATCCTGGCCTAGACGAACAGTCAACCTGAAGGCTTAACTTGGTTACCAATGGTCAGAACTGAGTTCCCGCTTCTTCAGCTTGAAGAACAGGTCTTCTCAACAGTGGCAGGTTCCCTTTTCGTTCTTGTTTAGCAAAGGAGCAACTCTATTTCTGAATGTTAAACTCTCAACATGTGCATCGATGCATATCTTAGTTTAGGTTCTCCCAAAGACAAAACCTCAGATAAAGACTCAGGTCTTGGGTGCAGATAACCTTTTTGAGAGGGGAAGCTAGAAAGTGGGAGTGAGGCAGTAGGGATAGTGAGAGGAAAAAAAAGCCACGAAGGGCTATATTATTCCTCCGGTTACTGTTGGGGGCAGCCAGGGCTTGCTCTTGCTGGGGACCCTCTGAGGAATCATGTAGAGTATACTCCAGAATTGTGCCTCTGAGGAACTAGAGCTGAGGGCCTTTTCCCACTGACTGTCCCTTCCTCTCGTGGTTGCAGGTTACTCTGGGGGTGTTAACATTCCCCTGCACGTGGGCTGCTCTGTGTATGGGCTAAGTGAACTACTGAAGCTTCAAAAAAAACCCTGAGGTGGAACAGTTGAAGGGATCTACAGGTGCTCGAGGTGGGCGCTGCCAGCATGCGTGGAAAATGTCCACTCTGCACGCAGCTGGAATCCCACACTGGCTAAGGGGACGTGGCAAAGAGCCCAGATGGCATCTGCTGCTATTCACAAATAGTAATTTAAAGCTATTTTCCTCACCCATCTCAAAAAACAAAACCAAAACATTTAACAATGGAAACAGCCCCATGACGTGATATAACTTCTGCTGCTGTTTCTTCATGTCAGGAAGATGGAACACTCAGAGACAGCAGCGTGCACATGGTCAGGGCGGGGCCAATGGAAAGAGCCCTTCCACTGGAGTTCCTCATCCTCATCTTCCAGCTCCTGCGTGTTCCTACGGTCAGTAAGTTTCACTCGCTAAAGGCAAACCAAAAAGACAGTCAGTCCCAGCCCTGTTGTCACACTCTTCCTTAGAGTCTTTAAGGAAGTTGACCTAGAGGTGAATGGGGCTTGGAGGTAGAACTTTCCCCTCTTCTCTAAGCTGAGGCTTTGAGAACATTCAAAGCCAAGCTGCCAAATGGTCCAAATGGGATCACAGTTATTTCCACAGTAGGGCAATTCCTATGGTGATGTCTTCAAAGCTAGAGAAGAAGAGGGTAGAAGTTCTTCCTCGTTGAAGAGAACTCATTGGGAAGAACTCACAGGGGCAACCAAAGCAAGTCTGGATGACTGCCAAGAGCTTGGGTTTGGGCAGGGGAAAGGTTGGGGGGCTTAGCAGGAAGCTCTTGGGGTGCCATTTACAGGAGACACTCCACCATGTCAACAGATGACTTTGTAGGCTGGGCGCAGTGGCTCACGCCTATAGTCCCAGCTACTCTGGAGGCTGAGGTGGAAGGCTCACCTGAGCCCAGGAATTCAAGACTGCAATGAGCTGAGATCACAGCACTCCAGCCTGGGTGAAACGGTGAGATTCTGTCGCTAAAATAAATAGATAGATAAATAAATAAATACATTTTTTACAAAACACAAAAGATTGACTTTCTAAAGCCTGTGACTCTTAAGGATATTTGCTGAAAATTACGGTGCCAACTATAGGATTCCCGAAACATCAAGATTATTCTTAAAAACAATAGACAAACAATCCTGACTATGGGATAGGTTAACTTGGGAGATCTAGGACCTTTCTCAGTAGTTGGTGACACAGCTTGGCCTTTTCAGTGTGGGCTGGGTATCCTCTTAGACATTATTCATCATGGTAACTACCACGTACAATACTCAGGGTATGAACACAGCCCTTACCTACTTTAGCTAATTTAATACACAACTGCAAAGGAGATCTGTTATCACCAGTTGACGAATGAGGCGACTGTGGCTCACAGAATGTAAATGACTTACTCACAGTCATGCAGCTTCATTAGTAGCAGAGCTGGGACTTTAAACTAGTTCATGGGCAAAGACAGAAATATGGCTCCTGTTATGATTACATAGGCATCTTTCAATACGTCCAGGAAGGCCGGCAACCTAACAGGTCAGCCAGTGCCTCTATACAATAGTACAGCCAATTGTTCAGCGCTTAGACCTGGGGTCAGATGATCTCTTTTGAAGACCATCAGGGAGTGGAATTAAATACAAAATTGTCTTCATGTCTTCTTTATAGTCTGTGCTTAAACATGATTATTGTTAATAGCAATAGGTTCTGTATGTTTGAGTATGTGTTTTGTTGTCCTGGAAGTTTGTCATAAGAAACTAAATGTTTTCCAGAAACAAATAATAAAACATTAAAATAAAAATGATACTTCTTATCCTTCTACAAGATGCATTTGTGTCCTGATCATGAAAATATGCTTATTTTTTAGGTCACACATTTATATTTGGCAGCAAATTTTTGATGTTTGCATGAACAAGCTTCCATCGGAAGTATGGAAGGAAGAATTTGTGTGCACTCGCAGCAGAAACAAAACTGTTGACTTTATGGGTTTGAAGATCTCCTTACGATGTGGAGAAGCCCTTATGAAAATCTCCACTTGCCTCTCTGTGGCCGAAATATTTCTCCCTCCCTCTCTCTCCCTCTCCCTCTGCCTCTCTCTCTCAGCTACAGACAGGGATTTCTGTTGTGTTCCCCCAGTTTCCCACTGAGCCATTAGAAAGAAATTCCTAACTGGGATCCTAGACAAGTGATGGGCTGGTACGTAGCAGGTGCTTCACGGAAGCAGTACTCCTCAGGACTGAAAGGGACTTTAAAGGCCACAAGCCTACAGTGGACATCTGTGGCTTTGACCTTTTCATTTTCTAGCAAAACTTCTCAAAATTGGTCTCTCTCTATTTGCTGTACCCACTTTCCCACATCCCATGGTCCTCAAACCCCTCTGATCACTGTGTGGTCCCCTGCACTGAAATGGCTCTGGTCAAGGTTTCATTTTTCTTTTTCTTTTAGAGCTAAGCAACTAGGAATGAGGGTCAAGGTTTCAGAGACCTTCAATCACCGAGTTTGGTAGTCGCCTCCCTGTCCACCTGCTCCTCCACCACCCAGTAGCATCCGATACAGTGGATCAGTCCTTCCAGCTTGAAATATTCTTTTCAGAGCTTTCTCAGAATCACAGCCTACCAGCTCCCTCCTGCTTCCCTGGCCACTCCTTCTGAAGCTCTTTCACTGACATTCTGCTGCTCGTGGCCTCTAATTTGCACAGGCCCTTGGCTCTCTCCACATCATTTCCCTGGAGATATCCCTTCCAGGCCTCTGGCTTCAAATACTGTTATATTTTCTGACGATTCTCAAACTTATACCCTGAGCTCCCATCTCACGTATTTAGCTGCGTACTTGTTTTTTTTTCCTGGATGCCTGACAAATGTCTCAAAATTAGTATGTTCAAAACAGAACTCTTGGTGCTTCTTCTCCCAACAAGCTCACATTTCTCCCGCCCCCTGCGATCTTTCTCTTCGCAGATAATGGTACCACCCAATTGCTCAAGCCAAACACTTAGGAGTCATCCTTGATTCTTCTCTTTTTCCCATCCTTGTGCCCAACAGCTCAGCAAGTCCTGTGGGCTCCTTCTCCTGACTACATGTGCTAGATTCTTCTTAGCTCTGTTTCCCACTCTGCCATCCCTGCTCTGGATTATTGTATAGCCTGCTACAGATTTCCCTGCTTTCATGCTTATCCTCCTATAATCCATTCCCAGAGTCGATCTTTTAAAAATGTAGGTCAGATAGTGTAGCTGGTTTAGAACTCACTGGTTTAGAACCACCCCACCAAGTGCTTTCCCATCACACTTAAAATAAAATTCAAATGCCTCGACAAGACTTATAAGTCACCTGACAACTGAGCCCAGGGATCAACAAAGTTTTCGGTAAAGGTCCAGATAGTAGATACTTTAGGGTATGCGAGCTATATGGACCCTATTGCAGCCACTCAACTCTGCTGCTAGACTTGACCATAGATAATATGGGAACCACGTGAATGTAGCTGTGTTCCAATAAGACTTTATTTACAAAAATAGGCAGTGGGCTGGGTTTGGCCTATGGGACATAGATTACTGACCCATGATCCAGCACCTGCCTGCCTTTCCAATCCCACTGCACACCACTCCGCCTTCACTAGGCCCAGCCTTATCTACCTGGGGTGGAGAGCCTCCCAGCATGGCTGCCACCCATGCTTTCCCTCCCTATACACTAATGTCACACCCTGGAATATGCTAGCCTGTGATTGCCTGTGGCAGAATTGATGTTCTAGGATTTCTGAGCTGAGGCCTTCAGAAGATTGGCAGCTTCTGCCACCTCTCTTGGAATCCCGCTATCATGCTGTAAGAAACCAAAAGCCACAGAGAACGGCCACATGGGGGAGAACTGAGGAGCTCCGAGCCATAGCTCCCCCAGCCAGCAGCATCGACTGCTAACAATTTGACTAAGCCACCTTAGATGTTCCAGCCTAGTCTAGTCTCCAGGTGACTGCAGCCAGCTAGCATCACATGGAGCAGAAGAACTTTCTAGCTGAGTCTAGTCATCTCATAGAATTGTGAGAGATAAAGTGGTTATTATTTTTAGCCATTAAGTTCCGGTTCTTTGTTTTATAGCAACAGATAACCGAAACACAGACAACTTCTTTCTGTTCCTCAAATGTACCTAGCTCATTCCTCCATCAGCACCAGCTGCTGTCTCTGCTTGGAACATGTTTCCCCAGGTGTTCATTTGGCTGGTCCATTTCATCCCTCGGGTCAACCTGTAGCACCTCGGTTTTCCATTGGAAAGTCACCCTTTCTGCCTACATGGTTGAGCCCTCTTTTCCCACCCCACCCTCATCTGGACTTCAGGTTCAACTTGTAATCAAGGGCAAGCCAAGTAATAATTCTATACCACCCCCTTCCCCCACCGAGCCTCAGTTATTGATTCAAGGATGGGCATATGAGCCAAGTCAGTTCATTAAGTGTTAGTCCTAGGCCGGGTGAGGTGGCTCACACCTGTAATTCTAGCACTCCGGGAGGCCGAGGTGGGAGGATTGCTTGAGGTCAGGAGTTTGAGACCATCCTCAGCCAGGATACCAGCTAAATGTCTTGGTTACACACAGAAAGGGCTCCTCATTGCTGGGTGCTCTTATCCCATTCCTGAAGATAAATGGAGCACTGTATTATTTAGGATCGACTAAGCCACAATAACAAATAGACCCAAAGGTTTAATGGCTCAACATGGTAAAATTTTATTTCTAGCACAGGTAACAAGAAATCAGGGTACTCAAGTTGGTGGGGGTGCTGTCCTCCATGCAGCCACTGTGAGATCTAGGTCCTTTCCACCTCGTGGATCTGCTATTTTCCAGGGCCTCATTGTCGTCTGCATCCAAAGAAGAGGAAAACATATAAAGGAGCCAATATGGGAAATTTTTGTGGGACAGGCAAAGAGGCATGTCACTGCTGCTCACTTTGTCACAAAGCCACACCTAGCCAAATGGTAGGTAGGGAAATGCTGTTTAGTTAATTGCCTAAAGAAGGGGGGAATGGATTCGGTGGACAGCTTGTGATCTCCACTGTGGGCAGCTAAAGTCATCATGACACAAAATTAATTGCTAATAAACTGACCACACATCCCTTCCTTTCAAAACCAAGCTTCCACCCCCCTGCTCCTTGTGTCAAAGTCTTTGTCCATTATTCTCTCTACGTTGTCAGGCTACAACAGCATAATGCAATGCAGATCACATAAAAACTGATGGCAAAGTGAAACTGTCAGTCTTGCAAAATAAGCAAGATTTCAAAAAGATTAGGAAAGCAATTTTGAGGAACTGCCCTAATCATTTGCAAAGCCAATGACATATCAGGAAATGGCAGCACTAGATGAGAGAAAATTGATGAAGATAAGAACTAAAAAGATACTTCAAATGAGAATAATTTGAATATCAAAGAGGTAAGAGAGACACCTGGGAAAATTAACAAAGGCCTCAAATATTTTTGCCAAAATTATACTGTTTATGATGGTGCTGTGAAAGTCAAATCTGAATGGACAGATTTCGTATTCTATGATCATACAGTCTTACCAGAAAAAATACGCAAACAAAAATTCCTTGACAGTTGATTGATTCATTTTTGTGATTACTGTTGCTATGTTAAGAATTAGCTGGTTGGGCCGGGCGCGGTGGCTCACGCCTGTAATCCTAGCACTCTGGGAGGCCGAGG
>NW_012136080.1:6970393-6980165 GCF_000956105.1 Propithecus coquereli
CCTCTTGCCTCAGCCTCCCTAGGTGCTGGGATGACAGGAGTGCGCCCCTATGTCTGGCTGATTTTGCAATAGGTTATTAAGCACGAAATGTCCAATTTCCTTAAGTACTAAGTTTGACAGTTGATGTCTGTGACATTTCACTTTGACACTTCTTGTTTTATTTTTATTTTTACATCCGTAGTCTTTCAAACACACGTTGTGGCTTGTGATTATCTTTCAAATTTTTTTTTAGAGGAACTTTTGTGAAACCATGGATAAGTCAAAAATTCATGTTATTTTCAAATATGAGTTCCATCCTGGAAACAATGCAGTGCAGACAGCTCGAAATATCAATGAAGAGTTTGGGAAGGATGTGGCTAATGAATGCACAATACATTGATGGTTTGAGAAGTTCCAATCTGGTCATTTTAATCTTGAAAATGAGCCATGTGGTCCACCTGAGACCAAGGTGGATAATGATGGGCTGAAAGCTGTAGTGGAAGCGAGTCCATCTCAACCTGCGCGTGCATTAGCAGCAAGGTTTGGCATTACTATTCCAACAATATTGGACCGTTTGAAACAAATGGGCAAGGTAAAGAAGCTGGATAGATGGGTTCTGCATGAATTAAACAAGCACCAGAAGAGAAATCATCTCGAAGCTTGCCTTTCTTTGCTGTCATGACATAAAGGTGAACCATTTCGACGCTGTATTGTTATATGTGTTGGAAAATGGATTCTTTTTGACAATCGCAAGCATTTGGCACAATGGTTGGATAAAGACGAAGTGTCGAAAAACAGTCCAAAACTGAATATTCATTAAAAACAGCTAATGGTGTCTGTTTGTTGGTCCAGCGCTCGTATTATCCGCTATAGCTTTGTGAAACCTGGTCAATTGATTACAGCAGATATCTACTGCAACCAACTGGATGAAATGATGAGGATGCTTGTGATTAAGCAGCCAAGATTGGTCAACAGAGAAAGGCCAATCCTCTTGCAAGACAACGCTTGATCACATGTCGCACAAACAACGCTGCTCAAACTACAGAGGCTGGACTTGGAAACTCTCTGTAATCCATCATATTCACCAGACCTTGCACCAACTGACTACGACTTCTTCTAGGCTTTGGACTACTTCTTGCAAGGAAAAATATTCAATTATCAAAAAGCTGTGGAAGGCCAGGCGCAGTGGCTCATGCCTGTAATCCTAGCACTCTGGGAGGCCGAGGCGGGTGGATCGCTTGAAGTCAGGAGTTCGAGACCAGCCTGAGCAAGAGCGAGACCCCACCTCTACCAAAAATAGAAAGAAATTAGCCGGACAACTAAAAATATATATAAAAAAAAAAAATTAGCCGAGCATGGTGGCACATGCCTGTAGTCCCGGCTACTCGGGAGGCTGAGGCAGGAGGATCGCTTGAGCCCAGGAGTTTGAGGTTGCTGTGAGCTAGGATGATGCCACGGCACTCACTCTAGCCTGGGCAACAGAGTGAGACTCTGTCTCAAAAAAAAAAAAAAAAAAACTGTAGAAAAGGCCTTTCGCAATTTCATCATCACTCACTCTTCAGACTTCTTCACTGCTGGCATAAATAAGCTACCGTTAAGATGGCAAAATAATGTTGATAGTTTAGGCATGTATTTTGATTAATTATACTGCTTCTTGTTTGAGATATAATAAACTCCACTTTTGATTTGAAATTGGACATTTCATATTTAATGACCTAATTTTTTTTTTTCTTTTGTAGAGACTAGGGTCTTGCTCTTGCTCAGGCTGGTCTCGAACTCAAACTCCTGGCCTCAAGCGATCTTAGAGTGCTGGGATTACAGGCATGAGCCACTGTACCCAGCTGACTCTTAAATTTATATCTGCAGTCTTGGCCCGTCTTCTTAGCTTGAGATGTATATCCTATTGTGTACTTGACATCTCCACTTGAGTATTTAGTAACCTCTCAGACTTAGGTGTCTGAAAACAGACCTCTTGATTTCAAAACTGTTTCTTCTCTCTTTTTAAATCCTGTTCCTTGAATTGAATCAAAATTGTTTCTTAAGTCTTCCCTACCTCGTCCTGTAAATGGCAGCGTCAGTCAGCCTCTTGCTCAAACCAAAATCTCAAGAGTCATTTTGGTTGCCTCTGTCCCTGCCTGCCCCTGCCCTCATAGCAAGTTTTGCATGCCTAATTTCAAAATGTAACCTAAATCCATTCTGGTCCATCTCCTCACTACCATCTGACTACTAGCCCAGGTGGCTGCGACTCACTGGGGCCTGGTGACAGCCTCTTGGCTGTGTCC
The DNA here is from genome assembly GCF_000956105.1 of Propithecus coquereli. Lineage (NCBI taxonomy): Eukaryota > Metazoa > Chordata > Mammalia > Primates > Indriidae > Propithecus > Propithecus coquereli. The sequence continues at coordinate 6,972,655 of NW_012136080.1, forward strand.
CTGCTCTTGACTTCGTGGCCATTTCATCTCCACACAGCAGCCCCAGTGATCACTGAAATGTACACATCGAATTTTGTCATTCCTAGAATTGAATCTCTTCAGTGGCTTCCCACCACATGTGTAACAACACCCAAACTCCTTCCCCTGGCCTCCAGGCCCCACGGCACCTGCCTTGTGCCCACGTCTTGCCCCGCCTCTCAACATCACTCCTTGCTCTCTCTCCGGCCAGCGCCTGGCCAGCTTGCTCTGCCCTCAGGGCCTCTGCTGTCCGATCTCTCTCTTCTCCAGAGCGTGGCTGCCTGACTCCTCATCAGCCACATCTCAGCTCAAACGTCCTATCCATAGAGAGGCCTTCTCCAACTCCCATCTGGAGCAGCCCCTTCCCCAGCCCTCTCTATCTTGTTTCCGTATTTTATTTTCTTCACAGAAATTATCATTAACCCTAGCTGGACTATTCTGCTTATTTATGTATTTAAATATTTGTCTGTCTTCCCTTAGACTGTAAGTCTCATGAGAGCAGGGGTTTTGTCTCTTTTGTTCACTGCCATATTTTCACTTGCCAGAGGCTGTCACATAATAGATACTCAAGAAATACTTGTATAATAGTTTCTTTTTTTCTTTTTTTTGAGACAGAGTCTTGCTCTGTCGCCTGGACTAGAGTGCTGTGACCTCAGACTAGCTCACAGCAACCTCAAACGCCTGGGCTCAAGTGATACTCCTGCCTCAGCCTCCTGAGTAGCTGGGACTATAGGCATGTGCCACTACAGCAGGCTAATTTTTCTATTTTTAGTAGAGATGGGGTCTCACTCTTGTTCAGGCTGGTCTTCAACGCCTGACCTCAAGCGATCTTCCCACCTCGGCCTCCCAGAGCGCTAGGATTACAGGCGTGAGCCACCACACCCAGCCAATAGTTTTTAAAATACAAGAAAAAATAAAGTTATTTTTAAGTTTCATTTTGCAGGGTAAAGTCCAAAGAAAAATCTTTTTTCACTATTTAATATGAAATTTTGGTTTCCTTTATAAGCAGATTTAAGTGTTCTTTCTCTGTACCAATTATCTTTGAACAGTGAAGATCTCCTATCTTGCATATATCCTTCTTAGACTTTCTAGACTAATAAACTGTGGAATAAGGAAGTGAGAACAGTGCTGGTATGATTTGTTCTTGGTTAACCCAAGCTGGGTCACAGTGATCTGTCATTTTCCTTCCAGGGACACAGAAGTACCCTCTCCCCTTTAAAATCCATGCTAAGGCATGGTATGGTTCATACTTGTACTCTCAGGACTTTGCGAGGCAAAGGCAGGAGGATCACTTGGGGCCAGGAATTTGAGATCAGCCTGGGCAACATAGCAAGACTCCATCTCTACCCCAAAAAATAAGAAAAATTAGCCGGGAGTAGTGGTCGTCCCAGCTACTTGCCAAGTTTGAGGTTGCAGTGAGCTGTGATCACGCCACTGCACTCTAGCCTGGGGGATAGAGCGAGACCCTGTTACACTCATTGGCTTGCAGAGGATAGAACCTTGGTGTCTTTTTAATGAAACACTGTTTCCATCTCCAGGATTTCAGTGCCATTCTAAATATCTGCTGGTCCTCTAAGACCACAGATAAACATCGAAAGTCTCTTTCTTGGGTTCTCTAAGTGCTCTGGCTGGTTATTCATATGGGTCAAAAGACTTGAGTTTAATTCAATTTAGGACACAAATGAAGGTTCTCATTGGTGGGGAGCGGCCACAGAGCAAGACAATTTGGCAACACACTGATGTCACTGAATCGCTGAATTAAACAGATGCCACTTTAATGTGGAGGCTCTGATCACTTTCAAAGAACTGGCTTATACAGCTTCTTGAGTTCTTAGAACCAGTTGTTTGAGGTTGAAAAATATTGAAGCATTTATGGTTCACTTTAAAATTCTCTTCCACCTTGCCATGTGCCATGATCCTTAGGGGTTTGTGGGAGGAGAAGAGAGAGTGGGGAGGAAGGCAGAGGGAGCCACTTCCCCTGGCCACCTTACCACAGGGGTCTTTGGGGCTGAGGAGAGGTTGGGCATTGACCTGTGTGGGGCCTGCCAGGTCTAAGCAGTTGCCAACAGGGCTCTGAGGTTAACCTGAGAGCACATGCTATTCTAAAGGGGTCATCTACCCCTCACATCTTCTCCATGTGAATTTTCATGTTCTGTCACCCAAGTTTTAACCGCTGGCTCAAATTTATAAAGCTCTGTGCCAGCCAGACAGCACATGACCTCAGGTCTTGATCCAGCCAGTAGCTCCCAGCTTGCAACCTCTGGCATATGGCCCCATGTAAAGATCATAGATGGGGCAAGAGAAGATGCTGGCTATTTCTCCAGTCACTGATACCAGACTGTTGGGTGAATGCAGATGCCTTCTTTCTTAGTCCAGAGAGCAATTTCTGTTCCAGGGCTTAACAAGCAGTTGCAAAGCATTTAAAGAAAAAAATTGATGTTGCAGGGAATCTTCTTTGAAATGGTATCGAAGCTTGACAGAAAGAGCCTTAACTTCGCGATGAGAAAGTTGTGCATGTCGTTGCTGCCTTGGGGCACAATATTTGTGGGGCCTATCTCCTCAAGTAGAAAGAGACCGTGTGTTTTTCCTCTACATGTTTGGGACGCTCCAACTGGTCCCAGAAACAGTGCCTGCTGGCTGGGCGAAGGTAGTGAGTTATCTCACTGATTGTTCACAGTCAGTTACAGGTTGAACTCCTTGTTCTACTACTGTCCCCCTTCTCACCACTGCACTTGACTAGTCGAAAACAAACAACAAAAAGTGCATGCATTTCGTAGGTGCTCAAAAGTGTATTGAATTAATTTGCTGACCACTTTCAGCTTGCAAACTTCACTTTAAAAATATTAAGAACAAAAAAACCCTCTGTGTAAAATATCCAATTCCCTTAGGGTTAAGCCTTAGGGCAGAGGAGAAGAAAGACAAGGGAACCACTGTGAATTAAAGTTTTGTTATGTGCCAGTAATTCTATAAATATAATTTGATTTAATCTTCATAGTATCTCTGAGAGGGAGCTACTGGTCTTATGGTCCTTATTTTACAGGTGAGGTTACTGAAGTTCAGAGAGAATAAACAGCTTGTCCAAAGTCAGCTCACAAGTGCTACAGCTGGAATTTGAACCCAGCTGTGTATATAATCCTTGCCACTGGGACTCTGAGCCACACTCAAAGAAGAGACTTCTACTGTGCCTCTGTTTCTTGGAGGCTCCCAAATGTCAGCAATAACACCTACATTGTCCTCAAGGATCGGATGACCTGTAATGCACTTGTTAAGGCAGGCAAGTGTATTGAGGCAACAAGGAAGACCTTCCAAAGGGTTTGTTCAATGTTTGGATAACCTGGATCCCTATTTTCAAATACAACAGACAGTTGAGCTTTCAGAATTTTCCTTTTAAAATCAGTGTGCCCTAAAACAAATTTATTATGTTCCCAAGAAGGAGAAAAAAAAAAAAAAAAAAAAAAGAAGCCCAAGAAGAGGCTGACCATCAGCCTAACTGGTCTCCTCGTGTCTCCTCTGCCCCCAGCTCCTCACTAGCCAGAGTCGTTCCGTGATCACTCACTCAGAATAAAATCCAAATTCCTCCCCATGACTAAAGTGGCCACATGGTCTACCCACCTGCCGGTCTCTGATTTCACCTCCCTCGCTCTGTCCCTGGCTGTGTCCGCTCCACTCACCGCACTGACCTCGCTTTCACTCCAACACCCCAGGCACAGTTCCGCCTCAGGACCTTTCACTTGCTGCTTCAGTGGCTGGGATGTTCTTCCTCCAAAAGTGCGTGTGTTTGCTTTCTCATTCCGCTCTGGTCTTGGCACAAAAGGCACTTGGCACTTGCCTTGTGAGAGAGGCCTTTGCTGTGACCACATTTTTGCCTTTAGCACCGATCACCCAAGACATATCATACATTTATCTGTTTATTAACCATTCCCCCTACTAGAATGTAAGCTTCACGACTGCAGGGAGTTTAGTTTTCTTGTTCACTATGCTACCCCTGGAACCTGGTACAATGTTAAAACATGTTAAGTGCCCAGGAAATATTTGTTGATGAATAAATGAACAAACATGAATGGCATTTAGCCTGGCATTCAAGGCCCTTGGGGACCTGCCCCAAACTATCCTTCAGGCTTCACCCCCTGCTCCACCCACTCTCCACCTCCTTTCCTGGGGCCCAAGTCGAGATAATCCCCTCCTTGCTGTTTTGGCCAGTCCAGCCCACCCACAGTGCTTTGTGTCATTTTCCCTATCTGGGAAGCCCTTTCTTTCTTTCTTTGGTAAAATCTTATTCTCTTTTTCAAGAAAATGCTGTTTATTATTCAAGGCCCATTGTCAGCCTGTCGGTAAAACCATCCTGGCCGTTCCAGGCGGAACAGTGAGTAACATGGCGCTTTGCTGCTGCCAGGAGGGAAACTGCTGCTCCCCTAACCCACGTTAATGGCAGCACTAGCCTCTGCCTCTCTGTCCTTCTACCCAAACCTCAGCGCAAGTGCTCTGAAGTCACTGAGAAATCTCCTCATTTGTCCACTAAGAAATACTTCTTTCTTCATAAAAAAGGCCAAGGAATGTTTTAGACAATTGGAGACTCCCTCTGTTCACCTGAAGATAGGAAAGTGACATCCCATGAACATGGTAGGATTTTCTATGAGTGTTTATTCAATAAATCTAAATGTTCTCTCCACACCTACAGAAATAGAAACATCCCCAAGCATTCGCCACTACAATGGGTGACACAAATAAGGAAAGAGTCTCTGCTGGAAACCTGCTTGCTTTAACACTCTGGGAGGCCAGGCCTGGGTTGTAAATGCATGACATCAGTGAGGAGGTGGGTTACGGAAGGAGAGGTGGATTTTAGTCCGAGGAAAAAAATCAGGTAAGAACCCATTCTGGAGGAAAATGTCAACAAAGGTGCATCGTGCTAGATACTTTGCCTCCTTCTAAATTTCAGCCCATTGTTTTAAAAGCCGACTGGGACAGTGCAAAGGCCATGATTTCCTCCAAGGAAGATTTACAACTTGTGATTTCCAAGGAAGATTTACAACTTGTGATTTCCAAGGAAGATTTACAACTTGAGCAAGTGGTGGGGCGGGAAACAAACACACATAGTGTCAATAGAAAAGAAAACAAACTCTGTAAACTAATTTTAAAGAAATTTTATTCTGAGCCAAATTTGAAGACCATGACCCGGAGCCACACCCAAGAAGCCTTGAGCAAGTGGATTTGCTGTGGTTGGGTTCCAGTTTGGTTTTATACATTTCAGGAAGACAAGGGTTACAGGTAAAGTCATAGATCAATATGTGGGAGGCATACATTGGTTTGGCCAGAAAAGGTGGGCCGTCTCTAAGGAGGGAGGTCTGAAGGCTTGGAATTTTTAAGATAAGGAGGTCTGTTAATCAGAGACAAGCCACCAGACTTACATTTGTTGTATAAATTAGGGAACTACAGGTTTGTCTTGCATGCCCTTAGGCCTGTTAATGGGTTACAAAGGATGTCCCCAAGAAGGGATGGGGCATGATGAGGCATTTCTGACCTCCCTCCTCGTGGCAGGCAATTTAGTTTTAGGATATGCCCTTGGCCAAGAGGGGATCCATGCAGTCAGCCGGTGGGGGCGGGGCTTAAGGTTTTATTTTAGTTCACAACAGCTATTTCCCCAATTATCTAGACTTAAACTGCAAGGAGGTAATAAAAACAAATGAATAGGGAGTGTGCATTCCAAGAGAAGCTGTTCTCATCTCATCTTTGCCCACGCGTGCTCGGGCCCCTGCCAAGACACCGCTGCTTTGATCCAGGTGCCACCGCCACTCAGGACTGCCTGCACCCTGGCCAGGCAGAGGTGTATTCTTGGAAACCATGTCACAGACAAGTCATGATAAAGTGGACTGTTTTCTCCACAGGTGCAACATTAAAAATGGGTTCCTCATAGGATTTGAAAAATATAGATCTAGAAAATAACCAAAGATATGCCACACAAGCCGCACCCCAGCTAACCAGCTTCTCCATCATTTCAAATTGTTAAATTATATTTAAAATCTTTTGAAATGGGAAAACAAGTACTGTGCCCCAAATACTCCACCAGTGGCCAAAAGGGGTCCTGATTTGCATCTTTTGGGAGAAGGAGGAAGTAGAATATTTAAATACAAATAAAACAAAGATAACTCAAACTAGAGTCTACATTTCCTCTGAATCGGCCACTTCTCAAACTTTTTGGTGTCAGGACCACTTTATATCCTTTAAAATGATGGAAGATCTCCAAGAACTTTTGTTTATGTGATTATATCTACCAGTAGTTACCATAAAGAAATAAAAAATAGAATTTAAAAAACATTTTTATTACTTTAACAACAATAAATCCACTGCATGTTAACATAAATATCATAATTTTATGAAAAATAACTATAATTTCCAAAATGAAAAATAAATTAGTTTCCAAAATGAAGCAAATCTAATAGTGGGAAGAAGGGCATTGTTTTACATTTTTGCAAATCTGTTTACTGTGTGGCTTAATAGAAGACAGCTGGGTTCTCATGTCTTCCGCGTTCAATCTGTTGTGATATCACATGTCATGTAGTTTCTGGAAAACTCTATTGTATACTTGAGAGAACAAATGTGAAAAGGGCAAATATTGTCTTAGTATTAGTATGAAAGTAGTTTTGATTTCATGGACACTCTGGAAGGTCTCAGAGACTTCAGGGGTCTCTAGCCCGGATATTCAGAACCAATGCTCTAGATCAATATGCTAGCTCAAATAAATATTAAGCACTTACTTGGCTTATAAGCCACTTACGTGGCTTCCCTTCTGTTAGGAACAGAATGTTTATGTTCCCCCCAAAATTCACGTGCTGAAATCCTACCTCCTAATGTGATGGTATTAGGAGGTGGGGCCAGCCGGGTATGGTGGCTCATGCCTGTAATCCTAGCTTTCTGGGAGGCAGAAGTGGGAGGACAGCTGCAGCTCAGGGGTTTGACACCAGCCTGAGAGCAGTGAGACCCTGTCTCTAGAGACAAGAAACAAACAAACAAAAAAAGACAAAAAGCCACACAAAACCACAAAACCCAGCTGGGAGTTGTGGTATGTGCCTGTAGTCCCAGCTACCCAGGAGGCTGAGGCAGAAGGATCGCTCACGGCCCAGGACCTGGAACTTGTGATGATGACAATCACTGCACTCCACCCAGGGACACTGAGTGACACTGTCCCAACAACAACAACAACAAAAAAAACAGGGAAACTGAAGGAGGTGGGGTCTTTGGAAGGTAATTAGGTCAGGAGGGTGGAGCCTTCAGGAATGAGATTGGTGCTCTTGTAAAAGAGACCCCGAGACCTCTCTACCTCTCTTTCCAACACATGAGGTTACGTTGAGAAGTTGGCAGTCTGCAACCCTGACGACGGCCTTGCCCGACCATGCTGTTACCCTGCTTTTCAATTTCCAGCTTTAAGAATTATGAGAGACAGGCCGGGCGCAGTGGCTCACGCCTGTAATCCTAGCACTCTGGGAGGCCGAGGCGGG
>NW_012136080.1:6980935-6983842 GCF_000956105.1 Propithecus coquereli
TGAGAGGGGATTTATTAGGGGAATTGGCTCACGATTACAAAGGCTGAGAAGTCCTGTGATAGGCTATTTGCAAGCTGGAGATCCCGGAATGCCAATAGAGTGGTTCTGTCCAAGTCTGAAGGCCTCAGAACCAGGGAAGCTGATGGTGTAATTCTCAGTGCAAAGCAGGAGCCCTGAGAAAATCTGGAAGGCTGCTGGTATAAGTCCTGGAGTCTCAAGGCTGGAGAGCCTGGAGCTCTGATGTCCAAGGGCAGGAGAAGAAGAGCCTCCCACCTCCAGGAGAGAAAGAGGAAATTGCTATTTCTCTGCCTGTTCTGTTCAATCCAGATCCCCAGCTGATGGGATCTTCCCCACTCAGTCCACCAACTCATGACTCCTTTGGAAATTTCTGGAAACACCTTCCAAGACACACCCAGGAGTACTGCTTTACTAGTTTCTAGGTATCCTTTAATCCAGTCAAGCTGACACCTAAAATTAATCACCACACCTTCTTAGTGTGCATAGTAGGCAGAATTATAAAATCACCCGGTTTCCTGCCCCCTGGTATACACACTCCTGTATAATTTTGGAAACTTGTGAATGTGATTAGGTTATATATGGCAGACTTGATGCTGAAAATGGGAGACTACTGTGGGTGCACCTGACCTAATCAGCTACACCCTTAAAAGGGACAAGGCTCTTCCAAAAGAAGAGATCGAAGTGTGAGCAGAACACAACATATTCAAGAGTCTCTATTGCCGGGCGCGGTGGCTCACGCCTGTAATCCTAGCTCTCTGGGAGGCTGAGGCGGGTGGATAGCTTGAGCTCAGGAGTTCAAAACCAGCCTGAGCAAGAGCGAGACCCCGTCTCTACTAAAAATAGAAAGAAATTAATTGGACAACTAAAAATATATAGAAAAAATTAGCCGGGCATGGTGGCACATGCCTGTAGTCCCAGCTACTCGGGAGGCTGAGGTAGGAAGATCACTCGAGCCCAGGAGTTTGAGGTTGCTGTGAGCTAGGCTAACGCCACGGCACTCACTCTAGCCCAGGCAACACAGTGAGACTCTGTCTCAAAAAAAAAAAAAGAGTCTCTGTTGCTGGCTTTGAAAAGGGAGGGAGCCAAGTGGCAAGGGACAGGCCGTCTCCAGGAGTTGAGATTGGCCTTTTGCTGACACCAAGGAAATGGGAGCCTCAGCCACACACATGAAGAACCGAATTTGAAGACAGTTCTTCCTCAGAGCATCCAGAAAGGAATGCCACCTAGCTGGCAGCCTGATTCAGCCTCTGAGACCCGGACAGAGACCTTAGTCACACTGTGCCTGAACTTCAGCCCCACAGACCTATGAGATAATAAATATTGTTTCAAGCCCTTGAATTTGTGGTACTTTCTTACATAGCCATAGAAAACAAATACAGCATATATTATTATTTTTTTTTGAGACAGGCTTTTGGTCTGTCACCCTGGCTACAGTGCAGTGGCATCATCATAGCTCACTGCAACCTCAAATACCTGGGCTCGAGTGATTCTCCTGCCTCAGCCTCCCCAGCAGCTGGGACTACAGGATTACAAGCATGTACCACCACACTTGGCTAATTTTTCCCTTCTTCCCTTCCCTTCCCTTCCTTTTTTCTTTCATAGAGATAGGGTCTTGATATTTTTCTCAGCTTATTTTAAATTTATCTTTTTTTGTTGTTGTTGTTGAGATAGAGTCTCACTGTGCTGCCCCGGCTAGAGTGCCGTGGCCTCAGCCTAGCTCACAGCAACCTCAAACTCCTGGGCTCAAGCGATCCTTCTGCCTCAGCCTCCCGAGTAGCTGGGACTACAGGCATGTGCTACCATGCCTGGCTAATTTTTTCTATATATTTTTTTAGTTGTCCAATTGATTTCTTTCTATTTTTAGTAGAGACGGGTCTCGCTCTTGCTCAGGCTGGTCTCGAACTCCTGAGCTCAAACAATCCGCCTGCCTCGGCCTCCCAGAGTGCTAGGATTACAGGCGTGAGCCACCGCGCCCGGCCTTACCTTTAAGTTCCACACATATGCTTTATCAGTATTGGGACTAAGAAAAATAATTCCATAAATAATTGTAAATACATCCTCTTTGTGAAAAATGGAAAGATTACTGAGAAACTGTTTCCTTTGACATCCCCTCCCCAATCTCAGCTAATCCTGGGCCCCTCCCTACCCCCCCTTCCCAGGATGTTTAGGAAAAACTCAAGCCGTGCTTTTCCTCTGCTCTTATGAAGTGGAAAATTCCACTGACAAACAGCTGTCACTCTTGCCTCTGTAAACTGCTTGCAGGCGTCAAGGTGGCTCAAGACCCTGCCCCCACTAAAGATAACCTCATTGTAACTGTGCCCCACTCCCTCCCTAAGCAAAATGTATAAAAGATTGCTACTTTCTTTATTCGGGTCTCAGAATTTGGGTAGAGAATCCCCTCTGAGTCCGCCGGCGTATAATATAAACCTGTTTTTGCCATACTTCTGTGTGCCTCTTGGTGTATTCCCGGTCAACTCTGCTGTAACACTCGCACTAACGCAACAATCACCAGACAGAAGACGTCTGTGACCAAACGTGTTGGGGGTGTCTCCTCACCAGCAAGCCATCAATTCTGCAGCAGACATGAGCTGAGTGTCCTCCAATTCAATTCTGACACTCTCTACTGAGAGAGAGTGTCAGATCCCCCAGGGTAAGGGCTCAGTCCCACAAGACTGCCACCCTGCTCAGAGACCAGTCGTTAAGTCCAGGCCTCCAAAAGCTCCAACTGATTAGCTTCAAGTTGGGGTTCCCACAACTCCCTCTTAGAGTTGGATTAATTTGCTAAAGTGGCTCACATGGCCGGGCGCGGTGGCTCATGCCTGTAATCCTAGCACTCTGGGAGGCCGAGGCAGGCGGATTGTTTGAGCTCAGGAGTTCGAAACCAGCCTG